>NW_004567105.1:53388472-53447915 GCF_000260355.1 Condylura cristata
CTGATAGAAGTCAAATGTCAATGACTGAAGGTATGGGACAGAACTGATTGACATTCCTAAAATGCTTCTTTTATGTTCTAGAAGCCAAATCTGCAATCTTTTGAGCAGTATACTATGTCAGTATAAATGCTATATCTGTGCTGTACCTGGTGAAAAAAAAAAAAAAAAAAAAAAAAAAGAAAAGCCACACTTCACTTCTTTATTTAGAGTTTGCTTTAAGAATGGCAAGCACTATTTGAAAGGTCATCCCATTTCGAGTAGCAGATGGATAGGAAAAAAAAGACTCTGGCTTTTACAAATAATTTAATTGAATTCTTCTTGCCATTTCTGCAGGCAATTCAGGAAATTTTTTAAAGCATTGATCCATAATTATATTTTAGAGTGGTTAGTATTGTTAGACAGAGGTGTAATTCTTCGTGTATAAGGAAGCAATATAACATCCATTTTGCCTGTTTGTCTTTTTCTTTCCTGTGTAAGCTCATAGTAATCAGTGATTAAAAAAGCAAATTAAAAATGTTTAGATTTGTTTTTGTCTCCAAGCGCTCCGTTCTTAGCCATAGCTATATTTATAAAGGTCAGCTTCTCTGTCTTCATATAAACAAATTATAATTTACATATGTGGCTTGTTTTTCTTTATAGTCCCAGGGCACAAAAACCTGGATGGGGAATAGAGGTCACAAACCATGAAACACAAATTTATCATGTAATAGAATATAAAACAGGGGGGACTGACACTGTAGCTGTGATTTCTTCTTCTTCTTCTTCTTTTTTTCTTTTGGGTTTAAGTATTTGTCATTTAATAATGCTATTCTGATTAGAATGAAGTTGTCAGATAAAATTTAGGATGGCCAGTAAAATTTGAATTTTAGATAAACAATGAGTACCGTTTTTTAGTATAAGTATGTTCCACTGTTAGCAGGAGGCCTGAGAGATACCCTGGGATGTCCAATCCTTTATGTTCTCAATAGGTTGTGACATAGCCTGCATAAAGACAAAGAATGCTCTTAGTGTGAAGCAACTTTAATAGGATTAGTGTGAACAGAAGAGAAGGGAAAACAGATAATAGCTTTCTAATAAAATACCCAAAGTTACCCATCCCCTAGTGGATAAAACCCAGTCACAGTGTTGGCCTAAGTAGAGCTACTGAGGTCCAAAAGTTTGCCACAATTCTAAGGCACCTTCTGGCAGTTAGGAAAGGCATTGAAGGAGCCAAGCAAATTTGGGATGAAAGGAGCAAAATCAGAGTACAAATCAAGGGAGTGGCTGCCATTGTCAACTTCCCCAATGGGTCTCTCAGCCCTGTCTCTTCCAAGTGTCTCTGCCTGTCTTGAATCTGTCTTCTTCCATTTCTCAAAAGTTCCTGATTCCTAAGTTGAGAAACAAATGGGGCTTCTTCACATGTTTCTCTGCTCTAAGTCTTCTCCAAGTCCACTTCTCACCCACCTTACCCCCACTCTTCATTAGGTAGGGTAGGGAACATGGGACCCCCCCCCTTTTATGGACATTAGCTCTGTAATACCTGATAGACAGGAAAGTCAGGTCAGAATATAATATCCTGAATAAAATGGTGATATTAAATATTATAAGCAAAGTTCAGTATAAGAAATAATTATGTATGTCAGAGTTTACTTAGGTCGTGATTTAATAGACTATTTCCAGTTCTACAACAGCTTCTTGAAAAGCACCCTGAACTTAATTCTTAATTCTGTGTGAACTTAATTCACACAGAGCTGGTGACTATACTTTTGTAATTCAGTAAGGGACAACTGACCGATGTGCACAGATAGTCAAACCTTTTGACATACCAGTTATTGCAAGTGGGAAAAGAGCTCTATTGCGAGGCCATACAAGACAAGAATAGTAGGACTCAAATCTATCTCTTCCATTATGGGTCTTGGGATTTCAAAGGTAGGTGGAAAGTGGAGAGCAATCTAGGTAGGGCAAAGAGAGAAGGGAAATGTAAAGTTTATGATGTGCATGGATCATGTGTTTGCTTTTGGTTTGGAACATATGAAGATGTCACAGGTTCACTCTTAAGTCATTGTCCCGTTCATGCTGCTCTGAAAACACATTTATAAAGATCTGTTATTCCTGTTCCAATTGGTTATCTGACCAAGATCTGCTGCTTCTGTAAAACAAGTGGAAGGAGTTTCTGTGAAACTCTCAGGCAGGAGGGAAGGGGAGTAAGTAAAAAATATGGAGTCATGAGGCATTTTTTTTTTAAATAAGATAAGCTGTGACCAGGATTTCACTACCTTTTGCAATAATCATTGCTTTGCATAGCTTCATAATTTATCATAATTCTATGTAATTTTTTTAAAATTTATTTATTTATTTGTGCATACAGAACTGGGGTACAGGCCAGAGGCTCAGGGGCGGTGAGAGGCTTCACCAGAGACAGAGTGGGGAGCAGAACAGGCAGATCTACGAAGTACACTGCTGAGGGAAGCAGTGGGCGGGTCAGGAGAGGTCTGCCGCGCCATGTGGTCACCTCTGGGACAGGCAAAAATCGAACTCATGCGGAAGTGGCTTCAGATTCTTAGTGCTGTGCTTTAACCCACTGCGCCACCAGGGAGGGCCAATTCTATGTAATTTTAATCATTATAAAATTTCCATGTTTATATCCTATCTAATGGTATTGCACTGTATGCATTTTTAAAGGTAAAATATTAATACTTTATCCAATTTGGAGGAAAATACTAGAGATTTGTCACTGAGAGAGTACAGAATATGTGACCCTAAAATATGCAGTTTTGCATGTGAAGTGTTTGGAGGTGCAGCAGATACAAGAGAGGCTGGTTTTTGATTTTGTTTTTCTCTCTCCCTTAGCTGACAAAAATAATCTTGGCAGTAAGAGAGCTATTATCAGAGATAACTTTATACATTGCAAAGTTACCTGTATTTCAATGCATTGTATCTGTATTACATGGCAAATATTTGCTTACCAAGCATTTGGTTTTCTCATCTTAATGAGAATTCACTTTCTCCCCATGAAGTCCTACACCCTTAGGCCTACCTGATTTTCTTTGAGTCCTGTATCTTTGGAGTTCCTGTGTGTATACATTTATTTTTCCTCTCCTGTTCATCTGTTTTACATCAATTTAATTACTATACTGGCCAAAGGGTTTAGAGTTTAGGGAAAAGGGAAAGCTTCCCTTCCCTATATCTTTGTAAAAGAAAGAATCGGTAATAATGTTTAGCTTGAATATAGTTGGATTTTCTGTGTAGCAGACAAAGTCATTTAAAAGAAATCTTAAAGAGTTCACACATTTTAAAAAATGCATTTAAAAATACTCTTCCTCATATTTGTTCTGTCAAATATAATAGATCTTATATGGGAACCTGTCTGGTGATATTTCCACTAAATTTCAGTTTCATCATCCATTTGTCTCAGGCCATGATAGTCAGCCATAAGTGGATAAAGACTTTTATGATTTATTATTCATATAGATAACAATACTGAGAATGACTAAGGAATATTCCCTTTTATATCATAACTTTTATCTGGTGACATTTAAAAAATGCCCTCCAAAGTCCAGCTCTCCCATTCTTAGACTCTTCCTTTTGCTAATGTCACCATGCTTTGCTTTCCTTGTTTCTCCTTTTTCTCCTTAATACCAAACATGGCTTATTTTCCAAGTTGCTTTGAAAGTGACCATCATAAGACCAAAAATAATTAGATGTAATTTAAAACCAGATTTGCAAATGTTTTAGGAGCTAGGCAATTTGGTGTGATGAGCAGTTGAATTCAGGGGTGATTTATTAGTCCTTGATAATGTTGAATATTCATAGACTTGAATATTAGGTTAGAATTATTGAGGTTTTGTTTACCCTAGAGAAGTTTAGGAAGTTGTGTATTAAAATTTTGAAATTTCTGAAATTAATTTTTAAATTTTCTATCTAGCAGTGTCTTTACAATTAACCTACCTAAATACTCTAGATTTCGTACATGAAAATGCTCAATGTTTTGTAAAAACTGGACCGATGCAGAGATTTTATATGAAGGTGCACTCGTAGAGATCCATTGTGTTCCTACCCTCTCTATTTCCTTACTCTCTCCCTCTGTCCCTCTGCTCCTTCCATATTTCCCCTCCCCCTGTCCTGCTGTCTCTCCCTTAGTCACTTCTCCTTTTGTTTTATTTATTTTTTAATAGCTGGATTCTTCACTTAATAGAAATCTAACTCAAATAGTACCAGGGAGTCATTCTGTTTGAATAGTGGGACTGGACCATACCCTTCTTATCTTCACTAACGTCAAGGATCACCAGAGTACCATTACGGAGCACCTGGTTTTCCATGAGTCATAAAGATGAATCATTTCCTTATCAACTGAATTATATGCCAATACTCTTCTAAACATTTTACAAATATCAACGTATTTACTTCTCAGAACAACCCTGAGATAATTATTGTTATTATATCTCCCCAATTTACAGATGAGGAAAGTGAGGCACAGACAAGTCATAAATTGACCAAGATAATACAGCTAGTAAATGGAAGAGCCTGGACAGCTTTACTTCATAGTCTTTATTCATACCCAGAATGTTTTGCAGACTTTCCTAGAAGCAGCAGCAACAATTATAGCCAACACTTAGTAAGGGGTAGGTATTGTGCTAGAAACATCATAGGCATCATCTTAGCTGATGCTCCCATGGCAGCCAATATATCAGTTTTATCTCTAGTTAACTGTTAAAGAAATGAGGCATAAAAGACTTAACATAGTGCCCCTGTGAGGGTGAAGGTCAGGATTTGAACTTCATTATTTAATTTCGGAGCTCTTTCTCTGAACCACTTGTTTCATGGTTCCACTTAAAAAAAATAATAATAATAAAGATATACAATGGTCCTAAGTCTTTGTTTCATCTTCCATTACTATAAAAGAATATCCATATTAGGAGAAGCTGACTTATAAACTCTGCTAATGCTGGATCATTCCCAAAGAAAATTCAGCATCTTAGTGTTTCCTACTCATGTCTTTAAGGTTTTTCAATTTTCTTTTTCATCCTCTTTCTCAAATATAACCTGGTTAATTTCTTCAGTATTTTTTGTGGCTCTATGTCAAGTAATCTACTTTACTGAAAAAAAATGGTTTTTAGATGTCATTCTATTTATGTTTTGATTTAATCCTGATGATTCAATGTCTTTATCCTCTTTGATGGTAATAATGGTGGAAATGGTAGGTCATATTGCAGACAGATAGTGGAAGAGCCTTCTTTCTATTCAGTGCAGTTGTAGGTACATAATAAAGTATCCAGAAAGTTGCATCCTGTTTGTTAAAATAGATTAGTTTTGTAGCAGGAGTGAGAAACCTAGTTTGTGATCTAGTACGCATGGGTGAATGTGTGTATATTATTCATTAAGCCATGTTGTGTTTTAAACTTTTACCTGCTATATAGAAAATTTGCAAGACAGAATCAAGAGAAGGGTTTTAGCAGCCACATGTCCTTTAGTACTGGCAAGGCAAAAGGCAGTGTGTTGTGTTGATTCCATAATAATATGTTTCTTTTAAGAAAATATACTTTATTCTTAGGAACTTAATAAGCCTTTGTCAAGTTTTTTATAATATTTTCATTTACCTATGATTATCCTCTTGAGTTAATCTTTGCATAAATACAATGATTTCCAGAGGTTAGTGAGCAGAACCTAAGGACAAATCAGGACATAGGCAATCTTGCTTCTACTAATCTCCTATTCATAAGAGAGAAATATTTTATAATGTGATCTTTTATACCCTCTCCAAAGGGAACATGATACTACATTTTAAAAAAGTATTAGATCTGCTGGCCATTTACTTATGTATATAATTTTGGCATTATATTTTTAATCCTGTATGTATGTACACTCTTCAACCTCCCATGCCAATGCCCTATTATCTTCCTTCACTTTTCCCCTTCTCTTCTCTCCTTACTCCTCCCTCATATAACCAGTAAATTTATCACTAAGTCCAGGATGAGTTTTTGCTGTGCTTTTCTAGTATCTTTTTATTTCACCTCAAGTTCCATCCAAGGCTTTTGGCATTGTTTCCTGTCTAAGTAGCAATGTCACACAAGTCTTAATCATATTACAGTATCCTGACTCTGACTTTTCTATATTTTTCTGTACATGTTGGAGGATTTTTGGGATTAAATTGGCTCCATCTGAGTAACAGAGAGCAATCTCCCTATAGAAAGTCAGAAGATTACAAACTTAATTCTCCTTTGCCATGGTAATTTTTTTTTAAGATTTATTTATTTATTCATATAGAACTGGGGTACAGGCCAGAAATTCAGAGAGTGAGAGGATTCACCAAAGACAGAGAGGGGAGCAGAACAGGCAGATTGACAAAGTACACTGCTGAGGGGAGCAGCGGGCGGGTCAGGAGAGGTCTGCCTCGCCATGTGAATCTCCTCTGGGGCAGGTGGGAATTGAACTCATGTGGAAGTGGCTTAAGCTTTCTTAGTGCTGTGCTTTATCCCACTGTGCCACCAGGGAGAGCCTGCCATGCAAATCTTAACATGAAAGATCTGAGATATAGACAATTGTGTGTGTGGAGAAACAATATCCTCTCTATTGAACACTGTAATAATTATTTTTAGAAGTATATTCATCAATATTCATCATAGATAAAACACTATAGCTGTGATGATGGTAGTAGGTACCCTGGAGGTAGTTTGTCATATTCACATTGGCCTAGATTCATGCAGTGAACCCAAAGATCTCCACTGCATGGAAAATCTGCTAGAGACAGGAACTGAACTATAATTTATGCAAACCAATTTATGACTCTGCCATTGGTGACTCAGATGACATGGAAGTGATGACAATTACTATATGTTTCTTGCTTTTTCTAATATAAAAATAAAAAAAAATAAATCTTGATGAACAAAAAAGGGGACAGTATCTCAGACCAAGATTAAAAGATGATCTCCCTGATGATTTGCCATAGGACTCTGAGAGGATGTTAGATGTGGCATCCTCAGTAATGTTAAGAAGCAGAAGAGAGATGAGAGACTAAGTTTAGATTAAAAGAAAGTAGAATGGTTTGGAAAAGAAGACAAGTTATTTAAGAAAATATGGTAAAGAAACTATCGTTCCATGCCAGAATTAAAGCCAATGTTAGAAGCTAATGGGAAATCAGTCTTTCAAAATTATATAAACAATTGATATGTTCTTTCAAAATGAAGAAAAGGCATAAACATTGAGTTAATGAAATAGGAAAGATTAAAATATAGAAAACAGATCACATACTTAAACACTAAAACCAATCTAAAGATTACAGATGTTCTTGAAGCAGAATCAATTTGAACACAGTAATAATCAAAGAGTAATGGAATCTCTCTGAGCTAAAATATAAACAAACCAAAAAAAGCATCAATATGCAAAATGAAAGGACTTTCCATACTCCAGGTAACACTAATGAAAAAGGTTCCATACCATTAAAACTTGGCAAAAATTTTAATTATAAAAATGAAGAAAAAAATATTCAGGCATACCGGCAAAGGCAATAGTTTAACTTTGTAAAGAAATAAAAAGCAGGGTGGACATTCCCCCCCTCTGTCACATTAAAAGGCATGAGTTATTACTATAAAATCTACAATGTTTGCTTGGTATAATTTGGGAGAATGTACACAAGAAAGCTGAATGCAATCAAATTGTCTTTCATTTGTTGAAGTAGCAGAGATACTCAAATCTGTAAGTGAAAAGAAAACATAGACATGCTTTCCTAGAGAAACTGCTTAGTGTCTTACTTCAACTCATGTGAGTACTGCCCAAAGAGAGATTCAGGGCACATTCTCTAGAAGTTTATTAGAAGTACAGATTCTCAGGTCCATCTGGACCCGAGATAATATATGTGTTAATCATTCTGAAAGATTCTTATGAGCAGTGTGACGTAGGACATTGGTCCTGAAAACTGGGAGAATGATTAAACTTAAGAATAAAAAAAATGATGCAATATTTATTTGTGCCTGAAAATATTTTTTTATTCATGCTTCATTAAAAAATGGTATTGAGACTAACCATTAATGAGGAAAACAAAGTCAGCTTTAAGGAGTTATAACTTTAATTTATAGCATTGGAAACAAATATGAAACTATACTCTTAAAAGACAAAATATCTAATAGAATATAATGCTTTAATAAAGGTCAAATAGTCCTATTTTAATATTAAATGATACATAATAACAAAATCTAGGATCATATTACTGGAACCCAGAAATAAAAACATAATAAATCTTCACTTTTGTAGGTGTGATCTTATTGACTTTAAGTATTTGAACACTTTAAAATGTACTTATTCATTAAACAAATATTATTTTTTGTATATAAAAACACTTATATTAACTATTTTATAATAATATAAAAATATTAAAAATAGCAATAGGATATATGACTTCAAATTAACAGAGATTAAAAAAATGCACAACTTGGTCTAAATTAGCAAGCATATAAAATAGGAAAATAACTGTGAAACATAAAATATATAAGACATAAAAATAAGATCACAGAGAAACAGCAAAAATAGTATTTATTCCACACAAATAAATAGTTTAATCTTTCTTACTTGATAAAATGATAAGTTATTTGCCTAAATAGAGCATCTAAATATCCATGTTCATTCACAATATATTATATACTTGTAAAAACCATGGTTTGATTATTAGCATTCTTGGGTTAGGTCTTACCACTGCCATATATCCCATGAATGATATTGGAAAATATATGTAATATATTTGGTTTTGAATTTCCTTATGTGGAAAACAGGAATGGCATGTCCCACTTTATGCACTGAAAAGAACAAATATGAATGTGGCAGCATTTTCTGAAGCTGAATTTCATTATAAAATGATCATTACACTAGTCTATACAATGCCAGCTTCCATATCATTTAAACCATAACATCTATCCAAAGGTCATGAGACAAGATGCAAGGCATACCTAAAACAAAATAAATCATTACAATTTTATAAATGAATAAACAAGATTTATCAGGCAAAAGCAAAGCAAAACAAATAATAATTGTGGTACTATTTAGACAAAATAGAATCAAAAACAATAAATGGGACAGAAAAAGCTTTATATTGTTTTCAAATAGACTTGAGACCAATCCTGAATTTTCACTGACATGGTAATAGGCTCAGAAATACATGAAACACAGAATGGTAGGTATGTTAGGAAAATTGACAGAAATAGAATTGTTGTATGAGGCTTTAATACATTTTCATTGATCTTTCAAGTGTCAGATAAACAGAGAATACATAATTTTAATAATATAATAAAGTTGATATAATACATACTTATTGAATTTGTTCTCTAGCAATGAAAACAATTTTCTTTTTAAGGAACTGTGAAGTTTTAGGGGAAAAAATGATCCTTCTTTGTGCCTCAAAGAAGAGTATATTATACTATGAAATATAAAATGTTTATAATACATGCTTTGTCTACAATGAAATAAGATCAGAAATTAATAACAAAATTTCAAAGCTCAGCAACTTAGAAAACAATAATACCAAAAGCAAAAACCTCTCCTACAGAAACTTTGGTTCAAATAGGAAAACAAATATAGCATAATGGAGTGCTAGAAAAACAGAAACTCAATGAAAACATTCTATTTATTTTTTTAATAAATTATTTATATATATTTTACATCATTGTTCATTTATGTACAATGGTTGCTTTCTTTTCTCAGGTATAATCCCCATAGAATCTCTACCACCATTTCACCTGCACACCACCATCACCCTAGCTTCTTGTTCTCTTGCCCTCATTTTGATCCCTCTCTTTCCTCCTCCCTTGCAGAATGTCTCTCATTATAGTTATCTGTTTATTTTGTTTATTTTTTTTAAAAAATATTCATTTATTTAGGCATACAGAACTGGAGTACAGGCCAGAGGTGCAGGTGCAGTGAGAGGATTCACCAGAGACAGAGTGGGGAGCAGAACAGGCTGACTGACAAGTACACTGCTGAGGGGCCGGCCAGAAGAGGTCTGCAGCACCATGGGGATAACCTCCCTCGTTGGGATTGACTCATGCTGAAGAGTCTAGCTTCTTAGTGCTGTGTGTTAACCCAGTGTGCCACCAGGGAGGGTCTGTTGTGTTTTTTTTTTTTTTTAAGATTTATTTATTTATGCATATAGAACTGTGCCTATTATATGCACAAGTGCAGGGGCAGTGAGAGCATTCACTAGAAACAGAATGGGGAGCAGAACAGGCAGACTGAGGAAGTATACTGCTGAGGGGGGCAGTGGGCGGGGCAGCAGGTGGGCCAGGAGAGGTCTGCTGGCCATGTGGATCCCTGGAGCTGGGGATCCAACACTGAAGCTGCTGCAGCTACCAGAGGACCCTGTGTTATGTTTTTCATTGTTACTATTTTTTTCCTGATCCCTTATATTCCTCTTACTAGTGAAGCTATCTGATGTTTTTCTTTTTCCTTCTGGTTTATTTCACTGAGTGTAATATCTTCTGTACTCACATGTTGCTATGAATGGCATTATTTTATCTTTTATGATTTCTGACTAGTATTCCATTGTGTATATACACCACATATTCTTGATCCAGCCATCTTGTTTTGAGCATTTGGGTTGTTCCCAAATCTTACCTATTATAAATAAGTGCTGCAATAAACATAGGGTTGCTGGTATCCTTTTGAGTTGAAGTGATTGTATCTTTTAGATATGGAAAAGATGGGATTTTAGTGAATGGGACAAGTTCACCACATAGAAAATATTTGTTAACTATATCAATAAACCTACACACATACACACCATACATGATCTGGTTATGGTAGATAACTCATCAAAATTTTAGCTAGAATTTAAACACATTAGAAGAAAATATGAGTCATTTTATAAAATTGAGATGGTGATAACTTTCAACACAAGATTTAATACAAATCATAAAGGAAAATGATCTATTTGGCTGGTGATAGTGAAAAGAAAAGTGTGTTTGTGTGTGTGTGTATGTGTGTGTGTGTGTGTGTGTGTGTGTGTCAAAGGCCTTTATGGCAACCATTCTTCCTTCTGGACACACAGAATGGGTACAATTTCTCACTTTGATTTTAAGCAAGGTGATGTGTTTTGTTTTAGTCTATGAAATATGTAAGAAGTATTTTATTTTAATCTGGGCAAAGCATTTAAACATGGTGTGTTATTTATCATGTTCCTCTTTTTTTCTTGCCATGATGATATGTAGATAATGAGGGTTGTATTCATGTTCTTTAGTGAAGATGACATGAGTCCTTGCTAACCTAGTAAAAACTATAGAAATAATAAATTTATACAATAAAGTAGCAAAGTAAAATATTAATATAAAATAATCTATTGCAGGGCCCTCCCTAGTGGTACAACGGATTAAAGCACAGCACTATGAAGCTATTTGCAGCGACTGCAGCATGAGTTTGATCCCCAGCCAGGGAGCTGACCCATATGGTGTGACAGA
Source organism: Condylura cristata (assembly GCF_000260355.1). NCBI lineage: Eukaryota > Metazoa > Chordata > Mammalia > Eulipotyphla > Talpidae > Condylura > Condylura cristata. The sequence goes on from NW_004567105.1 coordinate 53,399,887, forward strand.
CCTCTCCTAAACCACCCATTGCTCTCCTCAGCAGTGTATTTCAGTTAGCCTGCCTTTTCTGCTCCCCACTCTGTCTCTGGTGAATCCTTTCACCTCCCACAACTCTGGCCTGTACCCCAGTTCTTGTATGCATAAATAAATAAATCTTTAAAAAATATATTGCACTTTCATATGTAAGTATTGAACTAGCAGAAATATGAATCAGGTTAACAATTCCATTTATTACTTATCAAAAATTATTAAGTCCCTTGCAATAAATTTAATAGAAGTGAAATATCTCCATGCAAAAAATAATAAGATATTCTGAAAGAAATAGAAGACACAAGTAAAGGAAAGGTATGCATACTGATGGGCTGGGAGAGTAAAATGGCTATTCTATCTAAAGCAATATATAGATTCAGTACCACCCCCCATTAAAATCTCAGTAGCATGGTCCTCCCTGGTGGCGCAGCGGGTTAAAGTGCTGCACTGAGAAGCTAAAAAGCCACTTCCGCATGAGTTCAATTCCCGCCTGCCCCAGAGGAGACCACATGGCGTGGCAGACCTCTCCTGGCCCGCCCGCTGCTCCCCTCAGCAGTGTACTTCGTTGATCTACCTGTTCTGCTCCCCACTCTGTCTTTGGTGAAGCTTCTCACCACCTCTGAGCCTCTGGCCTGTACCCCAGTTCTGTATGTACAAATAAATAAATCTTTGAAAAAAAAATCTCAGTAGCATTCTTCACAGAAATAGAATTTAGAAAATCATGAAATTTACTTGGAATTACAAAACAACATTCAGTTAATAGATTTGAGGAAATAATGTAGCTATTACATGTCCCAACTTCAAAATATAATACAGAGTAGTAGTAATCAAGATAGTAATACAAATAGTCATCAAGAAAACTTGGTGTTGAAATAAAAACATACACAGTGAATGAATGTAGCATCAAGTCATTCTACTGAAGGGTAAAAGATATTCCCACAGCATACCTCCAACAAGGGATTAAAATCCAAACTATATAAAGAATTCAGAAAATTAAACAATATAAAACAGATGACTCAATTAAAAAAGAACAACATGGAACTTCTAAATAGACTAGTCAAAAGAGAATAAATACATGGTGACCATTAGGCATATGAAAAGATGTTCACCTCTGATTATTAGAGGAATGCTAATCAAAACAAGGAAATATCACTTCACACCTGTGAGAATAGCTATTATCCGAAGAAAAGTTTTGGAGTGGATGTGGAAAGAAGTGGAATGAAAATTGGTGCAGCCATCATGAAAATCAGTATGAATGTTTCTCTAACAAAATGCAAAGTTCCTTATTATCCTCTATAAGTAAATTTATTTAACAAATCCCCAATTTAAACATGCAAAGCAAAATCCTTGTCAGTTAGTTGGCAAGACTTTTAACATAATGATACTGCTACTTACTTGGAGATAAGTGTTTTCAGATGTGGAATTGTATAACCTACCTAAAAACAGGGAGCTTTTACATTTTTATTTCCAGTTAACCTTGCTTCTAAAAGTCTTTCAGTAGGAAAGAGATGCAAACAAAAACAATTATTATAATTTATAGTATAGTATACAACTACTAAATAATCTGTTATAGGATTAGGATATTGTTATATAAATTATGGTAAACAGTGTTTGAGAAATTTTAAAACTACATTTAGTGACATAAGGAAATACTTTCAGTATAATTTTTCATATAAAGTATACAAAGTTGCATATCTATATGATCAATATTTAGTTTAAAAATCAAAAACCACATAAAGTGAAGGCACACAAGGGAAATATGAAAATGTTATCAATATTTCTCTGTTAGTAATAGAATAAGAAATGCTTTTTAAAAATGTTTTGCTATCTCAAATTGGGAGCCCGAATAGCTACACTTTCTTTTTTTTTTTTTTTAAGATTTATTCATTTATTCATACAGAACTGGGGTACAGGCCAGACATGTGGAAGGTGAGAGGATTCACCAGAGACAGAGTGAGGAGCAGAACAGGCAGCTGCTGAGGGGAGCAGCAGGCGGGTTAAGAGAGGTCTGTCACCCCAAGTGGATCTCCTCCAGTGCAGGCGCGGGGATTGAACTCATGCGGAAGTGACTTAAGCTTCTTAGTGCTGTGCTTTAACCCACTGCACCACCAGGGAGGGCCATAGCTACACTTTCAAATCATTATTAGCAGCTTCTTTAGTCTCTTCTAGATTGATACATCTTAATGAGAATCGTGATTTTTTTTTTTCTGAACAGAATCTTCTCTCTTTGTTGGTTTATATATTTCCCACTTCTAACTATATTTGAAGTATTAGAGTAGATTTCTGTATGAATGTGCTTAAAGGTGATAAAGGAAGTATTCTAAGAATTGTGAGGATTAAATGAGATAATGTATGAAAAAAGCCTAGCAGTTTCCCAGAACAAATCAATATTTAGCACTTGTTATTGCTACTGTATTTTTATGTTACAGATGAAATTTGCAAATCACTTCTATTTTAGGAACAGAGTCAGGTTTCCATGTTACCAAAAGTCACAAAATTCCTAGAGATGGAATAGAGATCATTTTATTTTGTTACTGATATGGCTTAGATAGAAAAACTTCAAGGAAAGTATAGCAATAGCAAATAATTAATTTTGTTTTAAGAGCTATCTGTCCACATTATGGCCAGTCAACCTTTGCGGCCTGGGGCCACCTTTTAGACAGAACCAGTGACACTGGAAATGGTTGCTCTTTCCCAATTTAGCCTCATAACCTATTTATCACCACCTGCTCCCCATACCCCTTTCTATTGGATAGCTGATTCCATGTATCAACTTGAGAAAAATGGTCTGCTAAATGTTAAATTCTGGATTTTGGTGGCATTTTGGAGAACTTTTCATAGGAAAGTGTGTCTGTTACGTGACCAGTCAAGTTGTAGGTTGACACTTAGGAGGTTTTTCATTTTTTGAATGATTATATATTTTGTAACAAATCTTATAATTCTGCAGTATTTCTTTTCTCTTACTTTTTTTTTAATCCAATAGTTTGACACCTATGGTAACATGCAGTTGCTAGATGAAAATAGAATTATGTTCCAAATTCTACCAAAGTGTCTTTGAAGGAAATATGGTAAATTTTAATACGATTTTGATCCTTCCTAAACAACTAAAACAAGACAAGCTAAAAAAAACTTATAAAAAGGCAAAACTAATATAAGACAGTCTCATCTGTTTAGATATTAATTGTGTTCTTGTTTGGAAATTTGTGATAGTGACATATCCTGGTTCCCTCCTGCATTTAGAGGGTTATAGCTAGGGATTCATAAAGATGATTATGATCAAAATCTATTTGGTCTCCAAAATATGCCTAGGAGATGTCACAGGTTTTTTCTCATCTTACCTGTCATATATAACTACAGATAATAGCCATATCATAGTGTTGGTTTACACATTTTGTGTATATGCTTTAGGTGTCTTGCCATTTTTGCCCCTCTTGAGTCCTCCATTCTCACCTTTGGAAGCTAAATTCTACAAGGCTACATCTACTTGTTCAGATCTGTACCCTAGTCTCATACATATCACTCAATGGATATGTGTTGAATAAATAAAGAGTAAAGTATCAGTGGGCAAAGTGATCATCCTATCCATCCATCTCTCAAGACTGCTGCTGGCTATATTACAAGTGTCAGCTTTTGTTGCTGTGCTTTGGAAAATGATCATTTAAGTTATATATCACCAAGGGGTTGTCAAATACGCAGAGTAAAAATAAACTTAAGCTGAAGTTACAATCTGTTAATGTGCAGAAGAGTTGATAAACCTAAGAAACATGGCACAGTACTGCAATGGAACAGTAAGAAATGTAAGAGCCTTATATTTTACCTGAAGTGGTATTTTATTAATTTTAGGTAGACACTGATCTATATTGTTAGTCCTAGAGGAAATATATGTGTGTATATACCTGTGTATATGTGTGTACACACATGTATGTATATATGTGTATATATGTATACACACGTGTGTACATGTGGCAGAACTCAGTTGTCCAAGGTCTCTTCCTGCTTCCTATGCCATCACTCTTACTTCTGAACCTCAGCAGGAGTTCAGTTTTACATTTCCTTGCTTTCCCTGTCTGAGAATTTCTTCTAGCTCTTACTTGAAATCTTTCGTAGCGTTTCTATGAACTCTAGAGATGTGGGATTCCATTGCAAAGTCTTCCTGTGACATTTGATATTGTTCATCAAATGCATTTTTATTGGAGTGGTAGATAGAAAATTTCTAGATAGAAAATATGACATGTTCTCCTTAGAATGTCCTCTTTCTCTGTAAATTGAATGTTTGAAATGTGTGTTTGCTCAGTGATAGAAGAGTAATATTGGAAGTGATTGTGGGGAGGTCTGCCCTAGCCTTACTACATTTTCTGATATATTGGAAGCAGAAAAATGAGTTTGATTACTAGAGAGAGCTGACAACCAAGTAAACATATGTTCTGAGCCACATATCAATAAATCACATCGAGTGATCCTCTTGCTATTACTCCTGTGTTCATTTATAGGGATGGACACTTACAAGTCGTGCCATTCTTACATTCTGCTAATAACCATCCCCTTATCAGATAGGTCTTGCTACATTATATAGCTCAAAAGAAAGTGTACATAAGCTTTCATTCATTTACTCATTGACTCATTCATTTATAAGAATTATTTAGGGCCAACCTGCTATATTTGAACCTTTGTAAAATATACAGTCATAGGAAGTCTAAATCTTAGCACTTCTAGATATCCATAAAAATATAGGGTCATAAAGAGCTAAGTGTCACAAGAAACTTGAATGGAAATACACATTTTCAAATAACATAAACAGAGACTTATGGCCCCGCAAAGGTAGTGTAAACCATTTCCCCGATTCTTATTAAGCACAACCATTAACTCTAGGAATGAAGCAAGAAATGATGAAATGAGAAGTTTCACATGTAATAGCTAGCTGTCTTGAGACTTCAGCACTGGAAGAACAACACATTAGCAGAGTGTCTACAGTCCTTTCCCTCCAAAGAAGTCCCTCAGAACCATATCTTCTCTAGCTTCCAAGCCATAGATAGGAGGAAGCCTAGAGGGAGGGGGGTTATTCTCTCCTGATTGAGTGGGAGTTTCTCTGGCAACATCAGAGAGGTTTCGCATCACCATCAAGGGAAACTGATCAAAACCTCACCAAAAACAATTGGTTGGAGTAAATGCTTTCTTTTTCTGGCCAGTTTAAGTACTCTTCTCCAGTGGGCCTGAGACTCTTTTCCCACAAGAAATACTGACACCAGTGGGCAGAATGGGCAGAGAGAACCTGCAAGAGCAAATGAACAAGTCCAAGAGGCACTTTTTTTTCTCTGAAGGTGTTAGCTTTTTGCACCTGCCAAGAGACAGTGTTGTAAAAAAGGAAGAAATAACAAGAATAATGTAGTTTAGTGACCCATTCCAGGAAGTCTGTCATTCTGTGCTGAAATTCCCCTCTCTTGTTAAGTGTGACATGGTAGCTCGGAACATCAATAGGAGAATTCCATCACATCTCTCTTATACCAAGAGACATCTGAGGCCCAGTCCAGGCAAACTTTTTCTATTCCCTCAGACAATTGAATGAATGAAGGGACCAGTGGGAGCTCCACTAGCAGCAGATAAATCAAACCATAATAATATCTTGAAGACTAAAAAATAGTCTTCAAAAAATTAGCTAGTACCCATACCATTAATTTAACAAGATGTCTGACTGAAAAAATAAAAGCTTTAATTAGAACTTAGAGTCTCCTGACATAATAGACAAAAATCAAGGATTAATAAAAAATCAACCAACATGCCAATAGGCAAGAAAATCAATTTGAATGAGAAAAGGTGTCAATTGACAGTCAAACAAAAGTGAATCACATGTTGAAATCTTATAACAAAGATTTAAAACAGCTACCATATAAACAGCTCACCAATTAATTACAAATATAAAATAACATAAAACGGGGAACTAAAAAAAAAAACAACCAGTTATAACCTGAACCAAGTAGAAATTATAGAACTGGAAATTATAATTATAGAAACATTGATGGGTATTTTTAACACTAGGGTGGAAATAAGACAGAATTATTGAACATAAGAACTGGTGGTGGGAATTTCATGGGGAAACCATACCTTGTACAAAAACGAAGGGTGATATAATGAATATACTAAAATATATATGTGTATGCCTTTACACATATGTGCGTACACACACATATGATCAAGTAGTTAATGGAAAGACAAATACAGAGAACCACAGGAATGAGAACCAGAGAAAAGAAATAGAAAATGATAACAAGATGATAGATTGAAGTATCAAAACAGAATAAAGTTGTTTGGATCTAAGGCAAGGCAGAGTATCCTGAGACTTGACACTGAAAGCAAAAATGCATAAAAGGAACATTTGATAGATTGAACTTAATCAATAGGAAGTGTGTGTGTGTGTGTGTGTGTGTGTGTGTGTGGAATCTATTGTGACATGAAAGAAAAGAGAAACTATAGATTAGAATGAAATATTTCAAAAAAAAATCTATTCCTTAGAGAAATAGTATCTAGATTATATAAAGAACTCCTGAATCTCAATGGTAAAGAAACAGCCCGTTTTAAAAATGGGAGCAAGACATAGAGACATTTCACCAAAGGAGATGTACAGATGGCAATTAAACACACTAAAAGATGTTTCACTTCATTATCAGAGAAATGCAAGTTAAAACCATAATGAGATATTACCACACATCTAACTGAATGACTGAAATAAAAAATAATGACACCCTAACACGTCGGTGAAGATGCAGCGAAACTAATCACTTTTACATTGTTAGTGGGGATGTAAAATGGCTCAGCCTTTCTAGAAAACACTCTGGCAGTTTCTTGTGAAGCTAATCCTGCAACTACCCCAAGACCCAGCAACTGCTCTCTTGAGCATTTATCTCAGAGAAATAAAAATTTGTATTCAATAAAAACTTCTGCATAGATGTTCCAATTAGACTTATTCATAATAGCCAAAATCTGGAAGTACCCCAGATAGTTTTAAGAGACTAGTGTTAAACAAATGGGTAGCCATGGAATGCTACCTAGTTATCAAACGGAATAAACTGTTGATAAGATCAACAAATTGGATGATTTTCCAACAAATCATGTTGAGTGATAAAGTAAATTGTGCTAAAATATGTACTTCATTATTCCACTTATGTAATATTGTCCTACTATCTTTTAGAAATGGAGGATAGATTATTGATTGCCAGGGCTTAGGGAGGAAAGTTTAAGTGGAAGAAGAGAATGTATGTTTTAAAATATCACCTTACTAAGTGTCTTTGTGTGGCAAGAACAGCTGACGATGGTGGTGGATACATGAACCTATACAGTTATAAAGTTGTGCTGACTTCGACTGAGAGAGAGAATTCTAAAACTGGTATGTGTGGAGAGGGGTGTTTATGGGAACCTGAATAAAATTTGTGTATTGTATCAGTGTTAATATACTGGCTGTGCTATAATACTGTTGTTTGTACTGTGCCCGTGGGGGAAACTAGATAAAGTGTACATGGGATTAATTATTTTTACAAGTTAATGTAAATCTACCATTATGTCAATAATTTCAATTAAAATTTCATATATAAAGTACATTAAAATTATATGTCTATATACACACATACACACAACTTTTTGATCACTTACTATTTGCTATGTGCTATTTTAGTCTTTATGTTATTTTTATCCTCATAACACCTTATGGGCAATGCAGCAGTATTACCCTATTCTCCAATGAGAAAATCAAGACATAGTGAGAATAGTTTAAGATTACAAGGCTAATAAGTAGCAGAAGCTGGGTTCTAACCCAAGAATTTTGCCTTCAGTATTTACAATCGTTACTAATAGGCTATTTTCTCCTTTTACCTATAGATTATTTATAGCTGAGAGCATTAGAAAGCATTTGATGGAAAAAGTGGTATTTTAAGCTCCCTTGAAGGGAAGATTATGATCTTATAGACATATAATATTAATTACACTACACATAGGAAAAACATAATACATGTTTGTTGAATAAAAAAAATGATGTACTAGATGATTTATACCATCAGTGACTCTGTCAACAACCTAGCATTTGCAAAATGAGAAAATGAGGAAGCCAGGGCAATGAACTCATTTCACTTTACTGCAGCCTAGACTCTCTATCAGAGATCTGTGTTTCCCAAGGCAAAGGGGGTGGGGGGTGTCCTATTGGAATTTTGTATAAGACAATTTATTGTTTTCTGAAGATAACACACAACACTTTTTTTAAAAATCAGTGTTAGCCTCACTTTTTAAAAATAGTTTTTAAAAAAATTTATAATAGTTTATTTTACATGTTTTTGTGCATTTTTCCATCTCAGTTGCAATCCCCTTGGGTTTCCCATCACCAAATCACCCATGTGCCATCACCATAGTCCAGTGCATTTCCCTCACCGCACTGTTTTTAATCCCATTCCCTGCTCCACCCTCACAAAATGTCTATGGTATATAGCTGTTCATCATTATTGTTATTTTCTCATCTGTTCCATTATAATCCTGCTATGAGAGAAAACATACAGTATTTTTCCTTTTCTTTCTGGCTTATTTCACTAAGCATGATCTTTTCCAGCTCCATCCATGTTGCTGCAAAAGACATGTGTTTCTTTTCTTTTTCTTTTTTTTTTGGTTGCTGAGTAATATTCCATTGTGTATATGTGCCACATCTTTTTAGTCCAATTATCCATTTTGGGGTATTTGGGCTGTTTCCATGTCTTTCCAATTGTAAATAAAGCAGCAATAAACATGGTGGTGCAGGTATCTTTTTGAATCAGTGTTTTTGTGTCTTTTGGGTAGATACCTAGGAGTGGGATTGCTGGGTCGTAGGGAAGCTCCGTGTTTAGTAGTTTGAGGCCTCCAAACAGTTTTCAATAGTGGTTGTACTAGTTTGCATTCTCATCAGCAGTGCAGGAGAGTTCCTTTTTCTCCACATCCTCGCCAACATTTGTTGTTGCTAGTTGTTTGAAGATGTGCCATTCTTACCAGGATGAGGTGGTATCTCATTTGTTGAACATTTTTTCATATGCATGTTGGCCATCTGCATTTCCTCTTTGGAGAAGTGTCTTTTTAGCTCTTCTGCCCATTTTTTGATGTAATTGTTTATTTTTGTTGAGTTTCATCAGTTCTCCGTCTATTTTGTGATCGATCCTTTATTGCTAGTTTTGTGTGAGAAAATTTTTTCCCAATCACTGGGATGTCTGTTTGTTTTTTGTAATGTCTCCTTTGCTGTCCAGAAGCTCTTTAACTTGATGTAGCCCCATTTATTTGTCCTTGCCTTTACTATCGTTGCATTGGATGCTGTATCTTTAAAGATGTTGCTGAAGTGTATGTCGTGTAGTGTTCGGCCCATCTTTGCTTCCAGGTATTTTATGATTTCCATTCTTATGTCTAGGTTCTTAATCCACTGTGAGTTGATTTTTAAAAACACAAAACTTTTAACAATATTTATCATGCTACCCTGTATTGTCAGTATTATCTCACTGATATCTAAAACACTGTGTAAGCTTGTCCCCTCTCTACCTAATTCCCTCAGAGCCCTTGTCAAGAACTGGTACACTTTCTCTCTGGTTATCATAGAGCAAAGAAGTTATGGCACATAACTGTGGGATCCAAAGGATTCCAGAGGAATATTTCAGCTTCCCTAATGGGATAGCTGTATACATGTGATAGGGGAAAAAAAAAAAAAGTACTTCTTTGCTTTTTCAGTAGCTGTAAGATTGAATTTGAATTGGCCACATGTGTTCATTTCACTTTTGTTGCTGTTGTTGTTGTTGATTGTTCATTTTGATGGACATAAATAAGTTTCCCTTTTCAGAGAAATGCTGCTGAGCAAATAGCATATAGCTCACCCAACCCAATCTTTTTTCAGTTTCAGCAGGAAAAAAAAAATCTGAAAGGGACAAGTATTAATGGATTATTTTTGTAAACATGAAAAATCTCTTGGAAGGGAAATTTTCTCTTGTTGACTGGCAGAAAAACAGTAGCATTAATTATGTTGCCTTGTTAAATCTGAAAGAATTTAGTGAACATTGGAAACCTTTTTAATTGCCTTTGTGGAAAAGCATCTAAAGGATCAGAAGCCATCTCTATTAGAGAAATTTTGAGACAGCTGTGCCTGTCCCAAAGCACTGGGTCTGAAAATGCTGAGGAAATCATTGTGAACTTCAGCCTATGGGGCTTTGGGAAGGGACTTATGGGGAGTTGAGAATTAGGAAAAGACAAGATTTCCATTTCAGGTCTTGAGCACTAACCAAAGGTCTTTCCTGTTCCTCTTTTCCCCATGAAAAGAGGGGAAGAGGGTTACTCTGAGCAGTTTGTAAAGTTCCATAGGTTCATAGGCGCAATGTCTTCACATTTGTTGCCTTTGCCCAGTGTGGCAGTTAAATTTTCTTGCTGTGAGAACATGGAGATAGAATCTAGTCCCCAGAATTGTTCTTTCAAAAGAATCTAGGCAAATTAGGAGGCTTTCATGGAACCAAAACAATGACTTGCATGAAAAATGCAAGTAGTGTTGCTTTCCCATAAGTCTAATTTCATGATAGGAATTTTGGTGAACAGAGAACACCAGAAGTGTAGAAGAATGTTATTTGATGTAAAAAGGGGATTCAGGGGTCCAGATTTTGTCCCTGCTTGAATTTTAGATGAGATAAAACCAATAGCTCTGCTAAGTTGCAGTGCAAGGCTTACATAGCTTCTTGAGAAAAGCAATTTATTTTAGATTATAGCACAGCGGCTATCGTTTAAAGTGGTAGGGATTGTAATTGAACTGAGATCCAACCTTCTCTGTGAACACACGGTGCAGTAATAAGTTTATCCAGCTGTTCTAAATAACGTGGATGTCAGGCCATCAAGACAGATGGGCATGGTAGCCCAAACACTGCATTACTGGTGTCTTGCCGATCTCCTCACTAATAACCTATTCAAAAATATACCTACCTTGGAAATGTACTAAGATAGGTAATCAGATGCACACTTGCTGTTCAGTTTTGGGGGTACTAATTTGAAGCAGCTAGCAGGTAGTTATCCAGAGGAAATGAAAGAATATGCAATTAGCACTTGGGAATGTTTTGTTGAATTTCCATCTTTATCAATTCATGAAAGACTTGCAAGGGGGTTATGTGCAGGGGGGAACCAAGATAAAGTCCCTCTTAATACTGATAACCTTTGATTTGATAATACAAAGGATGTGTTTGCCCTCCAAACCCCAGAATATCATCCTGTCATTAAATCCTAATGAAAGCCTAATTGTTTTGTTGGAAATAAATGATGTGTCTCATTTCCGTATTGCATTTACTACCTTCTTGTTATAAACAAATTCAGTTATACAAAATCTACTTTTGTTTTCCAGTTGTCCAGAAATTTAGAAGACAACATTCAATCCAGGTTCAACTGCTTATTTTTATTTTAAGTAAAACAGCTTGTCACATGTACTTGGTCTTTTTTTTTTTTTATCTTTATCATTATATTTTTATAAAAGCAATAGCCTGAGCATAGTTTAAAAATCAACTAGTTTAGGAATACTTATGAAAAGTAAGAGTTTTCAACTCTACCTTTACTCCATTTAGTTGTATTCCTAAATGCAGCCTCTATACACTCTTACTTATTTCTATTGCTAGTTAATATTTTATAAATTTTATGCAATGTATAGATTTTCTTCTAAGAAAGAGAAAGACTTAGCTTACGTAAAACTCATCTTTTCACATTCTTTCGCTATAACATGACATTATTCTCTAATTCTGTTGGTCTTACTATGACTAAATTTCCCCTTATTGGTATATCATTCTTGTCAATATCTCTTACCTTTTCACTGTAAGTTAGTATTCTTTTTTTTTTTAAAGATTTATTTATTTATTCATACAGAACTGGGGTACAGGCCAGAGATGTGGAGGATAAGAGGATTCACCAGGGACAGAGTGGGGAGCAGAACAGGCAGATTGACAAAGTACTCTGCTGCGGGGAGCAGCAGGTGGGTCAGGAGAGGTCTGCCTCGCCATGTGGATCACCTCCGGGGCAGGTGGGGATCAAACTCATGAGGAAGGGGCTTAAGCTTCTTAGTGCAGTGCTTTAACCAGGTGCGCCACCAGGGAGGGCCCTGTAAGTCAGTATTCTTACCTTTTATTTCTATTCTCTACTTTTCTTTCTCAGTCATCTATACCATTATTTTTATGCTTTCAATTTTAATTTACATTTGTTCTGTAATCAGAGTATCTTTTTTAGAGATTTTTTCCAAAGTTTAATATAATGAAAAGGGTTTGCATCATTAAGATTTTGTGAAACTATAATAGTCAACATCTAAAGTCAGGTGTAAATGGAGTATCTTTCTTTGTCTGTCAAAATCATTCCACCTTTCAGTATATGTAATACATATTTCAGTTTTATTGACCTGATACCATAAACTCCATAAAAGAAAACATAGGTGATACTTTCCTGGAAATCAACTGCAAAGATTTATTTGGTGATGCCACTCCATCAACAAGGGAAACAAAAGAAGAAATAAACAAATGGGACAGTATCAAGCTAAAAAGCTTTTTTGCCTTGAAAGAAAACACCATAAAACAAAAAGGTTACCTGTCAGTTGATAGAAAGTGGTTGCATATCACACATCTACAAAGGGGTTATTTCCAAAATATATGAAAAACTCTTAAAATTCAACAACAAAATCAATATAGTCCAAAATTTACAAAAAGAGACTAAATTAACATATTGTCAACAAAAACAGATGACCTATAGACACATGGAAAATGCCAACTATCATTTACTGTTAAATAAATGCAAGTCAAACCCATAAAAAGATATCCATACCCCTGTGAGAATGACCTGCTTCAAAAAGACTGTAAACAACAATATTGTGAGTATGTGAAGAAAAAAGGTAACACTCATGAACTGCTGGTTGGAATATAGTTTGGTGCAGTATCTATGGGAAATAGTATTTAGTTTCCTCAGTGGAATGACAATGAAAATACCATATGATTTGGTATTGACAGCAATCTGAATATCACATGACCCAATGCCATTTGACACAAGTGACATTTCTCTTAGTATCACTGTCATCAGAAATATACTGGGTAGAACAGTGATCTCAGTTAACCTGATTTTTGTCCTCATTCTAAGTCTTGATTATCTGAGAAGAAATCATTTGCCCTCTGGGATTTGTCTTTTTTTTCCTGCTCATGGGTTGGAATCTATGGCCCTACTCCCCTTTCCTCTGCCCCTTGAACTTCCAAGGGCAAACTCTTAGGAATGCTTTAGAGTGAGGGGCAATTAGGAGCTTGGTAACATTCCAAGGCATGTCTGCATGTAGCAATACTATGCTAGATATTTACCCAAAAAGTATTGAAAGACTATTATGAAAAGACTTATGCACTCCTTATGTCTTAGCAGTATCATTCACAGTAGCCAATTTATGGATCCAACCTAAATGTCCATAAGTGGATGACTAGATAGAGATATTATGGAATATATACCCAATGGAATACTATTCAGTTATCAAAAAGATTAAATAGTGCCTATTGGGATAAAAAATAGATGGACCTTCAGGTGATTATATTTACTAAACTAAACATTGCTTTGTGATCAAAGTTGGGCAAAAGTGGAAAAGAGTTACAGAATGGTCTCACTCATTTGTGGAATATAAATAACCAAAGGAAACAAAATTGCAAAGCAAGAATAATTCTCAGACTCTTTGAATAATATACTAATTACCAGGGATTACGGTGGAGACAGGGTGGGGATAGGGTAGTGAAGATTATAGTGTTGTGGACAGTGAGTGAAACATATAGACATAGCAGTATGAACTGTCTTCTCAAAACTAAATAGTTAAGTAAACTAGTGATCAATCAATAAATTTTTCAAAACACAAACAACAGATACATAAAAGGATATTTAAAAAATATATCATAGCACTCTGTCATATGTATTTCAGCTTATAAAGAAAAGTTCTTTGTGTTTTTTAAATTTATTTATTTATGCATACAGAACTGGGGTACAGGCCAGAGGTGTAGTGGCAGTGAGAGGATTCACTGAGAGACAGAGCAGGGAGTAGAACAGGCAGATCTACAAAGTACACTGCTGAGGGGAGCAGCGGTGAGGCAGGAGAGGTCTACTGCGCCATGTGGATCACCTTGGGGGACAGAGCTCACACTGAAGAGGCTGCTTCTAGCTTGCAGTGTTGCACCTTAACCAGTTGCACTACCAGGAAGGGCCCCTTTGTGTTTGTTCTTACTGGAATTTCTGAAGTCTTCTTGCCTTTCCTCTTTGTGTCCTTGAATCATATCTTCAAGTTTTTCAAATTTATAACTACACTCTTTGTTTTATCTGTTCCCCCTCTTTTTTGTGGGGCACTATTTTGTTTTCATGTAGAAAGGTTGTGCTTTAGAACTGCTGGGTAGAATTAGCCGAAGGTTCATTCATTGCTCTTCAAAGTAGAGTTCCATTTACTGGATCCCATGCACTTTCTCTTTTTGACTTCCTTCACATTTTGGTAGTCACTATCTAAGAAAGGGTGAATGAGAGGTAAACTTTCTGAGTCCTTGAAAGTTTGTAACTTTTCATTTTGACATCAGACCTGATTAATAATGTGGGTCTAGATTTTTGCATTGAAAATCATTTTTACCTTCTGTTCTTTAGCACCCAGCACTGCTGCTGCTAAATCTGACATTACTTGGTTTCTTACTTTTATTCTAGGTTACTTTTACTTTTATCTATTTAGAAGACTTTTAGAAGTTTCTCTTTAAACCTCCATTCTTTAACACTTCATGGTTCATTCTCCTTGGTATTGAGCAGATTTCATATACTTTGAAGGTTCATGTCTCTGTTTAGTTCTGGAAATTTTTCTAATGTAATTTCTTTGATAATTTCCTCCACTCCATTTTATTTTTTTCTCATTCTAAAACTCCTATTTGTCTATATTTAGGCCTCTTGCACTAATCATCTATAGATTATTTTTCTCACTATTCTGTGTTTAGTATATACTGTTGAATTTTTTTCCAATTTTACCCTCAAACTTTCTATTGATTTTTTTCCCTCCAGCAATTACAATTCCCAGCAAGTCTTTCCTGTTATCTGATAGTTACCAAATATCAAATCATTTTTTAAGATTGTTATTATGTATTTATTCACAGACTAGGTGATAGTTTGAGAGTGCTGATACTTAACCCTTTTACCGCTAAGGAGGACCCTCAAATCATATTGGAAGACTTTCGATTATTTTTTTAAAGTTCGTACCATCTCTATGTTTTCTGTTGTTTTGCTTTTTCATTTTTTGGTGATATTTCTTGGCTTTGTTAGATTCTGGTGACCTATCGTTGTGCCTTTAAGAATAAGACACTAGAAGGATTGCTTATGGGTCTTGTAAATAATCTATTTGAAGGGTGAAAATTTATATTTGATGCGTGAAAATAAGGAGATCTCAACTTGCCAGAGTTAAAGTTTAAACACCCATCAGACTGCTTTAGTTCTCCCAAAGCTTGCTTTTATTACCTTCAACATAATGCTTGGAGAGTCAGGAGCAGGGACAGTCAATACTAATACACTGACCTGTAATTAATGTCCATCTTATCAGACTCTCTGTACCTGCTATTTCTGAGACTTAGGTCTTTCCGAGGGTACTGTCAGGCAAGCCTGTTTTCACCTTCGCTGCAACTCCTGTTTAGTTTCTTGTTTCCTTTGCTATGGTTCACAAGACTACACAGTTTCGGTGAAATGACTCAGCTTTTAACAGCTTCTTTGCTTTCTCTTTGGGGTTACAGGTTTATATCTTTGAGTTCCTTTATTATTATTTAGAAACTACTTTGAGTGGGAAAGAAGGAAAATGGGTTTGTTCAATTCACCAGTATGAACCAATATGTACTAGTTTAGGCAAATGGGTTTGTTCAATTCACCAGTATGAACCAATATGTACTAGTTTAAAAAAGAATGTTTCTGATATTTATATGCAGTCTGCTACAGGTATCATGTAGGTCTTCATTTTATTTTCAATAGTTTGTTAACCTAACAATTGGAATCAGCAGTTATAGAAAGTTGCACAGGCATTTCACTAACTATTGGGAATTCATACAAAATACGCTTGGTGAAAAGGTGCATTTTACTATTTTATCTATCCTTTAATTCGCATACCAGGAGTCTGTGTTTTCTTAAGGTTTTCTAACTTCAGAAAAGTCATTGGCTTGATTAAAAGTTCTATTTTTATTTTACTTTTTGTCTTCAATCAAAATGTAGTAGTAGTTAATTGTAGTAGTAGTTAATTCCTCAGTAGTTAATTGAGTAAAGACCTCAAATAAATGTGTTAAAGGAAAAAATATACTGTTTAATGAATAAACAATATTTTATATTGATAGAGATTTAAATTAAAATAGAGGTATCTATATCACCTAAGCAACTAATAAATATCTTAAAATATACAAATTACTGAAAGAGCACTACTAGATGTGTACTTTTACATACTTTTACTTGGAATGATAAATTTGGTACAATCTTTCAAGAACATGAAAATACTTAATACTTAGTGATTGCCCCATCCCATTGTAGTAATTGAAGTTAACAATACAATTAGATGTTAAGATCAGAGTTTTGTTTTCAAAATGTTCATCACAGAATCATTTATAATAGAAAAACTCTAAATGGCATATATAACAAAAAATGTTACATCAAAATTTGACACATCCATAATCTAATGCATTTTATAAATGATTTTAATAAACTGTTGGGTTCATTAAATAGAAAGGTTTGGTGTAATTTATGATTTTCTTTTCACTTATATATTAAGATCTCAGCCATTCAAAAGTGAAGGAAGCTAGAAGGAATTCTATTGAAATTTTAATGTGGTTGCCTCTTACTGGTTTAATTGTATGAAATGTTTTCTTTTTCTGATTATTAATTTCTAGTTGTTTCATTAAAATTTTCATCTGTTTTAGAGTAAATATGCCTATTTTTAAGGAAAAACACCTAATGTGCTTCTGAAAGTAAATATTTTAAAAATGGCATCAAATGACCCATATGACTTTTTCTCCCTGAACTTTTTACCTTTCTTTCATAGAAACAAAAGTAGACTGTATGCAGTAGTGTCTTAAGTGTTTCCTATTATCTCTTAAGATGTATTTGGAAAAGATAACTGATCTTATGTTAGATTTGCTGCTTTTTTCTCTCCATTTCTCTCTCTATGTCAAACCTGATTCATGTCAATGTAAGCTAAGAAAACATCCTCAGAGGGGATAGAAAGTGACACTACAGTTGCATCTTGGAATGGGATAAATGACAAAGTGATGAACATTAGATTGAGATTGAGACTCAAAGTTTCAGTCCTGGCTGCTGTGCTTAGTTACTGGAGTGAATTTCTCCTATAAAAATTAAGAGTATTGAATTGATCCTCTCTAAGGACCTTCGAGATCTTTTGCACTGACCTTGTAGATATCTTAACTTTGGCATAGGCTAGATGAAACTTAAAAAAATAATAATATGACCTTGTAGATATCTTAACTTTGGCATAGGCTAGATGAAACTTAAAAAAATAATAATAACAACTGAGCAAGAAGCATGTGTTGTAATTAGTAAGTTATTTTGGCCATTTCTGTTCTTTTAAAAGAGAACTTTGACTTTTTAAAGTGACAGTTTTACATGTCCATTTGAAAGAAGAAAAACTAGAGGCACCTACATGGCCAGTGTAGAAGGCATAGTTCCTGAGTTTCCTAGCTGTATTTTAGGTTTGAAAGGATGGTTTTTATTAGAAACATCAAATAAGCTGAGATCTTTTATACAGAATATATAGGTGAGCAAACTATTAATTTGGATGCATTTGGCTCATTCCTCAATAAAATGTACCACTCAGTGGAATATTATGTGAAAACACAAATTGTTTTGGAAAAGTAGATAGCACTTTGTGCAGGAAAACCTGGTGTATTTGGCAAGCTTCTGTTTTTCTCCCTACATTTTGTTATTCTACCTCCTATCTACTTTAAAAGATATTCAAAATAGCAACTACTATAGTGTTTTTCAATTATAAAAGGAATGCCTGCGTATTTTATAAAACTTAAATTCAAAGATCCGTAGAGAAACTTGTTTAGAAATGTAAATATCATTTTTCATTCTACTGCACAGTAAGTCTTGATTATTAACAGAGTATTATCACCCAGACTTTTCTCTGCAGTTGCTCCTGCTTACAGACACACTTAAAATTGATACTACTTATAACATTGTTTTGTTATTTTATATGACAATGTGCCATATTAATAAAATATTGCATCTTAATCTCTAATTCCAACATAGCATTACTCTATATGGCTAAAATACTTGTCATCCCCTTTGATGGACTTTGTTTCTTTGTCTCTTAGAAGTAAAACTGTACCGAATAACCCCATAGGGATACTTATGCATCCCTCTCCAATGGTTTCTTAAGCATATTTTCCTAAAAATAGAATTTCAAAAATGTACGTGTTAGTAATACACACCGACATATGTGCAGTACTGCACTGCCCTTCATAAAGATGAACCTGGTGCTACTTCCAATCCATTGACACTTTATCCCTCCAATCCAGTGCCTTAGTGCGCGCTCTCTCAGGTGTCTCCAATTAAAAAGAAGCTCAACAAACTGTACCAAAAACGGAAACTGTGGCTTGCTGCAGGTGTAACCATTCAGGAAGGTTTGGTTTGGTCCGCTCTCCCTTTAAATTGAATTTCATCTCACTTGTTTAGCTCGGGGTGGAATTCTGCTGAGAAGAAGCAAAAGCAGGGAAAGAGTTCTTTATTCCTTGACCAGAGTCGGTGTCCAGATTCTGACCGCACGTCGCACGTAAGTGCTCCCGCTCGGATTTACCTGCCAGACAGTTGGTGTTTTGAGCACATTTACTGTTTTTTTTTTTGTTTTGTTTTGTTTTTTTTTTTCTTTAGGCTTTTACCCTCCCCCAAACACTGCACCCGGCTTATGCCAGCCTTTTGATCTGGCACACTAAACCAGGTGATGAAATACCATGCGCCTTTGTGCTTAAACTCAGAAAATTGATTTTCCCAAGTTTAAGCTGACATTATGAGTTGTTAACCCTGTTAGAAAAATACAAGTTGGATATATGATTCCCTTATACAACTGGGCTCTAATTTTAACAGCTGAGCGAACTTATTTACACTATATTGCATTATAACACAACAGAATTGCAGTTGAACCCTGGTGTTGTACGGATTTGAGCCTGCAATTACACAATAAAAATATTCAGTTCTTTAACAAATGATAGCTAGCTTAGCATCAATCTGTCTGGGATTTGTATGGCTCCTGATTCTACTGCTCTCTCTTCCTTTTCCTGTCTCTGTTCATTTCTCTTTTCTAACCTTGCCAACTTAGGAGGGACTTCAGAAATTCAAACTCAGCATTTTAATACTTTATAAGAAAACATTGTGAACATTTCCTTTCATTTCATAGTGCATCTCATGGGTCACTATTATTGTTTGACTAATAATTGCAGGTAAGTCATGTTATAGAAATAACTTTCTTGATATATGACAATTTCTCCAGGAGACTCCCTTTGGAATTTTGATACTTTCTTGCCCTTTCCTTGAGATCCTACCATGAATAATTTTAATATGTTAAATGTTCCAATCCTTTGCAATAATTTCCCCCATTGTGTTTATTGTTAGCTGTTTGTGTGCTACATATTTCTGTAAAATATATCAAGTTATTTTTGGAACAAGGGTTGGATATAAATAAACATACTGCTGGAATCATTTTCTGGAAGACTTGAATTATCCACCGATCCCAGGCAGTTTATTATAACCTATATCTCAAACTCTTTCTTTGGCAAGTCATTATTTTCAGTAAGGGATATTCTTAAGTGAGACTGAACATTTGTCAGAAATCAAGACACACAAGAAGAGAGCAGAGGAAAAAAATGAAGTTGTAGAAAGAGCCCTCATCACAGGCGTGAGAGGTGTAGGAGTCTAGTTTCCATCTTTCTGGAAGATCTTGGGGCAGGTCACCTCACTTCCCTCATTTTTAATGTGATTACCTCATTTTTAAAATCTTCTTTTTAAGGTGTTTATATCTAAAGACTCGATTTTGGAGAAAATTCTAGCCTGTGACTTGTTATCATTCCTTTTTTGTGTTGCTTTTAACTTTTATCCTCACAAAAAGCAAATTATAGTACCTGCTGTAGAGTATTAAAAGCATTCAGAGGTTGGATGGCTGTGCTAAAGAAAGTATTTTCTGTCTTATTATACAGAAAGGAAGGGTAGAGGACTCTTTCACAAGCCTTTCCACAGGGTTGTATTTTCCTGGGTGTTCATTGCTGAAGGAAGACTTCTATGGAGACCACATAGGGTTATGAAAAATGTGTGATGGTAGAAGGAAGTTGTTGGGGAAAATTGTATTGTTTTAAAAGAAGAGGTCTTGTTGGCCTTCTTTGGTGGCACACGGGTTAAAGCACAGCACTGAAAATCTAGAGCTGCTTCTGCATGAGTTCGATTCCTCCCTGCCCCAGAGGTGACCACATGGTGTGACAGACCTCTCCTCACCCGCCGGCTGCTCCCCTCATCAGTGTACTTCGTCAATCTGCCTGTTCTGTTCCCCACTCTGTCTCTGGTGAAGCCTCTCACTGCCCCTGAGCCTCTGGCCTGCACCCCAGTTCTATATGCACAAATCAATAAATCTTTAAAAAGAAAAAAAAGAAGAGGTCTTGCTATAACTAGTATCATTTTGTGAAAATGTAGAATTCTGAGCTATTTTAAAAGTAAACAAGAGCATCATAATTGCTGAGTGTTAACATTGCAATTTTTTTGTATATGTGCTCTGAATTACTGAAATAATACAAAATATAAATTAGTGAAATAATAAAAATAGCTATTTATTTGTATCATTTTTTTCTGGTAAATTATTTGGATAAGGCGGGGAGAAAAGTAGACTGATTGAGTTAAGAACAAGTAAAGAAAATGAAATAATGAGTTCTTTTATATTTTCCACCTTTATATGTATAACTTTAATTGATGTCAGTGACTAAGTAATATTATTACCCCTGTACCTCCTGAAATGATTGATGAGGTTCTTTGCCTTTCAACAAAATTGAATGTTTTTCCTGATTTCATTTCCCCCAAATTCTCACAAAAAAATAATCAGAATTCTTATTTTTGTAAAGTTCCCTTAGAGAATCTTTAGAATCTACTTTTTGGTGAATAAATCTAGTCATTTAAAGTCCTGGGACATAGAGGAAAGAAATCTTGTATGAAACTGAATCTAAATGTCTTATATTTTATTGTGAGTAGATCTAAAATGTTTTATTTTTCAGCAGTTTAAGATGAAGAGTGATTAGATATGACTAATATTAGAGAATTTTTATTAATTTAGACAATTTACATAATGTTCTCAGATGAACATGACTAGAAGTAACTATTTAATACCTTTATTTTCATTTTGTGATTATTATATGTATATGTGTTATATATACATATATAATTTTTTCTTGATCTTGTTTCTCAATATAGGTAATGAACATTAGAAAATTAGGTTTATTTTAGTAATTATCTATTAGTTGCAAATACTTGTAAGTAGTTTTCTTTAAAATGCAACTCTGAGACAATTGTTAAAATATTATTTAAAATCATCCTATTAAAAACATAGATCCAAATTTGGTAAATTTCTTTCTTACCATCTGGGCTCTTATAGAAGTTGAAAAATTTAGGTCACTATTAGGAATGTTGTAATAGCTAGTAACTTGGGAGTAACTTAGTGTGTGGGGAATATGTAAGGCTATTTTAAGACTATATATTTCAAATAGGCTTTTTTACCCTAATCTGGGGCCACATGAATTGGAAAGCTTTTAAGGAAAGCTATTTGGTGTGAGGTATTTGTTAATGATGCCCTCCAGCCAAATCAGCAGCAATCAGTGACAACTGGAGATTATTGTGGAATTAGTGGTGCTAAGGCTCCTTTGTCATTAATTAGTTTAAATTATAGAAATTTTGTGTGCATAGCAATCATATATACACATATATAAGGAACAGGATGCTATTGTAGGTCTTTTGTATCAGTTTTTATGGGGGAATTTGTCAATATACCCCTCAAAAGACCAGTTTTTTCATGGCTTTTGAGTATATGAGTAGATAGGAGGTTAAAGAAAAAAAATATTTTGGATTGAGCTGCAGCTAGACAAGAGTAATTTAGTCTCCTATACTTTATGGAGAAAGGGAGTTAAACAAGGAGCCAGATAGATAGAATACACATGTACTTAGGCCTAACACACGTAAAAAAAAATAAATTTTGAATTGGATATAAAATGAAGTGGAGATTTGACTGATTTTAATAGCTATAAAATGTTTTAAACATGATGGAGGGATTTGTAATTTTCCATGAGAATAAAACATTTTAGGGCCTTTCTTTTTTCTACTGGGCTTGAATTTCTGTAGAAACTCCTTTAGCCAGAATGTAGTAAATCATGTTAGATAGTGGAGCTTTCTAAAGACCTTTGGACTTCAGCCTTTATTTAAAACTCTAAAGAACCATGTAGTTATTTATCTTCCTAAATTAGTAAATGTAACCCAGAATATGTGGTTAAATCTTTCTTGACTGGAGTGCCTGTCAAATCATGGGCTATAAGATTTAGTTCGATGTATATGAATTCTAAATATACAGTTTGTATATTATTGTTTTAAACTCCTCATTGGAGATTATTTACTTATAATGGATATAAGAATTGAAGAGAGGGGGAAGTATCAGATAATAGAGAGCTTCCAGTAATTTGATTCTGGGAAAAAAAAAATAGCATTGTATGTTAAAAAGAAAAGCTAAACAACAACAAAACTCAGCCTGTCCCTTAAGTGGAAAAAAAAAGAATGTTTCCTGTAATGGTTTGTTCAGTCATTTCACAATACTTGGATGCTTACTAGGGCCAAACAGTTTGCAAGGCCCTGGATTGCATTGGTGCACAGAGGCTCATAGCCCTTGCCACATGGAGCTTACACTTCAGTTGGAAGACAATTAGACTAAAATATGTGAAAGGATTTTCATGAAAGAAAGGTTCTGGATGCTGTGGAACTATTCCCTTAAGCCACATTAAGAAAGTTGGGTAACCTAACCTTGGTCAATGACAGTATCACTGATACAGGAAGATGAGTAAAAGGAATAAAAGGGAGAAAATCATGCTGAGAGTTTAAGAAGCAATAGATATAAAGTCCATAGTCCATGGTGGAAGAAAGTAGAGTTGGCATCACCATAAAAATAGCCATAATATATTTTAAACATTCAAATAATTGAGTGCTAAGCTCCTGGAGAGTGAGGGGATAGTAATGAGAGAGATCCAGTGGAAAGGTAGGGAATGGGAAGTTCACAAGGTCCTTATTAGCCAGGAAAAGATATAAGGCAATGTTTCTCCCTATTTGTCCTTAAACTTGCATTTCTACCTGTGATGATTTTGCTCTGGATTTTCTCTTTAAATAAGTGATGGTTAAAGGACCATGAAAAGTGCAATCCATCCTCTCAACTAATTTGTGTATTTTGTTTAATATAGAAGGCACATTCTCTAAAGTTCCGTTTAAATTTACAAGTGCAAGTCTGAGTAAGTGTGACTTCTTAATTCAATGCTGTGTGTATATTTTGAGATAATCTATGGTTACTCATTGTTTTTGGAGCTTGTGTGAAATGCTTAGAAATATTCAGTCCCATTTAACTAAGGACCTGAAAACAAAGATCCAACTGAATTAGAGATTTTACCAAGTAGATCTTGGTTCCATTTGCGTATGAAGTCTTTATATTCTGGTGTGGAGTGTGCTGGTTAGTCTCTGGTCCAGCTTCCCTTGTCTATTCAGCAAACTTCTCTTCCATCCTTGGTGATGCTGGAGACTGCCCTCTAAGGACTGCATCGCATGGGCTCCCATAGCTCTACTTCCATTGTGGTTTGGTCACTGGAGATCTTAAATATTAGGTGATGGGAGGAGACAGAATAGTTATTCTTTCTGCCACCTACCTTGCTCATTACATTTATTGCAAAGGCTTATCACCCTGTCTCTGGCTCACAGTGATAACTCCACCTCCTTTAATATTCCCTCCCAAGGTGGTAAAAGCATCATGCTGCTATTAGTGGCCAAGGATCTCAGCATCCTTAACTTGTGACCTTCTGGCACCTCTGAAAGTATTTCCTCTATTTACTACACACACACACACACACACACACATACACACACACACACACACACGACTTCTTCCTATCAGGATTCTAATCTCCTACCATTAGAACCTGTTTGTTTTTGCTACTATTTTTGTTCTCTCCCTTCTGTGAACTTGTAGACTTCATATTGTGATAATGGAGGACACGAAGAACAAAGGTGAAATCCCCTGGATAAGATGAGCTCATTTTCTTTTCTTTGGACTCAAACTAGATGAGTTTCTGGAGGAAGGAGGCATACTGTTGTCATCATATATCTGCCTGGCTGTCATTTAGTACTTAATTGGACTCTCTTAAATTTCACTTTATTCCTGCTTGTCATGTTTCTGGGCCCCTGAGTAATTTCTTGTCATGTGTGTTCTGAAGCGGGACATTTTGAAGCTATGTATATTTGGATCTTTTAGTGCAAAGAATAGAATGTTCACCATAGGTACAGTGGACATCCTCCCACCCTCTCTGAGTCTTTAGCCCACCACTTAATTCTGGCCTTTGTATTAAAAAAAATATTTAGGAAAGTAGTCTTCTACTCATATAAATGTAGATGGAACTGAGCAATGAACTTCTGTAGCACGGAATCCAGCTTTCATGGTTGTCAACACACTCTTTTGGTATACATGCTTATATTTTCTGTAATATTTAAAAGAGAATACTCTTTAGCATATCATTTTACTTTATTTTTGAATGTTTATTTTAAGACACAAGGATTTTAAAAGGAACTATAATACACACTCAATGAACTTCTTTCAGTTGAGTTTTTTTCAAATCACAAACCATAAAACATCCACAGATTGCATTTGACTATCATGTCAACTTCTAATATTTTAAATTGATATTTAACAACTGTATAGAAGAAGTGCTCAATGACTGCTTACAAAACTAACAGTCCTTGTAGCTACTACTCAGATTCAGATGTAGAATATCACTAGCTCCAGAAGTCATTATGTGTATACCTGTTCTCTAAGATAGCCACTATTCAGTTACCATAGATTAGTTTGCCTATTTTTAAACTTTTTTTTTTTTTAAAGATTTTTATTTATTTGTGCATATAGAACTGGGGTACAGGTCAGAGACTCAGGGACGGTGAGAGGCTTCACCAGAGACAGAGCGGGGAACAGAACAGGCAGATGGACGAAGTACACTGCTGAGGGGAGCAGCGGGCGGGCCAGGAGAGGTCTGCCACGCCATGTGGTCACCTAGGGGGCAGGCGGGGATCGAACTCATGCGGAAGCGGCTTTAGCTTCTCAGTGCTGTGCTTTAACCCGCTGCGCCACCAGGGAGGGCCTATTTTTAAACTTTTTTAAATGGAATCATATGGCATATTATATTTTGGCCTGGCTGTTTTTTTATATCATGTATATAAGTAAATTCTTAAAGAAACTAATGACTTTCCAAATTAGTGCCATTTTACATAAATGCAGCATTTGAGTTTTCTAATTATCTACATTCTTACCAGCTTTTGGGAAATTCACTCTTACATTTTTTTTATTCATAATTAATTTCTTTCTATATATTTTACATAAGGATTAGTTCCCATAGAATGTCCACCACCAACTCTTACATTTTTAATAAGTGTATACCGTTATTCATTGTAATTTTAATTTGTATTTGCTCATGACAAATGATGCTAAACATTTTCTATATACTCATTTACCACCTGTATAAACTTCATTTATGAAATGTTTTTAAATCTTTGCTTCCTTCTTGCTGACTTGTAGGAGTTCTTTATGTATTTTAGATATAAATCCTTGTAGGATATGACCTCAGTATTTACTTGCATGCATTGGATTTCAAGAAAAAGTAGTTATAAATTGTGATTCTCATGTGCAGAGGCGGGGCACTAAGATGGGGGTAGTCATTGTCTTCAATGAGAAAGACAAAGGTAGTTATTTATGTAGGTTAACGACTAAAGTTTCAGTATTTTCATACCAGCTTCAAAATGTGTGCTGTCAAAATGGCCATATTGTTATACTTTCTATACAGGTGTTCTACTCACATTGTTATATCACTAGATTTTCCCTTAAGCATCTTTCCTTTGAGAAAAATCATTTTTAATGAAGGAGTGTCCTTAGTAGTGATTCATAGGACAAAAACAGTGCTTCTCTTCTTTCATTGTCTTTTCCTCTGCTGTTGTTCAGAATCCCAGTGAGTAGCTGGTTCTCAAGGAATTCACTCCTCCTAAAAATGGAAAATTATCCTTTCCCAGGACTTGGTGTTAAAGGAATAGGTATGTGCCTTCAAAGGGGAAGTTTCACAGAACCCGAGGCAGGAAGTCACTTGACTAGCTCCTACTTCAGAGTGAAAATGAGGTCACAAGATGTCCCTCTGTCCTTTCTTTGAATGCCTGAATAAAAGACCAAGAGAAAATCTCCTGCCCTGCAGCTAAAGGTATCCTCATGCTGTGTATGAGTCACTTTTTGGCTTTTTGTGCAGCAGCCAAAAGAAAGTCACAGCAGGCAGGAGTGTGGGAAGCCAGCAAGATGAGAGCAGTTATTTTTTTCTTTCTACACTTTGGGTGATACTTCCTTTTTCTGTGTAGAGAAAACCTCTTAATTGAAGTGGAAACAGCATAGATTATTCAACTTCTTGCCATTCCTAATCCTTCATTACTTTTTTCTAACTCAATTGGAAAATCAGGCTTCTTGTTCCTCATGGGAAAATCCATAGGAATTAAACCAAATCCTTATTATGGCAAGTAGAGTATTTTAGCCATAGGAGGTGTCTAGGCCCATTCTTCACCTTTAAGAATCTTTCTATCTAGAGGATGAAGGTAAAATTCATTAATTCCACAAATCTTCAATAAATATGCACAGAATTCTAGTAGTAAAACACAAGCTGAAAATATTTTCTGTTTACCCCTTTATATTTTACTATTCTGACTCTTTGACATTTACCCTGAGTTTTCCTCTGGAAGTTTTACTTGTGAGTATGGCCTCAGCACTCGTAAGTCTTGACTTCAAATCCTGGCTCATCCATTTACTATGCAGTGTTAGGCAAGTTGCCTTAATCTTCTGAGCTTTCGTCTCTTTATCTATCACAAGGAAATATTAATCGTCAGACACAAAATATTCCTGTTGTACTTATGATATATCAGGACTTCATTCTTAGGCACAAGTGAATAAGTCATTAACAAACATGAAACAAAAATAGATGGGTGGGATGGGGGAGCGGTTTAAAAACTGATTCAAGAAAGAAAAAATGGCCAAGTATCAAAAAGTACTAAGTGGTGAAATGAAGGGAGGCCACAAATTAGCCATTGACTTAGGCAAGATGTGTTATTTTTTGATGACCTTTTCTATTGACATGCTATGCATATCCTTAACCTTTATGTGTTCTTAATAAAGGGAAAATATACCTGATGATTTTGGCTTCTTAAGGAACCTAGAATGATCTTTTACAGGCAATTAATCTTGACAGATAGGCTGTATTTTAAAAAATTCCATACGGTGTGGTATATATTTTTGGTTGTAGTAATTAAATTATAGATAATAGGATGAAAAGGAGAAATTAATGACTGCCTACCACCCTTTAAGTTTGTGTTACTAGATCTGTTACGATATCTCAAAATTATCCTGCCACTGAAACTCTCCTTTTCATTTTTTAATTAAAATCATATACAGCATATGGGAGTACAAAAGTGAATGAGTCAAAGTGAACCCCAGTGACTTCAGCACACATCAAAGTCAGTGTTTATAAGCAGCATTTAAGGCTAATTAGAATGTTTGCTTTTGGGTTTCTGACACAGTGATTTATACTGAAGTTCCCTTCTATTCTACCCATCACACATATTTTTCATCTTGTTGCTCATCTGCAGCCTTCAGTGGCAGTGCTGACCACACACACATCACAGTATCACTGGGGAGGGAAAAAACCCATGCTGTTTCCCTAGGACATGATGTTAAAAAACAAAAGCTAACCTCTATTGATTCCCATTTCTCAGACAGAGTGATGCCTTTAACTCTCTGTAATGAAAGTTGTTATATGTGAGAGGGATTACCAATATCAGACTGTTATGTCCTTTGATGTGTCCCAGAGATATTACAGTAAAAGTTATTAAAGAATAAATTGTGGCATACCAGCTGCTCTGCCCAAGCCACTTGCCACTTTGCCCCTCTGCCTTTTATGTAGTGGCAATTTTTCTCTTATGTAGTGGCAATTTTTCTCTCTTCTTGTTAGGTTTGTTAGCATTTGAAAACATTATTTTTTTTCAATTAGACAGTGGTGTGAGAGTAGATTGACAATCTGTGTCAATTCAAGACAGAAAGTAAGAACCTTAAAAAAATTCCTTACTCTATCGAGGCATTTGTGTAGCATCTCTAGGCTCCTCTGAAGTTAGCTCTTGCCCGTTTTACAGATGTGGAAAGTGAAAATGAGATAATTCAGAACCTGATCAAGGTCACAGTACTAATT
Source organism: Condylura cristata (assembly GCF_000260355.1). Classification (NCBI taxonomy): domain Eukaryota; kingdom Metazoa; phylum Chordata; class Mammalia; order Eulipotyphla; family Talpidae; genus Condylura; species Condylura cristata. The sequence goes on from NW_004567105.1 coordinate 53,428,455, forward strand.
AGATGGGCTGTGGAGGAAGGAGACTGACTCAAGTTACTCTAAGTTTGGTGTTTTCTGTTTCAGAGCACAGTGGTTTCTGTGTCTACTGAGAGGAAAGATAAAAATTGTTTAAAACCTGAAAACTGATGAAATATGTGCAAATTATGTGTTGTGAGACCATGCATTCCTTGCTTTCTACTGGACCAGAAATTGCAGGGGCACTAACATGGGGCTGAAGCCTTTCCTGGCAGCTGGGCTTGGTATCCACAAAGGCAAGCTGTGGCTCGTGGTTTTAAATTGCACAGATGGAAACCAAGCAGTGCTTGGTTTGGGCTCATGCTTTCTTCTCGCTTGCCCAAATTAAGCTGCTTAACCATGTTCCTGGGGAGACTGAAGGTTTGTCAGGGGTCAGCTACATTTCTGAACTGCTCTCCAGCATGCAGGAATGTATGCATACATTCCCCTATCCCAAGTGATAGTCGAAACAGTCACAGAGAATAGCTCAAAAGTTCTTCTAAATTTGGATTGCTTCATTTGGCAACTTTTATTAATCCCAAGCACATCACATAATATCCTCTTCTTATAATTCCATTTTGATTCTTGATTTTATAGCTAGGGAATGTTTCAGGAATGGAAATATTACTTATTAATGTTTGAGTAGGATCATGGTTAACTGTATTTCTAACAATATTAACAGCTCATATTTTACAGTGTGTTTTGGTGCTAACAGCTTTCTATACATGTATGATTTGATTTAATCATTGCCATAGTTCTATGATATAGAAGCTTTTATTAGAATCTTACAAGAAAAATTGACTCAGAGATTAAATAATTTATTTAACATTACAGAGTTAGTGGTGTCGCCAGGATATGAAATCATATGTTGCAACTGATACCCAATGTTCCCAGGTACTTGACTACACCACCTTTTGGTGTAGGTAAATAAACTATGATAGTCTTGGTCCATTTTGTTACTATAAGTTCTCTTAAGGTTTAAATAGAGATGTACTTCTCTTTGAGACTTATCATAATCCATACTTGTATTTTCCATAGAGAGAAACTGAAGTCCAGACAACAAAATGTCAGCAGCATGATAGGTCTTATTTCCCTGTCTCTTTTTCCTTCATTCTCTTCTTATAAAACATCTACTTTTGAATTTGTTCATTGTTAAATTCCCAGGTTACACATTATTGATAAGTTGTTTAGTACTAAAACTAAGCTGCTTTGTCTCTTCAGGGTCCATCAAGAACCTCTTTTAGAATGCCTGTGAGAGTAGAAAGAAAATGAATGTACTCTCAGAAGAAAGAGAATTTTGGTATTTAATCTTTTCTTCCATAACACTAAATTTTAGAAATGAGACTTATTTGCATTAAATTATGTTTATTGAGTTTTATAATATAAAAAAAAAACCCTAAGATTTTGTCCTTTTCACAGATTTTGGAATTAGGTAGAAATTAGGTCTTTTAGCTTTTTGTGGAGTGTCTCTCCAAACTAAACACTTTCTGCAAGGCAGGTACTCTTTTGAAACACTTAAAAAAGTTTTTTTTTTTTGAAGCTGTGATCAGTTTTATTGGTGATCCATACCTGAAATTCAGGATCTAAACTTTGTTTTTGCTTTTGTCCCCACTTTATGACACTGAGGAAACTGTGATTCATCTCACAGTTGGATAAGAGGTTCCATCATACAAAATCTCTATTACATTTAAATTATTTAGGTCTCCTGTGACTATAAAAAAAAAAAAAAAAAGACTGAGACACCTGATAATGGGCCCATGTAACTTTAGAGCTAAGTTAGTTGTTATATTTTATTTGAGAAGTACAGATGTAAAAAAAAGAGAATGCAGTGAAAGTTGTTGCAATGGAGAATGTGTTCCTTTCATCCCTTATGGTAACAGAGAGATCAGAGTTGCTGGAAGAAATCAGAAAATTCTTCATTTGTTACTGGCTCTACTAACTATTCTTAGAGGAAGCAACAGTTTAAAAAGTAGGTAATCCCTTAAGATGTATGCCATTGTCTCTTGATTTTCCCCCATTTGGGGAAGGTAAAACTTTTCCTCTCATGATAAAAAGCATCCCTGTTTTCTCAAGTTCTCCCCAACCATAAAAAACATTCAAGTAGAAATTGGAGGCTTTATCTACTGAAAATGGAGGCTTCATCTACTGAGCCAGAGGCTTTGACACAATAATTTCAGGGTTAGGGGTTCCACCCATAATGTCCTACGTATCAGTCTCTAAGTATTATTAACAGGTACTGTTAATCTGCTCCTGTCTTTGAAGCTGTAAAGTACAGATGAACAAGCAGCAGCTAACTCTTTCCATGCTTCATCTATGGGAACTGGGTTTTTGCAGTACCCAAGATGATTTACTGTTTGCTGTGCAGATGAGAAGAGCTGGATTTTAAAAGTTTTCATATTTTCCTAGGAAATAGGTACACTGTCTGTGCAACTCATTATCGGGGGGATGTTGTCGACACATGCGTATGATAGCATATGATTATGGTGGGTGGATTGAAGCTCAGTGAAACTTCAGAGACTCTGTGATGGATGTCTCTGAGACTCTGAATTGGACAGTGCCTTAGGAGATGAAAGTTAGGGTACTTTACAAAAGTCTCCTCCCCTACTCCCCACTTTCTCCAAGGGTTAATTTTTTTTTTTTTCTTACCCAGGGAACCTGCCTCTGGATTTAGTTGATGACAGTCTGATTAATGGATAGAACCAGGGGCACAGGCATTTTTGCCACGTGCTTTCCAGCTTCTGCTTGGATCCTCTTGTAAATCAGAACAATAGTTAATGAAACAATGTACAAGCTTTAGGAATACAGGGCTCTATTTTAGGCTCTCTGGAAATTTTCTCCTTTATTTGATTTTAGTAGTTTCAGTCATATCTTCTAATACAGTTTCATACAAATGTAATCTGGCTTCCCCAGTCTGGTACAGCCCAAATCAAAATGATATTATAACTTTTCACAGCTGTAAATCCTTTCTCAAATTAAAGCTCTGAAACCTAATCTGCCAGAGGTCTACAGAGGAGGGGGGGAGCCACCAGCACCCCATCACGAACAGCATTAAGCATCTAATGACAACCTGACAGAGACTTTTTATCTTTTGTCCCCTGTGAAATAAAATCTTCAAAGTTACCTGTCTTTTCTTTGAAACTTAGCACAAGCTCTACTTGGCCAGGTGTCTCAAAGCTGATACCAGGAGGGCAAGAGAGCAAAGACTGAGAGCTGTGTTTTTAATTTTTTTTTAAACTCTGTTCATTCTGGTCTGCTTTTTTTTTTTTTTTTTTTTTTTTAAAGAGGCTTGAGAAGATTTCGAGGTATAACCGGAGTTCAGACGTGTTTCCTACAAGGTTAAAAGCACAGTCATGAAATCCCCGAGGAAATCAAGCAGAAGATTGATGAATTAATTGAACTCACTAATTAACCAATGAATTACTCTGTGTAAAGCAGAGCAAAGTCAAGATAAGCAAGAGATGACTAAGTCTTAGGTAAGGGGGAGGATCAGAAAGCCAGAGTTCTAGGTAGCTGAAATTCTTCTTCAGGCCTAACTGACAGAGTAGGGTGAACTGAAAAGATGCTTGAAGACTGTGGGCAAGGAGGGCATGAGGCTCTCTGGGTAGTTGGATTTGACGACCAAAGTTCATAGGCGAGAGACCGTGAACTAACATGTTAGATCTGGAATATAACTACAAGTTCCCAGAGTGACTTGTAGTAATGGTTTAATAGCTTTCTTTTTACCTTTATTTTAGGCATTTTCTAGGGTTTCTAGATGTGCTCCTTTTAAGGTAGAACTCTGATTGTTTTAGAAAGAGAGCCAATTCCCTCAGTTCTAAATAAAGTACAAGTTTGTAATGTCTGTTTGTCTTCTAGGGCTTTACTAGGTTTTTGGTCCCCCTGTGGGCTAAGTACAGATGGATTGTTCATAATTAGTTGCATAATTTTTAATACCATCTTCATTGGGGTCAGTGTCCTCATGCTTTTTTTCATTCACTACATTGATCGGATCACAGTCTATGGCAACAGTTCCAGATGCCAGCATATACCACTTCCAGGTTTCCTGAGTTAACATGGCAAATGAGAGCAGACTTCTTGAGCTATTCTTAGGATTTTTTATTGATATATAGAGTCCTTATGTATTTACCCATACATAGTGCCAGGTAGGATCCTAGCTTGAACTAATCTCTGAGGAGATAATTGTGGAAAGATACCATAAGACAAACTACCTTCTTAACATTGTCATCCCTAGGAAAAACAGTTAGAGAAAGGAAATGGAGTAGGTTCTCAGTAGTATCATTAAGTGGATTCTAATTTATATCCAACTTTCAATTTATACTTAAATATTATACATTTTTGTTAATGTGAATGGTATTATGCTTTTAATTTCAAACTCCCAGTTCATTGCTGGTATCTAAAAAAGCATTTGACACTTGCATGTTAACATAGTATTTTACAAAACTACCATTATTCATACTCAATACTAGGAATATTTTACACACACACACACACACACACACACAGATACACACACCCCCACACATTTTTTTAAAACATGGCAGCCATTTCCAGGCATTTTACGCTAAGTGTTAATTTTTTTAAAGATATTTATTTATTCATACAGAATTGGGGTACAGGCCAGAGGCCAGGGGCAGTAAGAGGATTCACCAGAGACAGAGTGAACAGAATAAGCCGATCACTGAAGTACACTGCTGAGGGGAGCAGCGGGCGGGCTAGGAGAGGTCTGCTGTGCCATGTCACCTCCGGGGCAGGGTTTGAACTCACACTGAAAGCAGCAGTGGCTAGCTTGTAGTGCTGCCCTTTTACCACACCCCCACCAGGGAGGGCCCTGTATATATATTTTTAAGAGGTGGAGGAGAGACAGGTTCCAGCTGTATACAACATAATCATTAAAGTATGATTAAATGTTTTGATACCATATATTGCTTTTGTGAAATTCCTATAGTGGCTTTGAATCACATTTGTTTATAGTTTCATAGGTAAAGTGTCGTATAATAAACAACAAATGACATATCTAGGAGTGAACTTAAAAGAGGTATCACCCAAAAAAGTGATTAGCACTTTTGTGTAGAGAGATATTTAAGTCAATTAGTGTGCAAATAATCAAAATATGAAAAAGAATTATATAGACGAAGGTGGTTCTAATAATTATGAGTCATTGGTAAGATTATAAATGAATATGGTGTTAGTAACTCATAAATATATGATCGTTTTGATACAGAAAGGACTTGCTGAATTAATAACTTAGCTCTCAACAACTTTGGGTACAGTAGAGAAGAGATGTCATTTGTATATGCTTGTCTGGTTTCCAAAGGATGGCTTCTCTCATATCTTTGCCTTCCACATATTCTGATTCTTCTCTCATTGACTGACTCTACTTGGAATCATTCAGGGAGGAATGTTCTGGGAAATGTGGTCATTGCTCTCTGCTTTGTGATGCAGATTGTTGAGGAATTGGTGATTCAGAAAGACAATAGTTTATGCAATACAACTATGTTACTTGTTTTTACAAGTGGGATGTGTTTTTCCTGCAGTTTTGGTTTCTCCAACATCTATTCTTTTAAAAAATACATGTACAAATTATATTTTTATATATAGCCTTATCTGACTTTATTTATAAAAGAGACTATAGAGTCACTTCTCGGTCTACTGATTTGGAACATTGTCATTATTATCATTATTTACCTCTTGTGTTCATAATCATATACACAGTATATGAGCGTTCTGAAAAGGTGTCATTTTTTTCTTTTGTATTGCAAGCCATTTGAAGCTAGAGATTATTTCTTTTATAAGTGAATATGACTTCTTTGCAGCATCTGACAGAATGCCATGCACATAGTAGGTACAAACCAAATGTTTGCATAGTTAATTAATGAATAATATTACTTAAAGTACTTTTATGATGAGTGTAAGTTCCATGTAGGTGAATTGGATCATTGCTTTATTCTGACTGATGACTGTAACTAAAATGAATATCATATTTACATTTCCTATTTATTTAGCATTTTCATTGATGCTTCTTTGCTGAGGTCACCTGGGTTTTACACTGGCCATTAACTTTCAGTCTTAAAGTCATGAAACATTAGTGCAGACTTGGTATATTCGGTCTACAGGGTCACATTTCTTAGATGATCATCCCTGATATGTCTGAGAGCTGTTGAATGACTCCTATAATGATTCTAGAACACTGTGCTGAATGACAAATTACTGGTGTCTAATATTATATGATTCATAAATGACTGCTAAGCACTTTATTTCCATACCTCCGGGAAGACAAGATTATTCCCAAATAGCGGATTGCTAAATGAAAATGGCAATATTTACTCTCTGTTGATCCAAGGTAACAATTTAGGAACAGCTATTTGATATAAGATACTCTTATGATTTTTTACAAATCGATAACTAGTTAGAAAGAATGACTCTCTAAGGCACCCTGTTGTGATGGGGTTGACCTTCAGGTCTAGTGGGGTGGATTTCACAAAGAATACCTGTGCTTGTCAGTCTACATTATTACCTGAATAGAATAGGTGTTTGATTTTCTTTTGCCTTTCATACTGACTTAGGTTATTTGTAATTATCAGGACAACAACTATTTTTCCAAAGTGGTATTAACATAAGTTTCAATTAAAACCAATAAATATATATTGAGTTTCTCACATGGTTGTGCCATTTAAATAACACACCTCTTTTCCTCTGGTCAAGTATTACGAGTCACAGTTTGCCACTTTGTTTTTTACAAAAACAAACAAAACAGAAAACAAAGCCCTGAACGTTTGTTTCTAATCATGACTACTTATTAATGCTGCTACTTCTGCTTGCTTAATTTCCTCTTCTTTCTTCCTCTCCCTTTCAATTCTGCATCACTTCCTGTCTGATGCTGTTTTCTATTCTGTTTGCTGTCACCTTAGTAAACATTGATCTAGGACTTTGCAGATTATATTTGTGTCCAGAACATACTGCATGCATCTCTGCTCTTTACTTTATTGTCTATGTCACTCAGGTGACCTGCCCTGACCTCTACTATGTAGTATCCAGGAGCCCACACCTTTTTTCTGTCTCTCAAGTTCCCTCCTTGCTGAGTTGCTTAGCTGTAAGCCCCTTAGTAATGAGGACTGCGGTGATAACTCTTTAAGATTGACACACTTGTAGGCACAGTTGTATAAAGCTTGGACAAAGGATAATAAAAGAGGAAGGGAAAAGGGAATAATGATCAAGAGTAAAAGAAAGAAAGGGATGTTAAAGAGAAGAGCTAGGCAAGCAAAGGGGAGTAAGATGAAGGGAAAACAAATAGAGGCAAGGAATAAATGGTATAGAAAGGACAGTAATTTGTAGCGACAAATGATAATTCAGACACTATAAAAATGTGTTCTTCATTCGAGAACTATGGTTTTTACATATATTTCCTAACTCCCAAGTTTTATACATTTTGTTTCATTTTTCTAATGATTCCTTTCTCTTGACTGTTTTTTTTTGCTTACTTTGTCCCCCAAATAATCTCATCAACATAACTGGCCTCCTTGCTTGTCATTGGACCCACTCTGTCAGTCTCAGCTGCATGGACTCTATTTCTCTTGCATTCTGCATTTGCAACCAGCACTCAAGTTGTACTTATCCTGTGAGTGTAAGACTGTCAGATGCTACAAATTTTGGCCAGAATTCAACCTAAGGACTCTTCAGACCTTAGGCTAGCCTTAATAGGGTAGGAGCAAATAGCAAACATTAAAATGATAAAAAAGAAATTTCTGCAGAGCTGCAGAGTTGAAATCTACTAATATTAGAGCCATATTCCTCCAGGCAAGATCCCCTTTCTATTTCAGGTAGGTAATGCCATCTTAAAATGCCTTACTTGGAATACAGTGGGGTGATAGAGATAATCTAATAAAGCAAAATTACAAATTGCTTTTATGATTCATGCTGACATGATTTGTTGTTAATAGCTGAAAATGCTGTTGTCTTGATAAGTATTTAAGGCTATATATAGGCATGGAAGAAAAAACTCTGTGATCAATTGATAATGTCTGCTATGGCAGGATGAGAAGGTAGAATCAGTGATCTTTGTGCCACATATTTGTTCATCTAGTCCTAAAGATCTATTTAGCATTTAATATACTTCAAAGATAGATATTTTATGGATTTAGCTGAAGAGTTACATTCCCTTTTTAAGGAATTTTTAAGACTGTTTTCCTTTACTACCTCCTTGGTTAATTTTCTTCAGCCTTAGCAAAGGTAACCTGATCATAGAAAGGGTAAAGAGCTTAATAAGCAACAATATATCTTTACCCCCTATAAATAGTGTAAAAATAAGTGAGCATCATTTATCCTTGCTAATGTAAAGCATACACTTCTTGATAGCAGTGTAGGAAGTTTTTTTTGTTGTTGTTGTTTTGTTTTTAATTTTGTTTTTGGCATTTTCAATATGTTTCAGGCATGTTTTGATGGGGTAATTTAGTTAGTATTCCAACAGACATATTTGCTCTGATGATGATTTTTGCATTTACATAGTCCTAGGGCTATAAGACTATTTAGATAGCTCCCAGTTCACATGATTAGAAAATGAAGATCAGAGAATATGTGATTTAGTCAGGGTTTTAGTTTGTTCATAACTACTTACCTCTCTTTTGTATAAAGAATTGACCTTTCTTCTTGAGTTTTTTTTTTTTCCTTAATTTTTGATCATTTCTCTCTGAGGGTCATGGAGAATCCACCTAGAATGCCAGCCACAGGAGGACCCCTAGGTTTGGATATGTTCCCATGATTTTCAGACATAATTTTTGAGCTCCATTGAGTCCTTAGGTAGAACAGGTGAGGGCTTGGCATCTAGCCAAGAGCTATGAAGGCAGGCAGAAAAAAAATGACACCATTATGATCCAAGAATAAAGTAAGGGTGCTCTATGTGATTGGTTAGTACAGAACTGGAATCCCAATGCATGTACAGGTAGCTTTTACTAACTGTCATTCCTGTGGGTAGAACCAGCTTACAGATTCAAGAGGAGATCAATAAATACATTTCTATTTTATTTATCTATTTATATAATTTATTCTATATAGAGATCTTTTGTTAGATATCTTCTCACTAGTATATGGATTAATTGCTCAGTGACAGGGTAGTGATATTTAAAAGTAATATAGAATTGTCCTAAAAGTTGGATATTCTTATCTTAAAATACATAAAAGTCCTCAGAATTGTCAAAATACTATTTAAGTGATAAGTATTACTTTTATGCTCATGAGTAAACAATGTTTTCTTTCCTTACACATTTAAGGAAAAGCTTAGACTTAGGGTCTATTCCTTCCTTAAATTTCAGTTATAGATTTCCATGACACTTTTTGATCTTGGTTTAAGCATAAATATCTACCTGGGCATGTTTTGTTGAAAGCCAAATCTAGTCTCCTGTTTCTTACTGTGAACAAACTGGACTTTATTTATCAATGTTATGTTCAGTTTAGCTCATTGTCTGCTCAATGAACATTTATTAAATCAAGAGTCTCAGTAAGATGAGGGAAAGACCCTGATATGAATAACACTGCTCAGGGTCCTAGTAGCTGGAAGGAGCCATGGGGATCCCTCAGCTAGAGCCTTATGGTTTTATCTCAGTTGATCTTCAAGCCAATGTGAGAGCAGCTGTTAGGATTCTTATTTTACAGGTGAGAAAATTGAGATTTGAGAATAAGTGGCATAAGGTCACCCAGCAAGTATGCAAATACTGGGATTGCAGCCAATCACTCTCTGCTGTGAAACATTCTTTTCACCATTATACTAGGCCTCTTTCTAAGGAGGCTGAGCTCTCCAGACTGGCCTGGGGATAAGCTCCTTGTGTTCTGGCACAGCTGAAATGACATAGGAAAGAGGAAAAAAGATCTTTTGGTAAATTACCCCTTAAAATATGTGGCAATATAAAAGAGCAGCTTTGAGGTGTTTAGATTTCATTATTAATACTTTTTTTGAAGCTTGCTGTAGTTATCTGAACCCTTTCAGGCAAGCACTATGTGGGTCCTTAATAATTTTTCATGTTGATTCTGTAGCTGTCCCTAATAGTTCTCTTAAGAAACTGAAATAAAGTTAAGTTGTTCAAATACTTATATCGGACTTTCAACCTTTTATATCCATGTTCAAAGTCTCCTAAAACACTCAGCATTAAAAAAAAAAAAAACTTTTATATCTTATGCTGTAGGGAATTGTGTGGAAACTCTAGCATGGAATTATACTTCAAGGCGATCAAGTCAGACTCTTTCTGTATGCATGAATTTATTTTATTGTTTCTACTTCTGTATTTACTTATTCATTAGAATTAAACCCTTGTATCATTACTTAATAGAAACAATGTCAGTAATTGACACACTGTATAAATATTTAAATGAATCATAGGATTATTTGGCAAATGAAGGTGGGTACATCTAGAAACTTATTGTATAACTTACACTTGGCAATAAATAGACATTTTTAACTGTTCTTTCCATGCAGATGCACACTAATGGTTTAATACAAACAAATTACTGGGAGAGAGGAAGTGAGTATAGTTTTGACACAAGTAGAATAAAGCTCATATGCATAAATATAATAAAAATAATAATGTATTTTATTTACTTCATTCTAGCTGCTTTGTAATGAATTAAAGCAACCGATTAAATACCGATTAGCTGGTTAGACACAGATCAGATTATAGCAACAATTAAAATCAGTGTAGAACAATGCATTCAATCAATCTACTCTTCTCTTGACAGATAATCTAGGAATACATTTCTTTACTAGATCCATGTGATTTGAATATGCAGCATGTTGTTTTGTTACTCAAAATTCTGGATTTTATATTAGGGTTGGAAGCTTTATACCCTTTGGCAGCTAAGAAATGAGACCTTTGAGACACTTTCTAGCTGGAGCCACAATAGGTGGGAATGAATGGGTGTGTTGTATGTGGGGTCTGATAATACCTTTTTGAATTGAGAGGATGGAATCCTGAAAAAAATGCTTTGCTATCAGAAGCAAAAGTATAAAGTTCATGAAATAGGAACCACAGACAGTGTGGATGCTTTTTGAACAATACAGGGGTTAATGGTGTCAACCCCATCAATCAAAAATCTTTGAATAACTTACAGTTGGTTTTCTGTATATGCAGCTCTACATCCACAGATTCAAGCAAACAGCATCCAAGAACAGTTGAATCTGTGAACACAGAATATGTGGATAGGAAAAATCCAGGTATAAGTGGATCTATACATTTCAACCTGTGTTGTTCAAGGGTCACCTATACTGGGAAAAAAGCAGTAATCTCATCTGTACTGGGATAAAAGCAGTAATAGTGGAGGGTTTTGTTGCTTTCCGATGATGGCCATGTCACTACTCCTCAAACATGGGAAAGGCTTGAGTTCACATGCCTTTTAGGTGGAAAACTATTTTTTTTTAATATGTTTGGAAGCAATAGGATGCAATCATGGATAAAAATGGCATGATAATAATCTATATGCCATATAGTATGTGATCTATATATGGTGTTAATATATTTAATGTATAATATCTATTTAATATAATTAATATTTCTTTGAATTGATTTTACAATGTTTGTATTTAAAGGAAACTTACTGTTTTCAGTGGGAAACCACATCCCCTACCATGAAGAAAATAGTGTAAATAAATTATCACAAATTAATTCAAGATAGATTCTATTTCTTGATAATGGTTGCAATCTAACCCTAATTCTCCCTTTGTTAAAAGGAGAGGTTCTCAAGTGTTAGACAGCTGGTCAAGGCATGTGGCACTACATTGAGACATTCTTCTTTATACAGTAAAAATGATTGAATAGGAAATTAAACAGAGATGAAATTCTCACAAGAAAATTCAGTGTTATTTAATGACATCTCTGTGTGTTCCATTTGTTGGGGTCAGTTGTCCAATAGGACCAGTCCTTGTCTGGTAGTAGAAGAGCAGGTCTCCTGCTTTAAAATCTAGTCTTCACTAGTTATATATGTCTAGTTTTACTTTCCCTTCATCTGCACATAAAATATTGTAAATATTGGAAACCAATGCTCCAGGTCAGAGTTCCTGGGTAGGTGAGTCTATTTAATTCAGGTCAGTATTAGTGAGTCTGTTTGTTCCTTCTTTTTCTCTCTTCTTGCCTTTCCTTTCTCTTTTCTCTTTGGAGCATGCCACCTGATAGAGACGTGGATTTGCTTATTCTTCTCAAGAGAAGTTCAAAGTCTGCAGAAGATTTTTAAGATTTATTTATGTATGCATACATAAGTACTGGGGTACAGGCCAGAGGTGCTGGTGGTGAGAGAATTTACCAGAAATAGAGTGGAGAACAGAACAGGTAGATCTGCGGAAATGCACTGCTGAGAGGAGCAGCAGGCAAGACAAGAGAGGTCTGCTGTGCCATCTGGGCCACCTTTCCTGGTCATGGATTGACTTTGTGCTGCAGTGCCTAGTGATAGCTTCATCATGCTGTTTTTTAACCCCTTAAGCCACCAGGGAGGGCCTCGGCTTGTAATTTTTAAGGAGAGGTTTTGGTACAATACTCTAATATACTTTATCTACTATGATAAAGGAATGTCAGTCTGAACATGCCTCTCTTGCAAAGGTTTTAAGGAATAATACCTTCTAAACCCACTTAGAGAAAATTTCAGCAACACAAGGAAAAATATTCCAAACCGATGAAGGCTATACTAGACAGATTTATGTCATTCCAATATCAGCTTCAGAGTCAGAGGATTTGCATTTAACAAATTTTGTAAGTTACAAGAAAAAATGTATTATAAAAATACACCTAAGTGTAATGGAATTACTGGATTAAAAAAATCCTTTTATTAAATGAGCATATCACTTGGAAAAATTCTCATTCAAGAAATATTAGAACATAAAGAAAAACAGCTATTTTAGAAATTAAAAAAAAATTATGTCATGGTTTCCTCTACTATGGAGTCATCCCATTCCATTAACGTCTTACCCATTCATATTGTCACTAAAATATTCACCCTCTGTTAATGTGTTTCTGATTGAATTGTAAAGCCAAGTAAGGAAGTAATAATCCAGGATTATTTTCTTTTGTAGGATGTATTTTTTAAGCCTAAAAATTAAATATGGTATGTCACATTGGGGTGGAGCGTAAGTTTGTAATATTGTTATGGTAATATTAGGACTATTTCCTATTTGGCTCAATGCTTTTTATTCCTGGAAAAAGAAATGTAACACACACACAGGAGGTCAAGGGAAAGCTAAATCACCCTTTGCTATTAGTTGGATTGTTTGTTATTAGTTGGATCATTATTAGTTGGATCTTGTAGAACTGAGATTGCACTGAACCTTGGTGAATGTTTTTACCTATATTAAGGCAGTGTTAGTGGCCTAGAGACAGAGTTGATTTTCTACTTTTCCTCTGCCCTAAATGGCCTGTCCAGTCTCAAATGACTAGGGCAAGGAACATTCAACTCAAATCACCTAGAACTCAGAAGGCATGGGAACCAGAGAGCAGGAGAGATTATACTCACCCTTGGATGGTTCAGATTACTAGTTTAGACCTGCCCTACTCTAGGTCAACCCTTAGGGTATTAGGGTATTATCTTTAGAGCTGGTAGTCACTAGAACTGAAGAGGAAAGAAAGAAAGAATGAACAGTGAATCCTATTTTCTGTACAAGCAGACAGAAAGAATGAAATAGTGAGTTCTATTTTGTGTACAAGCAGACAGGAAGACAATGGTGTTACATGATACACCTCCAAAACTATTGCCACAAGGAAACATAAACCATACATGGAGCTCCTTTCCCATGGAATGGAGAGATTATTTGCCACTAATCCTTACCCAGTGTGAGAAATTATAAAGAAGGTGGGGTAGCAGGGGGCAAAACCTTGAATTGACGCTAGTAAACTGCTTTGATATTGGACTAGAAGAGCAATGGAAAATAGACTCTTTTCTCTGATCATTCTGTATATTTCTCTTATATTTTACAGAAACTTAAATTTCTGATCCGTTGCTTAAGAACAGATAGATTTTTACAGGTAAATCTTTTTTTCTAGATAGTGAAATGAATACAGAATCATACATTTGTAGTTAATCTTGATGTTTAAAGTGAGAAGAGGGAATAATCGAATGGGGAATGAGTGACTGGATTGTTTGCAAATGTAGAAGACATTCTATTTATCAAACACGTGGATTGGGAAATTACAATTCTAGCAACATTTATTCATTGTCCAATAAATACTCAACACCTCTCCTACCTCAATTAAAAGTAATCAATCACTATCATTCTGATGAGTTGTTCTGAAAATAGCCACCAATTATCCCAACTTCACTAGAGAAGATAATATGCTTTTAATTGGGGGCCAAGTGGAGAGGAATACAGAGAGACATTGTGGATATATTGCCAGCTGCATCCTAAAAAATGAATCCTATCATTTACCTGCAACTGCAGACAATAAACATGAAAGTGCTCTCTTTAAAGTGACTAACTGTGGAAGTGTATTCTTAAATCCTAGGATACCATGAAAATGATTCAAAGGCCCATCAACAGTCAAAGTCTCCTATTTTTGTAGTTTGGGAATTTGCATTACAGAAAACAAGAAGCTAATGGTTTCTGTCTTGGAGAAGGAATGACTAGACTGGTTATTTGTGATTACTTGATTTCTTCAGATACTAAAATGACTGTAATTTGAGGAGGGACTTAGATTTATTCTTTCTGGTTCTTGATGACAGACCTTAGTAATAGAAAAGGTGATTTAAGCTTGACTTAATAACTTCATAGCACACACAGTGGTCTATCAATGGAATTGTTACAGGATACCAAATATGTTATAGGACAGGGGGAGAAGCACCACTGAAGCCCCAAACCTGCCCACTCTAAGTGGGTTCTGTCATCCGCCGCATCAAGACAAAACATATAAACCATTGATGAAAAGGGACTTTAATACAGTAAATGTACAAGACAGAACACAAAGAATATAACTTCTAAATCAAACATCTGAAGTTACCAATCCCCTCGTGGGCAAAAGTCAACCCAAAAGGGGTTGGCCCAAAGCAAGGTCTGAAAGCCTGCCACTAGACTAAAGCACCTTCTGGCCAGGACCCATGGAAAAGGGTCAGAAATGGCCAGACAAATCTGGGAGGAAAAGAGCAAAATCAAAATCAATATAAACACTGCCATAGTCCCCTCCCTGCAGATATCGCACCCACATCTCCCTTAATCAGTCCAGCGTCAGGAAACAAGCACGGTTTCTTCATCACATGCTTGCTGCTCCATGTGGCTTCCTCAGGTCTCCTTGTTCTCCATCCAGCTTGCTTCTCTTCCTCTCCCCTCAGTTTCTCTCCTTTTTCTCTGGGTGGGGCAGGGAACCTGGAACTTCCCCTTTTCCTAGGGACCACCCTGTTACAGAATGAGCAGCCTGAACAAGTAGTGATATTTCCATTAATGAAAGGATTCAAGCAAAATTAAGTCTTTTTTTTTTTTCTTTTTTGAAGTGAAGGTAGAGATAAAGTAGGGTTGACTTAAATAAAAAAATGAATTTATTGGCCATGAGGGAACTAAAAAAATCAAGATGGGGGCAAAAGGAGGAGACTTTACATTCAGAAAATTCAGGCATCCTACTGAAGTGTTGTTGTAGTCATGCTTGCATGAATGACCAAAAGGTGTGTTGCCTACTTAGGATTCAAAATCCTGGAAGATAAGGGACAACTGTTTGATTGTAGGTCAAAGGCTCTATCTTTATCCATTGGGTGGGATCAATTTACCAGAAGCCTCAAGGAACCCTTCCAATTCTATAGTGGCATGATAGCACCACCTAATATACTATTCTATAAAACTATCTATTATTGGTGCAAATTCCCTAAAGCAAGTCAAGGAATAAGAACCAAGAAACCAAAAAATTAGCAGGCAACACAGACTCTAAAAATTGGCTCCAAAACAACATTTACTACAAACATCCATTAGGTATATAATAAAGGAAGATTTTTTATGAGGCAGGTAGTTGTTGGAAAGATCCCTCTGGTTCCATTAGCACTCATAGGCAAGAAGAATGTCATCCCTGAGACCTCCTTACAGGTAACTACATAAGCGTGGGCAATAATACCTTCTAGTTTCTTGGATGGTAAATTTAGGATAGACTTTTCAGGTTTTTTATCTGTGATAAAGTGGCCAAATATTATACCCTATAAAAAAATTACATGCCCAAATTGAAATTCCTATCATTTTCTCTCTCCTTCTTTCCAATCCTTGGTGGTGGTCAGTTTCTAAGCTCTACTTCAGATAACCTCCTCAAACCTTTCATAGGCAAAAATTGGCACTCCTTCATTGTGTTTCCATACCACCACCTGTGCACACCTCCTGAGAACATAGATTAAATTCATGTTTTATTGTTTTCACCACTGGTCCTCCTTGTGCAGTTGTTACCCCCTCTTTGGTTCAGGCAACTTGTATTTTATTGCTTTCGTTTAAACACACCACAGGGAAAGGAGATGAACAAATTGAAAAATAAAGGAATAGTGACCAGAGACCTCCCAGAGTTGGATTTTATACTGGTACTTTCTTTCACTGCCTTCCCAAATATGTCTTAATCCATATACTCCTTGATCTTAAGCAGTGTGAATATTTGATCTCTTGGTATTCGTCAGGTAGAACCTTTTTCTGGAAGGCTGAAAGCATTTTACTTTATTGATTTGTTCTCACTAGAGCTGAGCTGTGAGTGGTAAGTAAGAATCTGTTTCTATTATGACTGTCAATAGTATAATTTCAAATCACTTTTATCACAGTGGTTTCAAGGGATCATACCTTTAATTTATAAAGTCTGTTCTCTATATCTGAATCAAATCTTATTAAGCTGTAGTCTAACTTTTCAATCATGGACTAGTAATTATGCAGGAAGTAATCGTTTATGTGTGTATGTACGTGTATATATGTATGTATAGATGTATGCATATATATATATATATATATATGTGTGTGTACAGAATCCTTCATTTAGTTGTGAATAAAAATATAGAGTGGGTCCTCCCTGGTGGCGCAGCGGGTTAAAGCACAGCACTGAGAAGCTAAAGCCACTTCTGCATGAGTTCGATTCCTGCCTGCCCCGGAGGTGACCACATGGTGTGGCAGACCTCTCCTGACCCGCCCGCTGCTCCCCTCAGCAGTGTACTTCGTCGATCTGCCTGTTCTGCTCCCCACTCTGTCTCTGGTGAATCCTCTCACCGTCCCTGAGCCTCTGGCCTGTACCCCAGTTCTGTATGTACAAATAAATAAATCTTTTAAAAAAAAAGTATAGAGCAAAGTTATATATACATGCATAGAGATTCTAAAAATCTAGAATGTTTTAGGCAAGAGAAAAATTGGAATGTTTTAGAGAAGTGAAAAATCACACACACCTGAGGAAATTCTGAATGAAATCAGAAAGCCTTGATTTCAAAGCCTTAATTTCAAATAGGCTGAATATTGTTACTCACCCACTGAATATTGTTCCTCCCAGAAATGGGAATCATAACAACAATGTAATTCATAGGATTTTTTGTGTTTAGGATTAAATGAACTTGTTGTTTCTTTATTTACTCCCTACTCTGCATGAGTTTGCTATCTCATGGGCAATAATAGTAGGAGGGAGAGTGAGCCCAGAATCTATGCTTAAACACATGGGACGCCAAGAACAGGCACTTCCTTGTTTTCTGCTCCATACTATTTCTTACTTGTAGAAATTGTTTTGCTTAAAAGGATTCTATGGCCCTACATAGTTTGCTACCTCTGATGTATTACTCAGAACTGGCAGGAGAAACAACTTTCAGAACAGCAATGTTCTTAACAGGCCTTGTCAACCTGACCCTTTCATACCTAAACTGAATCTTTCCCTCTCAGACTTAATTATTAGTGGGTGAACACATCAAGTACCTCTTTCCCAAGATGACCTGGCTTCTGTCTATGGCCCTATATATAGTGTTTTCTTCATTATCATATGATTCTATCTCTTTATAGTGGTTGGAATCCTGTTTCCAAGACAACCAGATGTTGACCAAGGCCTTTTTTCCACATGGTTAGAGTCCTGCTATAATCTTGAGTCCCCTTACTTTTGTCTTCAAAGTTTTTAATTAGTTCAATGGCTATGCCAGCTTTCTTTCCTTGTGTTCTCTCATATAACATCAGGTTAATCTGTGCAGTTTCTTGAAATAAGCTAATGTAAATCTTATATTTTTAAAAGCTGACCTTGATGTTTTTTGCTTTTACTGCATAATAAACTCCTGTTTTGGTATACACTTCCCATGGAACAATATTATTGCAGACAAGTCACTTGAAACATTGTTAGCACATAGTAGGCACTTATAAATCTGAACTGTTATTACTGTCATTATCATTATCATCACCACCACCACGAGTATCAC
Source organism: Condylura cristata (assembly GCF_000260355.1). NCBI lineage: Eukaryota > Metazoa > Chordata > Mammalia > Eulipotyphla > Talpidae > Condylura > Condylura cristata. The sequence goes on from NW_004567105.1 coordinate 53,446,791, forward strand.
CTTGTAGTTATTCTAAGGATTAAATAACAAAATGCCTATATAGCATGTTAGCACATTGCATCATGGACATGATACATCATGGATACTCAATAACTGTTAACTACTGCTAATGAAAGGAGTGACAGCCAAAGATTTATTTAAGAAAATGAAACTGCACTTTCCAAGAAAAAAAATGAAAGGTGTCGTATTTTATACATTCATTTTAGAATGATCACTGCATGTTTCTAGAAATGATTTACGCTTATTGCTTTAAAATGTAGGTAATACACAAATAAAGAAGGGAGCATATTACTTGGTATCTCACCACACATAAATGTGCATTATGAATAGTTTAAGACCATCAAATAAATGTTGATTTTATTTTTCCTTAAATTTAATTAAAAAAGCTAACTAGAAACTCAAGGAATTGTGTTACTTTAGTTATATGTATTTTTCTATTAAAACTGTTTTTTCCTCTAGTAGTTTCATTTCAAAATTCAGAAGGGCGGGGCTGAATGGGATGGGCAGTAAGAGGGAAAAGAGACCTCATTGGAAATGGTGGAGAATTATGGGTGCTTTAGTAGTAGCTTTTGGTATTGTAACATATCTGAATAGATATGAATCTATAAACTCATAAACAATGATTTAAGCTATTACTAGTCCAATACAAACAGTACAATAAAAGGGGTAAAAAAAATAGCATGTGTAAAACCTTGAAAGAGATGAAACTTATATTTTCTTCAAAGATCCTTTCAGGACTAGAAAAAATGCTGCCTATTGAATAGTTGCTTCAACCAAGAGGGGGGGATCTTCTAATTGATATTCCCCAAAGGGATATATTTTTCACAAAGGGAACATCTCATTGTGCACTGATCAGGCAGGTAAGTCTGATAAGTGAAAATGGCCTGCAGGAACTTTGTAAGAAAGTTTTATTTCTTTAATTGAAAAATCGTTTTGTCTAATCACTCCCATTCTCTCATCTTTCATACAAATGTTAGGAAATCTTTTGAGTATTCTCAAGATTCTGTTCAACTTAATATCTTTCCTTAGTGCTTCTTATGGGAGCAGTGTATAGTACAAAAGTAGGCAGATTCAGTGAGACAAACCTTAGAATCTTCGTTTTTTTTCCTAGCTATAATTTTTTTT
>NW_004567105.1:53450931-53457980 GCF_000260355.1 Condylura cristata
TAGATGGCTTTTATCATGTTGAGGTATGTTCCTTCTATTCCGAGGACTTTAAGGGCCTTAAACATAAATGGGTGTTGATGGGTTCAAACTATTTGCTGGACATTTGTTGTGAATGACATTCCCACAAGTGCAGCAAGGAATGGCTTATCACTTAAAGCATGTTGATCCTTTTCTTAATAGTTAACTCTAACTCTATCTAATGGAGTTTTTGAAATGAGATTCTTACATAATACTACCTTAGTAACTATAGAAAATACTGAGTAATAAATAAAAAAATTGCTCAAAACATCTTACATTTGAAGCTCACATTCTTTGTGTGAAATGAACATGTAAAAATTACTGCTTGTTTTCTTAAACTGCTATTTTTTGGTGACCCCATTGTTTGTCACTGATTAACTGACCTTGTGGCTGTGGACAAATCACTGATTAACTGACCTTGTGTTTGTTGTGTAAACAACAAACATTTTTCAGTTTAGTGTTGTGGATGGATAAGTGATCTCCTTTCTGACCAAATTCTCTGAAATTATGTAAAAAACTTGAGCAGACTGTATGAACCATCCTTTCTGGAAGACTGGGGACAGGCAATGATTTTAGTTTGGATTGAGCACTAAGTTTTCATTAGACATCCCAGTGACAGTTTTCCTGGAACTTTTCTTTTTCCAGTTTGCCCACAGCAAGATAAATGCCACACTATACATTAATATATTTTAACAAATTTTGAATGAACTTTCTCTAAACAGAAAAAAGAAAATTAGAACATTCTGAGGGAAATCCCTTGGCAAACAAACACATCTGTCGGTGATTTGGCAGGGGTGGAATGGTTTTATCAGACTGCATCAGCAGTTTTTTTCTTTCCAAATGTGAACAGTTTGTTTGCTACTGGCAAACACAATCATGCCTCAACCTCACAAACTTCTCTCAATTACAAGGAAATGTCACTGTCAAAAATCTAATGCCTCAAATTATCCTAACCACAAAACCAAACTCAGAAGCGGTATCTGAAAGCTGTTTAACACTATGGAAGTTTCTTTCTGAGATCTGTAAGCAAAGCAAAACTTGACAACATTTCTCTGTGTCATCATGTGCAAAGATTTTTATCTTTATTACTTGCTAGCAGTATGGTACAGTATTATATAAAATTGATTTTACTTCTAATTAAACATTCATGATGCAGTTGCTGTTTGTTTTGCTCTTGTGACAAGATGGAAAATTAAGTGACTTTTGTTGCCCAGTGCAGTTATCTATGTTCAAAAACTCAATACAAATGAATTTCAATTGGTGAATACATTTTTAAGTATTTTAAAATTTTCTGAAAAAATTAATATTCCTGTAAGTGAATAACCAAAGCATATTTAAGTTCATTAATAATTCAGAGAGGGGAGAAAACACAACTTGAAAAAATGTGAACATTTTATTGATGGCTGCCTTTAATGTCAATAATTCCTTCTTGGATCACCAAAGAACAGATTTACCTATTTCTATCCATTTTTTTCCCCTGGTTTGTCTTCTTTCTTTAAATTGTTCAAAACAAACAAACAAACAAAAAAACTGATTGTTTCCAAATGTCCAAATGTTAAGCTCCTGTTTGTGCTGTAATATGAAGTCTAGACTTTAGTTTCTATGTAACTTAGATAGTAGATGTAACTTCGATAGTAGATGCTTTTAGACATTTTGAAAGTGAAATATGATTTCAACATCTTTAGCTTTCATGGCAATTGCTATGAAGCTTTTCTGACAACATCTGTGAATACTCCTTTATTCTTGTATCTGTTGAGTCTGGCAATTTTGTGGTAATGTTATTGTCCTCAGTTATCAGCCTGCGACTCTACCTAATGTCTCTTGATTGTTTTAGTTTTCACACATATAATCCTAACAGCCTTGCCCTTTGTAACTTCAAGATGGAGTCACAATAGAATAAAATGTATGACGCTTAGTTTGATTGATGATGGAGGTTTCAAAATATTTGGTTGACTTCCATTCAGATTTCATTAAATGAGGAACTTATATAAAGATAGGTCTTAACCTCCCTACCATGAGCACAGAAAATAAGGTGTGAATGTTGTTAAATAAAATAATTAAGAAAGCATATGTTTTTACAAAACTAATAACACTAGAAACTTTGGTAAATTTGAGTTTTAAAGTCTTCCAAATAATTTAGAGCTTATTTTTTATGGAAATAACAAATCAAATACAGTAGAAACATTATAGGAACTGAAATACTGACACATCTTCACAGAATTAGGTTCAATAGAAATTAACTCTAATATTTTGAGGATAATAACCATGCTGTGCTAAGTGTTAGAAACTTCTGTGCTCACTTCAGATGGCTAGAACCCATACCTGTTAGATGTGTTAAGACACATCTTTATATAAGTTGTTCCTCATTTAATGAAGTCTGAATAGAACTGGTTCTATTTTTCGATCTAGAAATACAGATAGACAACATTTAGTCTTTACCTAAAAGGAACTACCAGTTTCTTAAAAAGTAGACAACAGGAGTGTAGATTCCTTTATTATGGAGGCTGCATAGGAACCAATGCAGAAGTGGTTCAAAAACTAATGATAACTAAGGAGTACACAATTTCATTGCTTTCTGGAGATCCCAAAGCGAATGACAACTAGATTTTTTTTTTTTTTTGGAAAATAGATCTAATTTCCATAGCAGAGGAAACTGAAGGATGTGAAAAGGTAGGTCTGAGTGGGACTGCAAGTATGAGCTGTGCTGAAGGAGAGAATGTACTAGAAAAGTCAAGACTGAAGAAGTGCAAGGTGGACCAGAAGTGTATGCAACCTGGGGGGACTAAAGGATAAGTCATGAGGTTTGGTTCTGGGGTCATTGCCAGTGGTCTTAGAGAACAGTCTGTAGTAGGCTTAAACAATGATGATGGGTTGCTTAGAAGATTCTTTTAAGATCTTGTGTGATTAATGAAGGTAGAAGTTGGTAAATAGGAATTTAACATGGGTGAGTATACTTTGTACGAAAGAGGTAACATTGGAAGTACTAGGGTGATGAATGGAAAAGACAGGATTAAAGATAAAATGGAGAGAAGAGAATTTTTTGAGCCATAGCAGAGGAGGGAGTCGGTGGAAAGTGTTTTCTTACGTTTCATATGGGATTTGAAATGTTTAACTGTATACCATATTGCAAAGGAAAATAAATCTGGACAGAAGTGTTTGGTGACCTTCAACATTTTTTCCCTTTAAGGCATGGTCTGCTGAGGTTTTCCAGAGAGAATAATTATTATTATTATAATCAGTGGTTAACATTTGTCCTTGGATTAATCTTGAACAATTGCTTTTTCACTTTACTTTGATTCTTCTTCACTTGGCTTACCTTTGGGCACTCTACTTTCTTGATTTAGTCACTTCTTATTTTTCATCAGGTTGCTAGTGCCTTCTAGCCTTTTTCTTGGCTCTCTTATGTCTAGAACTTGGCTATCCAGTTGTAGCTCATTCTTTGATGCAGATGAATGTCTTTTCTTGGCAAGGCCAGAGCCTTGGTTTTTCTCCTAATCTCATAGCAGACTAAAGGCTTAACCAGGTGAATGTCCTGGGACTGTTTCTTTGTTGTCTCAGTGGCATCTATAGAGAGTGGGGAAAGACAATAGATTGAGACAAAAGTTCTAGGATGATGGCATAAAAATACTGAGAAATAATACTGATGAAAGACTATCCCTAGAAAAGAGGAGAAACAAGACATTTTAAGGAAGATAGGCTGCTGCAGCAGGGTCAACTGAAAATGCACTGAGACGAAGAGGAGAAAGCTGAAGGAGTTCCAAGCATATATCCTTGTCAGGACAGAGACACCATGGAAAACTGGGAGTGGAAGTAAGTGAAGACCACCCAAATAAGAACAAACAAGGCTACTTATTCAGAGCTTCTTAAAGCAAAATGAGTCAGCCATCATCTCATATTTAGTAGAATCTCAGAGGCAAGCATGAAAATGAGTTTTTAGAGGAAAAAAGTGTAGGCTTCAGATTCACCATGATTGGATGTTGTTGTCATGGGAACCTAGGATCTGGCTAACTAGAAACTGAGCATCCTCTTTTGTTGGTTGGTATAGCATTTTCTGGTCGTAAATTGGAGGTTAGAGACAAAAGTAGAGATGCTTCAATATTACTTTAGTACTGACCACTTGGGGTCAACTGCTGAAGAGGTTGTGGTTTAGCTAGCTGGACCATCTCCTGAGATTATGTATCACAGTTTCAGTTTTATATATGATCTTGTTTTTGTCCCTTGTATTTCAGTCTTGCTTACGTTAGAGTTACACTATTTCTAAAATATACATGTACCATATTTTGCAGGTCATGCTTTCAGTGTGGCCTGGCCTGATCTTAGAACAGAATTCTACATTATTCTGGGTGGCACTATGCCAGGACATTGTGTTTCATAGACTTTCACATGTCCCCTTTCAACAACTAAAGATGCTGGCTTCAATACAGAAAATTGAAAGCAATATTTTTATAGATGTTAACTTTCATGGAACCATTAAAAATAACACTCAAAATGATTTTCTTTTGAATTTACTCAAATATATTTGTCAATGCAGCTGTGGCTTTCAGAGAAGCCAAATTACTTTCATATACCATGGACAGTCAATTGGGAAAAGTCATAACTATAAATTTGTCTTACTTGAGGGAGAATAGTTGGTCCTAGAACTGTTAATACTGGCTCACATCTCATATTGTAGGAATTACTATGACTTGTGAAGTAGAATTTGACTTTCTGACTCACCTAAGAATATGATTCTGGGGAGAAGTGTTTTGCACAAACTGACTCTTAATTCTAGAAAGTTACTCATTCTAGAGAGCTCATAGAAAGGGTAGTATGTTCCTAAAAGAGATGTTCCCCTGCTTTCTTCATAGGAGAGATCAATAGGAGGAACAACAGAACATCTAACCCAGGCCAGATAAAGGGAGGTGGCAGTCATTTTCAATTGTCACAAAGATGCCATGTAATCCCAGAGTGTTTTTTAACTATTAAGATATTTATTGTTTTTATTGAAAGGCAAAAATTTGAAAGTTGACAATATGGAAAACTAAAATAGCTCAGTAGGGGCCAGGGGTGATAATCCTGGCTAAGAATTTTTTCAGAACTAATATCTGGTGTGTTATTCTGGCAGAAACATCAAATGTTGTTATTAAGTAATATGTGTGCATATATAAATAAATGTTCCAGGGAACATTTTTATAGAAAATGGCACATTATCTAGGTTAGTTCTATTGTTTATAATATAAAAATGTATCAACCCAAAGTTATACATCCCTTGGGCTAGTTGGATTTTCATAAGGACAAGGAAATTGTCTCTTGTTATTCCTGATTAAAAATAATCCTGCTGCCGATAGTCTTAAAGGTACAAGGGGAGAGGGTGCAACTAAGTTTAACCAACTAAATAAAGATGCAATTAGAAAAATAATTCAATGTATGTCCTCACGGAAATGAAGCAAGACTGTCCATGTCATGGAAGATGAACTGTCCCTTAGAACTTGGAGAAAGACTGTTCTTCAGGACATCCAGTGATAGGAAGGCTGCTTACTTTCCTGGCATCAATTCAGAGTTATTGCCATATTTACTGCTTTCATGCCAAGCATAGCCCTCTGGACCTTTGTTGTGGCTGTCAGAGAAGTGCTGAATCCCAGGCTTGTCCACAGGGACTACTCTAAATTTTGACAATGCCAAAAGTTGGAAGAGAGAAATCCGTACAGGAAACCATTACTCACTCTCTCTAGACTTGGACCATTTTCTTTCTACATGTAACAATTTCTTAAGTAAGTGGACTCTGTTGCTCCCATAAGTCTTCCACACGGCCTATAATAAAGAATGCATTGTCAACCCCTTTTTGCTTCTAGGTGTGGCTAGGGAAATGAGGAGAGGTGGCATGAAAGAATTAGAACATGTCCTTGTGGTTGAGCTGCCCTGTCTCGTTCTTCTCTCTAGGCAGTGGCTGGGTGACTGTTGTGTGATCTTGGACCATGGCAATGAGGCCTATATCCTAAGGGTAACATAACAGAAACCTGGGAATAACTGGAGTTTTAGATGACTCCAGGTCAAGATTTTCCAGGTTTCTTATTTTGGCGTGTGTATGTATGTCTCTCTTTCAGAGAGACATACATATTTAATCAGTGAAATAGTTTATACAGCTATATACTTGTACCTGAATTCCTGGTAATAGAACACATATGTTTTTCTTTGTATCTCCTTTGGCATTTAAATAAATTATTATCACAAATACATGACAAGTCACATGAGTGACACATATTGACACATATACATACATACATACATACATACATACATACATACATACATATATATACATACATATACACACTATATATATATGTCTCCTACACACATATAATCATTTATAAATTTTTGCCCAATTTTGATAGGACATACAGAGTTGAAACTAAGAGTATATTTATATTAAGGTCACCTGGCTAAGATAATTCACTTTAACAGCCTTTTATGAATGGGCAAGATTGAAACTTGATTTTCCTTCCATATACCCATTTTTCCCTTTTAAACAAGAAAAATAATGCATTGTAAGCTGTTCTGATGGGCACATAGACCAGAGTGATTGGTAGCAACCCAAACTGATTCCTCTTAAATCATTTCAGTGTAATAACAGTAAATATTGCTGTGTTCCAGCCTACCTAGACTTTTTCTCAATACCAAGTCATTTGTGGGACTTTTGGAAATGTCAGCTGTTAAGCAGACCTTGGCAAGTCCCCAAATCACACAAGTTAAAAGTATTCAAAATTGGAATAATTTCTTTATGGAAAAGCCAATCTTTTGCAGTATATTTGAATGGGCAAGAATAAATCATAGAAGGCTCATTTCCTGTTTGCCATTTTCATCTTGTTTCTTCACATAGCATATTGAAAAGCTACTTACTAACTTTCCTCAAGAGTGGAGAGGGCAAAAGGAGTGTACCAGGATTTGGAATTGTTTCCCCATAAAGATTCCCATATTGACTAGTTTGATGTGTAAGAATTTACAGCAAATGGATTTTTACTACTCAGTTGTTGTTTCCCTTTATATATATA
>NW_004567105.1:53458080-53480551 GCF_000260355.1 Condylura cristata
TATATATATATTCTTTAGGAAGTTTACATGTAATCAGTTTCTACTTTAGGTTTCCTTGCTGTCAAAACAACATAAACACTAGGGAAGAAAATATGTTTCAGTCCAACAGGCCCATCATTTTCATCTATGACTATCTGTGTTCTGAAAGCTTTAAGTGCAGAGAAGGTGAACCCGAAAATCAGAGGCTCATGTTTATTTAATGGGAGAGGGGAACGTAGGGAAGAAGCTAGGGGACACATTCTTCTGGAGTTTGTAAAATCTAGTAGGTGAGAATGTATGGTATTTATAATTGAAAATGTTTTCATTTGTTTCTATGTGTTGATGTGATTTTCTATTATTTTCATTAGTGGGCTTAGACTTGCAGAAATAATTTGTTTTATGTTATTCCATTTGCATATATGCTAACTTTGACTCATGATATTTCTCGTGGATACTGTTCCTTTGACAGCTTTCATGGGGTTTAGGAGAAGTGTTATTATAAAGTAGTGATAATTCCCCTATTTTACCCATTCTTTCCTAAATAGGAATCATGGTATATTATCTCCTCCTAGAAGCCTTTCATAAGACCCTCAAGGCTTGATTAGGAGACCTTTTTCTGTGATCCTACCATATCTTGTGCTCTAAGTAATTTGTCAGCTTGGCTGTATCTTCCATCTGGCTGTTCCTAACTCCTAGGCAGTGTCAGAGTCTTATTCTCTTTGTGAGCTATGTTGCCAACTGAGTACCTAATACAGAGTAAATGCTGAGTATATATGTGTTGAATTAATTTATTAATCTTATGGAGTAAGATTTTAGACCTGTGCACAGAAGTTGCAAATCAATAGTGGTTGATTGGGTTTCCAGCGCTTACGTGAAATTTTCTTTTGCAAAGCACACATCTCTGAAAGGCTCACTAATGGTTTTGTATATTATTTACAGCATTAAAGCAGTTTTCTGAAAGTGCATATATTTTATAACCTTTTCCTCATAAATGCATGGACTCAGTAAAAAACAAACAAATCAATAACTTCCTGAAAATTACTGGAAGAAGCAGCATGTTGTTGGTTATTCCCTGGAGGTAGAATGTAGTGGTGATGAGTAAGGCAGTTTCTGATCTTTTTGTTGTGACAAATAGTGACAGCATGTGTAGTATGCATTTTGATTAACTTTTGAATGTATTGTGATTTTATTTTAACTAGATTCCTGATATTGTTAAGGAAGTTCAGTCTAAAGAATACAAAAGGCTTTATGCCCTTTACCACACTTGAGCAAGGAAAATTTGGTACATAATAATTCATAGATATTTTTAGTTCAATTATATTTTAAATGATTAATTGATTGGAGTAAATTCTATTTTTTAAAAAAAAATTGTCTAAATTTTCAAAGAACACAATTGAAAGAGGATTCCTTTCAATAGGCTTGTTAGATGTATGAGCTTATAGCAAATCATTGCCTACAAAATTCTCAAGTTAGTACATTTATCGAGTTCTGGGTGTCAAAGCTGCTGGCTTATGCTTTTCTAACGCATAAGAATACGGTAAGTTAGATGACCAATGCATTTGTTCTCCAGAAGAAATATAGCTAACAACTTACATTCACACTGTCTAATCAGTGCTTTCTTCAATAAGAACTGTCAGTGGCAAATTATGTCACAATCATATACTACCACTAAAATTTTAAATTGCTACAACTCTTTGAAGGAAAAATCTGGCAATATCTGAAATAAAAATGCCCTGTCCTTCACCTTTGCAGTTTTTTGCTTCTACAAATTTACCCCAAAGATAAATCATCATATCTGGGCAAATATATAAAGATGAATATTAAAAAAAGGATGGTAAATAACCTAAATATTTTTCAAAGGTAAACTAGTCAAATGACATAAGTCATATCTACCCGTTGTGGAATTGAGATGTTAACAAATGAAGATTGATACAGTTTTAAGGTGGTGAAGAATAGTCTACAAGATATGAATTTGAGGAGAAAATGAAAGATAAAGAATGGTACATGATGGGGCTTCTTCCCATTGAATTAACAGAAAGGCACATGCAGTTATATTCATTTATTCTACAAAGCATGTTTTTAAAATGCAAGAAAAAGTATTTGTTCCTGGAGGACTTAGTGGAAGGAAGACACTTTTATCACTTTAAGTGATTTGCATCTATTTAAATATGTTATCCTACACTTGCATATATTATTTTCTATGAAAAAAAGTCAAAATGACATTCATTTTTTAAAAAAAGATTTATTTATTTATAAATACAAGAGCTGGGGTGTAGGCCAGAATTGTGGGTGGTGAGAGGATTCATCAGAGACAGAGTGAGGAGCAGAACAGGAGGAATCTACTGAAAAACACTGCTGAGGAGAACAGTGGGTCAGACAAGAGAGGTCTGAGGCACCATGTGGGTTGGCGAATTCGTGCTGCAGTGGCTGCTGATAGCTTCATAGAGTTGAGACTTAAACCCTTGATCCACCAGGGAGGCCAGGCATTCAGATTTTTGTTGAGTCTAAAGTTAGTACAGAGGAAGTTGGTCTTGTTACATTGTAATGTCTATAATGACCTGGAAATTACCTGTTAAGTGTGGCTAATTCTGCAGGACCTTAAGTGCACTTGTCTGCACTGGTTAATGTGCATGGGTGAGCACACTCCCAGTAAGGCCAACAAACAAGTCAGCAGAGCACAGTACACTCTGTCCTGCAAATAGCTGCTGCCCACTACTTTGTTTCAAGTAGCGGCTACAAGAAGCCCCAGGCCCCCTTTAAATATGCACCCCACCCTTTGCATCAGGCACATTTCTTGGGCACATTACCTTTTTTTCCCTGCACCTACAGACCGGTGACAGTTCTAATAAATAGACTTCCGACTTCAGACCCCAGGCTCCTGCTTCAGTTTCTTTCTCACATCTACATTTGGCTGACAAGTGAACATAGCATTCAGTGCACCCCTTGGTGGGTTTGCAACAGTTAAGCTGTGTCCCAGAGAAAAGTTAAGAGAATATTTTTATCATTTTTTCCTTGATTCATTATATATCATAAGTGACTTCTTCATTATATTTGTGACCGATTGTTATAGCCATACTCAGGTTCCTTGAAGGAAATTTGGGAAACATTGGAGTCCCACACGTACAAGTCACTTCTTGGGTTAAATTGATGTTGGTGCAAATTATAATCTCCCAGGGAGTTTGTTCAGTTCTAGAGTGCTGTGACCTACCTGAGAGATCCTGACTCAGTGATATGGGATGGAGTCGGGAGCCTTAACCTCAGAAGATTCTGTGATGTAGATGATCTGCTCTCTCTTCCCCCACTCCTTCTCTACATGTTGATAACTTTAGAGTGGTATATTTCAGATCCTGTCCTTAGTTCTGAAGTCATTTGACTGTGTGCCTCCTTTATTGATGACATACATTTTAAAGAAATCAGTAGTGAATTATTAGCAACTTCATTCTGTGTCATTTGATCTTTAGTGAATGTGAAGGGGAAAAATGATCTATTGCTGAGTTCAGCTTCCTTAAGGGCTAGGAGAATGGTTTCTCCAAAATGCAAACTTGTAATGGGACCTGGCTTATTTTATGCATACTCATTTCACCTTCCATCCTTTTTGGTGCACTTGGATGATGGAAGATGATAATATGTCTCCAAGAGCTAGGAAAAAAATAACATTTGAGTTAAGTTATGGGCAGCTGACCTTTGATTTTAATCACAACTGTGTGTAAATGGAAATAGGAAGAAGGAGGAGCAACAGAAGAGAGGTATGGGAGAAAGGAGAAAGGCACGTGATATACAGGGACTTCGGTGTGATCAAGCAGACTTGTCTCCTAATACACATTTTACTCTCCATCATTTTGTAAAGTTGGACCTGATATGGAACTTCTATGTGTCATGGCTGTGAAATAAGGGTAAGACTGACCACATTATCATGGTCAGAAAATAACATGGAAAATATATGCAAATGGCTTAACATAGTGCATGGAATTATCAGAAATTCAGTAAATAGGATGTCTAATTGTATTACTAAATGAACAGAGAGTGAAGACAGGTAACTATGTGGGCTTGTGAGCCACTTCCTTTTGCTCAGTATACCCATTAGTCATGAGATCTGAGTAGCAGTCTCAGATTGGCCACTAGCTAATGCCTTGCATGACTTTGATCAAAATATTAAATTTCTGTACCTACATTTTCGCATTTGTAGAATAGCAAGGTTGAATTACATGATTTCAAAAGGCTTTTTCATATATGCTGCTGTTTTATTTTAAACTCTAGGGACAAACAACAGCAACAAAATTTTCTTAAAGTTCATTTATCCTAGTGTATATTAGGTAATTACTTTCCTTATATGGAGGTTAGGTAGAAGGGTCCTTTCATTCTTTCATCTCCAGTTGACTCTCCTTTGCTGAAGGAGAGTTCTTTTGTTTTTGTTTTTGTTTTTGTTTTTTTTTTAATTTCTAACATGGAATTTTGATGAGTTAGAACACATGGGAATTACCAAGTAGACTGGGCAGAGACTACCCTCCCATCCTGAGCTTTCATATTTTTTATTTTTCTACTACTTCTCTGGGTCATTCTCAGACTGGTCAGAGTATTAAATTACCATTAAATGAATTATTAGGAGAAAACAACCAATTTTAGCTATATAGGGAATCTATATAGACATGAGGATTGCAAAGACAAGAGGCAAAGTGGAAGTATATATTCAGAGCTAAAGAATAAGACAGAAGTATGAGGCATCAAGGAGAGTTAAGGGGAAGTTACATGATGAACAGAGGGTGATTTACATGATGGAGACCAGGTGTTTTGTAATTAGATGTTAGCCCACCATATAAATAGGAATTTCAGAGAGATAGAAGCTTAATTTTATTTTTAAGGATTTATTTATTTATGCATACAAGAACGGGAGTATAGCCAGAGATGCAGGGGAGTAAGAAGATTCACCAGAGACAGTAGCAGAATAGGCAGATAGGCTGAAATACACTGATGAGGGGAGCAGTGGGCAAGACAGGAGAGGTCTGCTGTGCCTTGTGGGTCACCTACCTGGCCAGGGGTCAAACTCAGGCAGTAGTGGTTTTGGATAACTTCACAGCGCTGCATCTTAACCCCTTGTGCCACCACAGAGGACCCTAGAATGCTTATTTTTAGTATCATCCCTAAGCCAAAATAAGATTACCAATTTCCATTCTTCCAGGTAATCAAGGGAGTGGTAAAACAATTCTTACGATCCTCAAGGACTTTATTTACGTTCGTTCAAAAGCTTCATGCCCAAGTGGCATGTCTTTTACAGACCTGTTTTGAGTATCTTGAAGAAGGCTTGTTCTAAATGTCTTGGGGAAACCTGTCTATCAGATAAGATTTGGAAATAGGTGAGGGAGACCCTTACCTTGTTACTGGCCATGAATATGTTGTTACAATGTTATGTTGTTACAGGAGAGAGAAGATGATTCTCCCCTGTCTCTATTGCTCATTTATTTTGGCCCTCATGTTTGCATATCAGTTGTGTCTCATGAACTGACATTCTTCAAAATGTTTTTCATGGAATATTCATTTCTTGAGGTAGTTTATGACAACAAAGTCAATTTCTTTTAAAATGAATGGAAAACTGTGCACTGTAATGCCTTCCCTAAAGAATCCAGATACATATTGACATATTAAAGACTCTGAGAAGTTTCCAAGGAAAGAAAAATACCTAAACCCAGTGTCTCTTTGACTTACTCAAATTTTTTTTTTTTTAAGATTGATTTATTTATTCGTACAGAACTGGGGTACAGGCCAGAGATGCAGAGGGTGAGAGGATTCACCAGACAGAGCGGGAAGCAGAACAGGCAGATCGACGAAGTACACTGCTGAGGGGAGCAGCGGGCGGGTCAGGAGAGGTCTGCCGCGCCATGTGGTCACCTCCGGGGCCGGCGGGGATCGAACTCATGCAGAGGTGGCTCCAGTTTCTCAGTGCAGTGCTTTAACCCGCTGCGCCACAAGGGAGGGCCCGACTTACTCAAATTTAATACATTTTAAAAATAGTAATAAAAAAATACAACTGCAGTATCTCCCATAACTATTCTACCAAACCCAGATTGGAAAATACTTTGACAGACTAGAAAAGGACTCTAGGTAATTAATTCTGCTCAATTACTTGTGACCCAATCAACGAAGAAGTAAAAATAGATTGCAGAAACTTGTCTTTAAAAGTAACTGGAGTTGCAATTTATATTTCAAGGGTTAACTTTATGTTGAGATGGGTTTTTGAGTTTCAAGGCTGATTTAATTTGTAGGTGCACTCTGTTAACTCAGTTTTGATGGATCTTTTTTGTCTTCTCTGCAAGACTTTGTGATACTCAGAATTTCATTTAAATATTTTGTTGCAGAATGTCTAACTAGCTATGGATCTGAATAAAAAATAATACCATCTGACTCTGTAAATACATAGTTAAAATTGTATATAAATAACCCCAGGGTGAATACCACTGTGACCATATGATATACAGAGTTTCAATAGAACTCCAACAAAACCGCATCTGTGTCTTCTCCAAAAATTGCTTTCTTCAAAAATTGAAGATTGGAAAGTGAGATTTATTAGAGTCTACACATTTCTGATTATACATGAATATGTTGTTACAATGTTTCAGAAACATTTGAGTTCTTGATACTGTTTTCTACAGCTTGGAGAGAAATTTGTTTTAGAATTAGGTATAGACCATTCAGCTCAGCTACTCTTATTGAACTGTTATCATATTTAAAGACAAATAGTGATATAATCCCTTTCTAGATATTCCAGCTCATCTAGCAGCTGTAAATGTTCCTTTTTATTTTCTAATCTTGCAAAGTTAAAGGGAAAGGATGGTACTAAAATGGTTTTGTTGATGCCTGAAGTGATGCAAAACTAAGATGAAGGGAGCAAATTCAGAAAAAATAAATTCAAAATGGTTTGTTTAGACTAGGTTTATGGGCTCGCGTAATTTAATGGAGTGAGACCAGAAACTAGGAATAATTAGAGGGCCCTTTTGCTTTAAAAAAAAAAAAAAAGTAGTCCAGGAACATTAGGGTATTGCTAGGTATTACATTATAAGGATCTTTATTCAGCAGCAGAAAAAAATAAAGAAAAAATGAAGTGGGTTGGAGCTTTGTGGATAATTAGCTAACATTGTACACAAGTAAAAATAGCATATGTGGATCACAATTGTACAATGAATTTATAGTTCTTTCTATTTTTATCTTAGGTGAACACATATAATTAAAGGAGAAAATAAATTTTGATAAATTTGGCCTTAGAAAAATTTTGAATTTCTTAATCTCAGTTGACTATACTAATATAAAATAAGAATGTTTTTGTAATTCCAAAGGGAGCAGTGACTTAAGATGATACAAAAGAGTAGCTTAAAACTATGTCCATTTATGACTTGAAACAATCCCTACCTACCTTCCTCTGGGCTATTGCTTTCCTATTTTTTGTGTGTATATAAAAGATTTTAAATAGGTAAAGAATGGGTGGTGATGTGCTGATTAATGTTTAACAACTGACTCTCAGAGTAAAAAATGTCTTGATGTATAGCACTTGTAGATTGGGGGATCTCAGTGTTACAAATGATCTCATTTTGACCAATTTCATGTTATCAGTTTGACATCATTTGGTTCACAAAATCTGAATATAACCAAGTACTACATGTGAGGTGTTATCCTTTCCCCTTAACAGTGGGAAATGGCCCCAGCACATTTCTGATAGATTTCTAAACTGTTGGTCATTTTGTGGCTTGTTTCTAAAGATACATATAAAGTACTCATGTGCTCCTGAGAATGCCTTTCAAAAGCTACTGGTTTCTGTGATCTTTAAAATCTCTTTCAGATCCCAGACTTCATAATCTTTTCTCCAGACATGTTTACAAGACAGAATATATTGTAATTATATGGTAACTATTTTAAATTGATATTAATAGCATTTTTCATTGCTATTATTTCTTATAGAGCTGATGATTTAACTGGGATATGTTTGGTACAGAGAAAATTTGTATATAATATCAAAAAGTGGTTTAGGAAAGGCAAGTGAGTCTGACAGATTGGTACCCTGGGATACTTTTGCTCTTTGAACATGAAGTTAATGTCAGATGAAATTTTTGAACAGGATAAAAACTTTGCATTATAACAAATTTCTTTAGCACAAGAAACCTTATCATCCAGAGGAGGAGTTGGTAAATTTCAATCCAACAAACAAAATCATTCTGTTTTGTGTGACAGATGAAATAAGAATGGGCTTTATATTTTTGAATGGTTGCAAAAAAAAAAACAGTATAGTAATAATTATTTGTGATACATAAAAATGATAATTTCAGTGACCTTAAATAAAGTTCTGTTGTATTATAGCCTTGCCCTTTCATTCTTTTCATCTATTACTATATCACCATATTGTCTCTGTCAACTTTCATGCTATTGCCAGCAAAGTTTAACTGAAGCAGTGAAAACTCTGGTACCTGCAGAGACCACATTATTTACTAGTTAATCCTTCACAGAAAGTGTTTGTGAACTCTTGATTTAGGAAACAAGACTGGAGAAACATGACCTGGTAATTCAAGGTCTCCTATAATGACTGGAGAAGTAGCAATAGGAATATCAAATTTTTCTTTAATGGTATTCAAAGGATTAGCATAAGGAATGAAGAGAACCATAACATTATGTGAAAATTCTTGAAATAGGAAAGCTGTAGGGAAAAAAATATATATCTTGCTTTGTCCAAATATCTTCTTTCAGTTATGTTTACAGCCTGACAGGAAGAATATTTTCTTCTCATTCTTTCTAGTGTTGATATGGTTTGATTTAGATGTTCTCCTGATGGACAGGGATCCTGTTACTTTTGACATAGTGAGGCTATGTTATAAATTACAGTCAGTAAATTAGTAGTGGTTTTGGAATTAGACCAATGGACTACAAGTCCCAGCTTAGCAATTTAATTGATCTGTGATCTTGGACAAATTTATTGAATCAATTCTCATATTCAACTTCTCACCTATAAAATGCAGACTTCTAGGAATCGAGTAAAATACTTAAAAACGTTAGCACAAGATGTGACATGTAGTAAGCATAAAGTGAGTAGTGCTTTTTGTTTGTTGTCATTATTATGTTTATATGCTTCAGAGCCTTTCTTAAAGAATATAGTTTTCTTTTGGGTTAAGCTTTTATCTGCTTTAGTGGACCAATACATATTTAAATTGGTAACATTTTGACATATTATACATTTTTTTTTCCTCACTAAATACTCCCTTTCCTAAGAAGTTATCTAGAAACTCAACTTCTGCAAGTGTTAGCGTGTCAGTTAATACTTACAACTTTGGTCTGGTGAGAAAGTTAAGTTTCCCTATTCACTTCTCAAGAAGAGATTGCCCTTCAGTGGAACCAATTTTATTTTTTTAAATTATTTATTTATATTTTACATCATATTTTTTTAACAATGTTTGCATTTATTCCCTTGGGTGTGGTACCTATATAGAATTTCCACCACCAGCTCACTCCTGCACCATCACCATATTCCCTTGTGCTCTTCCTGCCCTGTTTTGATCCTCTTCACCTCCCTCCCACCATAGAATGTCTCTGAATTATAGCTGTTTATTATTGTTTTTGCTTTGTTGTGTTTTTATTATTATTATTTTTCCTTAACCCCTTATATGGTTCCCATATATTCCTCCATAAGTGAAGCTATCTATATTTTCTTCTAACTTACTTCACTGAGCATAATTTTTTCTGGCTCCATCCATGTTGCTGCAAATGGCTTTAGTTTGTATTTTTGATCACTGACTAGTATTCCATTGTGTGTATATACGATATGTTCTTGATCCAGTTGTCTATTTTTGGGCATTTGGATTGTTTCCAAGTCTTACCTATATAAATAGTCCTGCAGTAAATATAGGGGATCCTTTGGAGCTAATGTTTTTGTGTCCTTTGGGTAGATCCCTTGGGGCGGAATTGCTGGGTCATATGGTAGCTCCATTTTTAGTAGTCTTAGGAACCTCCATACAGCTTTCTTTAGTGACTGGACCAGTTTGTATTCCCACATCAGTGTAGGAGCATTCCTTTTTCAACACATCCCGGATGACATTTGTTGTTGCTAGTTTTTTTTTTTTTTTTTTCCCATATGTGTTATTCTTACTGGTGTCAGGTGATACCTGATTGTGGCTTTAATTTGTATTTCCATGATTATGATAGATGTTGAACATTTTTTCATTTGTCTTTTGGCCATTTGTATTTCCTCTTTGGAGAAATGTCTCATTTTGGTAGAAAAGACTGTGCAAATGTATTGTAGGTAGGTTTCTTTTATGTTACCAAATATCTGTCTTTGAAGTTAAGCTTACTCTCAGAATAGAAAGCTTTCCCCTGTATTCTGAATCTTCCTGTTGTGCTCTGATGATTGTTTTCACCAATTCGATTTCATTCTTTTGACAACAGTTATTCCTGCTCTCTACCCTTATCTCTTCTTCCCCACCTCATAGCAAAGGCTTTCATCAAGTGATTCTCACTGTACATTGCACAATAAAGAATTTTAGAGAATTCTAGAGAATTATGACTGTGTTGCATGCAGTACAACTAAATGAAAATCTCTGGAAGTTAGAATGTCAGCATTATGGTTTGTTTTTTCCTATGTTGCTTCTACATACTTGGTTCCACATTGCAGCCTACAACCAAGGTTAAGAAGCTCTGTTTCTAATCTTTTTTAAAAATTATTTTTAAAATAAGCCTGGACTTCTGAAACCTGTTTTTTTTTTAATTAAAAAAAATGAAGCAAACAAACACAAAATTTGCATGTTTCAGTGATATTTGCTTTTCTTAAGCATGTGTTTATGAAGTATCCATTGTCAACTGCTTGTATTAGAATCTCCTCTCCAGGGAAATTTACTGATACTATCTTATTTCATTAGTTTGTTAATAAAGAAGGATCTTCCAGCTAGTAAAAGAGGGTGATAAGAAATGAATCTTTGTAAATTCTCCAACTGTGCATCCCAGTAATAGTTTCTATTTGGAACCAGTAATCTTTTGGACTTTGCTACCCTCATGCTTACACTCTAAAAAGGTATTTGGACTCCCTGTCAAAGTGCACTTAAGTAGTATGGATTTATAGCAGACTATTTCCTCTGTATTCATTGATAATCTTACACATTTAAAAAAAAATCTGACTTTCCTTCTCATTAACATATTTGTATTTAGCTCATTATAGATTACTTTATTGATCTACTATTTTACTTAAGAATTGTTATAATTAGCTGATTTGAGATAGTTGAGAGATTAATTTTGTTATCTGTAAAATCAAAATCATGATACCATTTACCTTCTAGGCTTGTTAAGAAAAGGGAAAGAGATAATGTGCACTAGTGAGCACATTAATGCTGTTATGGCATCACAACAATGTATCACAGAGGCAAAAACAAAACATGGTGATTGCCTTAATTATTTACCTATTATTTACCTATTATTTACCTATTGCCTAATTATTTACCTATGATCTCAAGCAAATTATTTACCTTCTTTAAATCTTCATTTTCTTACCTGAACAATTTTAACTACATTTTATGTGTGTGGGGATTAAGAACTCAGTGAAATTACTTATTTAATATACTTACCTCTCTGTGATATGAGAAGTATCTTCTCACATTGTAAAAATAGGAACATTGTGGTGTGTGTGTGTGAGAGAGAGAGAGTGAAGGAGAGCAAGAAAGGAGGAGGGCTGTTGATCCTCAAACTAGTACTACTGTTTGCTGTTTTATATAGTCTCAATTATTTTATGCATCACCAGTTACTGTTGACTGGCTTTGCATTAAAACTGGAAAATGGGAAAGAAAATTAATCTTGATCAGAAGAATAGTATAAAATTCAATATTAAAATAAGTTAAAAACAATTGAAAGCAGCCTATTAAAATCAGCCATTACTGTGATTAAAATCTAAAGTCTGATGATAATTTTCCTTCTGATAACTTAGGCATTGTGCTTTAAAAAAATCTGTGATGATCAGTAACTCCTTTGAATATGAAAAGTCACTTATTTCTAAACTTTTTTTTTAACTTAAGCATTTTCTTTTTTTTTTCCTAAAGCCTTGAATGCTTGAGCTGTTATTAAAGTGACTACTGATTCCATGAGACATCATTTCACAACTAACTTTGAATAGGGCATGAGTTGAAAACATCTATATAACTGCCTTTGTCTCATACAATTATTTTTGCTTGAAGCATTACATCTTAGGGCCTGAGTGAATCTTGAGTCAGCATATGATCCATCTTTTCTCTCCTGGGAAGGAGGAAAGAACTGTATTTATCGCCAAAGATGGATATGGTCTGCCTTGTGCAGAAATGAAAACACCTTCTTAAAACTCCTAAGTTTAGCTACTGCATTGATGCTGCTAAACACTTTCTGACCCATGATTCAAATGACTCATGCTTCAGTTAGTGTGGTGAGACTGCATGGAGAAGTGTCCAGAGCCAGCCCTATGGGTGAGTGACTGGCCAGAGCTTCTCGAGTTTTGTTGCTTGGGCTGTTAATTTACTAGAAATCTCAAAATGTTAATGGTCCTCTGATGTATCTGACTAACATGGAGAGGCTTCTCTCTTTAAAGAATATGTCAAAATTTTCATTTCTTAAAAGGAAAAAGGAGATTTACATTTTACATTTCAGTTTATTCCAAGCTATAATAATAACTAATGTGAGATAGACATTATCAGTTTTTCATATATTTTCATGTATCAGTTTCAACTCATTTATTTATAGCTATGTATGCATGCATGTATTATTTACATGTGTAATTGTACATAACACATATGCATGCATGCATGCATGCATGCATATTTCACTTTAAACTATAGCCATTGGTTTCAAAATTCCCAAGAAACTATAATTCTTCCCCCAGTGCATTACCTTAGTCAGTATATATTAATTAAGTATATACTAATGTCAGTACATACATCATTTTTATGTTTTAGAAGTTTTGAAAGTATAAATATATTTGACCCTCTGCCACAGAGATGGATGAAAGGATAATTGTGTATGTATGGACCAATGATCTATGACAGTGTCACTTGATCTCTGGAAATAACATTAAAGGTCAAGTCATAAGCCATTTTCCTTTTTTGAGTATTTTATTTATTTGCCTGTAATTAATTTCATGTTCAGAGATATGTTGTATGAAAGAAGGCATCTAGGAAATAGTTTCTAGTAATTAGGTCTTCTCAATGGTCAAAAAGAAGTTTGGTAAACTGCCTATATAGGTATAGATAGGTATATCTACATAAATTTCTTATGAATGTCTTTAGCTAGACAGAGCAAGACTTCGCACATTAATTTTTTTTTTCATTTATTTTAGAATTTTAGCTCAAGGATCCATAAGACCAATTTTCTCTTTGGAATCAGCTATGTTTTATATTAAATCTTAAACTTTCTTACTTTAAAATTATTCTTAAAGTGGATATGCCATGAAAAAAATGTATTATACATATTATAGAAAATAAACTAATTTTCACCAAATGAAAATATGTAGGTAAGCTAAATGTAAGTTCCCCTACCTCTATTTTAAACTTTAGTTTGCATCACAAAGGTCACAAAATGTAAATATTTTCCAACTAGACACC
Source organism: Condylura cristata (assembly GCF_000260355.1). Taxonomy (NCBI): domain Eukaryota; kingdom Metazoa; phylum Chordata; class Mammalia; order Eulipotyphla; family Talpidae; genus Condylura; species Condylura cristata. Next base: position 53,471,637 of record NW_004567105.1, read on the forward strand.
TAAAGGGATTATATTTCTCTGTGTACTTAAATGTCCATTTGTTATCTATGCTCAGAGACATATTTTGAAAGATATATTGGTCTTTTTTGAAATCATCTTTATCCTCTTAGTTCATAATCCTGGGGTAGAGTTATACAAAGTGATTTAAACAAATTTAGTCTAAATTTAAATTTAGAAATTTAAAATGATCTGTTTAACCTTTCAAATAATTTGCAATGAGATTGGAGCCACCTGGAATTATTGAAGCAATTGCATTATTGTTAGCTAATATTAAAAAGGAGAAAGCAGAAGATAGAAGTCTGTTTTTATAGCTGCTAATGAGGCATCTAATGATGCAAATCTCATTCTAAAACTAACCTCATTAAGAGAAAGCATCTTGTTTTAATAAATGTCCTGGGGTACCTGGACAATCATATATATTTATTTTGTTGAAATAAATAACACAGTTTACCAATCAAATGATAACATGCAAGAAAGCCTTGCCTTTCTTCTGAGTATGCAAATACTTTTATATTTAATTTTCTTAATTGAAATAATTTCTTTATGTTATACAAGCTTTGGGGTGTATCCTGATAAATCAACATCTTTATGTGCATTACATTAAGTTAGACTAAAAGAACAAAAGGAGCAAGGTAGACTCTGCTCCCTTTTTCTAATAAAACAAAATTTTTGGATTATTTGAAAGTGTACTCTTGCAATCAAATTAAATGCACTATTGACTACATTTTCACTAAGAAAGTTATTACGAGCTACCTCATTTAGTGACCTTTTATTAACGTACAACTGTCTTCCATCTAAATACTCACAATTTCAATATATAATGGGATAGCCACAATGCATTAAGTCATCCCTGTTATATTTGACCTACAAGAAAGCATGGACACCTAATTGTAGATTTATTATGGAGGTGGGATTTAGGTAACTTATAGATTTTTGAAAAGTCTATTTATTTGATTTTCAAATAGCTGCTGTACTGTGACTCCAAAATTAGTGTGTGAGAGCTGGCACCCTGAACTGGCTAAAGGTTCATTGGAGAAGGCCAGGATCATGAAGTGCTAAGCTCTGTGCTTGTGATAGGGTAAATGTCCAGTAGAAACCTGTTGAATAAATGAATGAATTAGTGAACTCAATATTATAATTTTTACCCACTGTGTGTGTAATTTCTTTGAAGAACAACGGTTGTTGCCCTTACTTTGATCTATATTTTGTTTTATTTACTTTTACTTTTTAAAGATTTATTTATGTATACAAGAATTGGGGCACAGGCCAGATGTGCAGTTCATGTGTGTGTAAGAGGCCTAACCAGAGACAGAGTGGGAAGCAGAACAATTAGATTGACTGAAATACACTGCTGTGGGAAGCAGTGGGAAGTTCAGGAGAGGTCTGCCATGCCATGTGTGTTACCTCCCTTGTTGGGGATCAAAATCATGCTGCAGTGGCTTCAGATGACTTCATAGTGCTGCGTTTTAATGTATTCTACCACAAGGTTGTTTCTGCTCTCTATTTTAAATGATAAAGTACAGATAACAATTTAGTGGTCTACAAGTTGAACAGGCACTTATTTACATCACTACCTATGAGACCATACATATAAATCAATTAATCAATAAATGAATGGTTGAATAAATATGTATATATACATGCATTCACAAACACATATATATATATAAATCTCTCTATGATATTAACATTTAACTAAACCCAGAAACTATAGAAAATGAGAATTTTGTAGGTTTAAATGCCCCAATTGCCTTGAAAAATGGGTATTAATAGAGTGGGCTCCTTAGGGATAGTTTTTCATCAGTCACCATCTCTGCTACATGGAAAGTCCCTTTCCCATTACTTTTCTATTTTAAATTTATTCCTCTGCCCTGGCTGATTGAACCTTTCTGAAATGTGCCAAACAGAGAATCTCGCCTCTCCTCTTGGATATAATAACATCTTCACATTTTCATGGCCTTTTCTGAAATGGGGTCTTTTCATTTATGTTTCACTCCCAATTGAAATAAATTGATTAACGTCATGGAATTGTGTTTCACCACAGACCTTAGGAAACAAAAATCTGCTTTTCTGGTGTGGTAAGGGAACAGATTGTCCCAGATTTCTTTATGCTCCAAGGACTCAGGGGCAAACTAACTGTTTTATCATTGCATGCTATTGAATCCTAAAGAAGTATCAGGTTTCATTTCTCCCCTTTGCTTCAGATTGTCTCTGGAGTATTCTCAGACACCATACCTTTGGTATTTAGAGCTCTCTCTCTCTGGGTCCCCTCTCCCATGCTTCCTGACTTTTCTCTCAGTTTTTTGATCTCCCATTTCATTTTTGTCTGTAGAATTTTCTATACTTTGCCTGACTTTCACCCTTCCACTTCTTGCCTTATTTTTTGTTTATTTTTTTTTTTTAATTAGGGGTGGGGTATTTAGTTGTGTCTTCAATGACATTTTTTCCTCTTATACTTGGATCATCCCTTTTCACAGTACCTTGTGCTGGTTTAACTTTGTTTCACCAAGGTCCATTCCCTGCTTGTTTGATGCCTGGGAGGCATCACTACAAATTTGGAAGGTATATGAAGAAAAAAGTCAGGATATGTCTTATTTTCCCTCCCCTTCACTTTGCAGCCCTAGTCATAGATGTGGTTTTCCATTATTGTAGCTTCCTCTGGGCAGCTTAGCCTCCGTGGTACAGGGCTCGTTGACCTAGACTAACACTATTCATTGCTGACACCTTCCTCTGAAGGGGTTGCAGTAGCTCCTCTCCCTTGCTAGTTTCTATTATAAAACCATAACCTGTTTATTAAACACTGCCTGCACTTTTACTTATAACTCTTCACATGAACCATCAAGAATGACTTCTCTTTCCTCATGAATAAACAGCTTTTTAAAAATAGTATATTTTTATTGAAGCAACAATATTTACAACCCTGTAGATGATGCAGAGGTGTAGGCTCACATCTCTTCAGATGTTACCACACCACTTCCACCACCATGGTACCCATAATCCTCCACCAGAGTCCATCAGATTCCCTCCACCAATTGCCCTCACCCCTGCATACTCTCCCTCTATAGTCTTGGTTCTAGTATAGGGTTTTGTTTTAGTTTTCTCTGTTCCTTTATTTTGTTTCTTTGGATTCCACATCTGAGAGAAATCATCTGACATTTGACTTTCTCCTGATTCATTTCACTTAGCATAATTCCCTCCAGTTCCATCCATGCTGTCACAAATGACAAGAGCTCATCTTTTATTACAACTGAGTAGTATTCCATTGTGTGTTTATACTTCATCTTTTTAATCTACCCATATGTTGTTGGGCACATGGGTTGTTTCCATAATCTGGCTATTATAAATAGTGTTGTAATGGATATAGGTGTGCACATTTCACTTCTAATTAGTTTTTTTTTTTTTGCATTTCAGTATAGACACATAGGTAAAGAATTATTGGATCTTATAACAGATCTAGTTTAAATATTTTGAGAAACTGCTGTACTTTATTTCCATAGAGACAAGGCTAGTCTACCTTCCCACCAATAGTGTATGAGGGTGCCTTTATCTCTACATCCTCACTTACACTTGTTTCTGATCTTTTTGGTATGGTGAATTCTCACAGGTGGGATGTGTTATCTTAGTGTGGTTTTTATTTCTATTTCTCTGATGATAAGTAATGATAAACGTTTTTTCTCGTGACTGTTGTCTAGCTATAGGTCTTCCTTAGAGAAGTGTCCATGTAGTTCTTCTGCCTATTTTGTAGTAGTTTTTGTTCTTTTTGTTGAGTTGTATAAGTTCTTGAATCATTTTAGTTTGATGTAGACCATTTCTTTATTTTCAATTGTGTTTCAATTGCCATTGGATTTGGATCTCCCAACACATGTATATATCTCACTCTGTGTCTCTTTTTCCTACTAGACCACAAATTATTTGGAAACTATTTTTTTTAATTGTACTGCTCTTTCCATTTACTCAGTCTTCATTCTTTTGTCTAACATCTCTATTCTTGGGGCTATAAAAAGGAGATAAGCAATAATTCTCATTATCAAGTATTAGCTCACAGTCAAATGGGTAGATAGACACATAAGAAAGGGGAACACAGTGAGAAAATGGTAATGATGGGACATAGAGGAAGCAAAACTCATTTACTTAGGAGGGAGGGAGGCCTAGGAAGACAACATACATTTACCCTGTGTGTTCTGTCACTAGTTGATAAAATAAATTGAAAAAAAAAGAAAAAAAACCCTTAAAAAAAAAAAAAAAACAAAGAAACCTTTTTTTTTCCTTTTTACTCAGAAACAGAGATGTACTGGGTCACTTTGTTCCAAAGTGATTAATTGGACCCCCGTGTAGTTATAGTTAGAATTGTTGTCCAAGAAAGGAACCCCTGTCTTGTAGTGGCTTCCATTCCCAGGCCTATGAGTCTTGAGGGCTAAGAGGGGCCTACAGAGCTCACAGGTTATCTACAATGCCTCCTCATATCTAACTAATTCTCTGTGGTCTTAGTGCCTACTTTAACTGTGCCCCATTACTAGATGATGTACAGGTCAAGCTGTTTTAAGCCAGTGTAGCATTGGTTCATGTTATTCTGAGTTATACTCAAGGTCAGTAGAAAGAGTTATGCTTTAAAAAAATGACGGTAAAAGGCAAAGACATAAAGAGATGCAAGAATAGAACTGACAATTTGTAAGCGAGCCCTCTTAGCAACTGAGACAATTTTTAAAATAGGAAGTAGAACACAATACTAACAAATGTGAGAAGCATAAATGAACACACACACACTGAATTTTTAATCAGTGGAAGAATCTTTTATTTTCTGTCTAGAAAGAGAAAGTGTAGAGTCCTGGTGATGAGAATTGTTTGGTACCTCGCCCTGCTGGTTTTGGGTGGGAGCAAATGCCCTTCCCTTCCTTTTTTGGAGAGCAACAGACAGAACAGAATTTGTGTTGTCTTCTGCTTTTCAAGGTTTCTTTGGGTCCTGCTGGTCAGGCTTAGGAGGGCAGGTTCAGATTCTTAGGAATGAAGTCACCACTTTGTTGGGAGGAAATAAGTTTTTCAGTTTTTTTTTTAGTGCTCTGGACACTTCTAAGCTCTTTGTAGGTAGTTTGAGGATCCTGGATATAGATACAAAAATACAGAAGATGGGACTTCAGTGCTGCTAGAACACTCGTGGGAAAATATCTTTTCAAATTCAAATAGAGATGGGCACTTATTGGGGGAAGGGAAATTTATGAGGGTAATGGCTATAAATCTAGGTAGTGAACCATGGTAACCTTATAATTTGGCTTCATCTAGGTCCTGACACAAACTCTGTGCAAGTGTATTTGTGGTTTCACCTTCTTCTGTCCACAATTTCTGACTCAAAGCCAGGCAGTTCTGGAGAAGAGCTTGCTCTTTGGTCTTAGACCTGAGTGTAGGTCTTGGATTGGTCACTCAGTGGTTTTGTGACTGGGCAATTTATTCCACTTCTTTGAGTATCTATTTTATCAACCAGAAAATAAAAATAATAGGATACTACTATGCAAGGCAACCAAGAATGTAAAACAGAACAAATTAATGTTGGTGATGAATAAGTAACTCCCATTGTTGCTGAACAAGTCCCAGACATTTTTTCCTGATACCTCTTTTTTTACATTCTCCCAGCTGGCATTAGACTTTTCTTATACTGTTTTTTTTTTTTTTTTTATAGTGGGTTTTTGAAAGAACTTTTGACTTAGATCTAAAGAAAAGACTGTAATGAATCTGACCCTTTCTCCCTTTTAAAAGACTTCTGTGCCTCTTGTCAATGGGCAATGCATTTTTGTTGCCTTATATGCATTTTAGGACTTCAGATGTAGTAGTTATGCAGGAAGAGATGCCACAGGCATGGGTGACATGGGAAAATAGTTGTATTTCAACATGACAGTGTGTATGGTGGGGGAAGGGAGAGATGAGTTGAGAGAGAGAGAGAGAGAGACAGAGAGAAAGGTCTTTTTGAAAGTATTGGCTATAGACTTTTAACTCATATGTCCCCCCCCCGTTATTTATGAATATGCCTAAAGACTAGGATATGATAGATAATTCCAATAAATAGAATAAATATTAAGTTTGAAATAATGTGAATCTAACCTACTGATGCTTAGCTTAATTACAGTAAAAAATAAAAGAATTCTATATATGTTTGCAAAGAATTCCAACTGCTTCCTCTTTGTATTTTTTGAAATTGGAGATTTTGTATCTACCTTCTGTCCAAATGCTAATTGTTAGTCAGTTTGCTTTTGATGGTTTGCTTTTGATGGTGTTGCTTTCAAGTGACCATAATTTAGAAAGATCTATTTTAAAACCAAAAAGGAACCTGAAAGTGCTTTATAAGCGAAAGTTTTCTAATGTGAGTTTAAAAAAAAATGCTAGTAACTTATTATGGTCTGTCCCAAAGGAATTTATTGTCTGGAGAAATACTGTAGATTATAGTCCACTCACTCCTGGAAACAACATTATTAGAGTTAACCTCGTGCCAAGTCCTAAAAGAATGAAACCCGTATAGCCGGATTATCCAACACTTTCTCAAATCTATTTGAGCATGGAACATTTTCTTCAAGTAATTCTCATTAAATGTTACAAAACAAACTTGGGGTAGCACTATCTTGAGCCAAGTTTTATTTTAGAAATGAAAAAGCAAGGCCAAAGAGATGATTTGCCCAAGTTTTGTTATGTGGTGTCTCTCACATTCTACTTCCATGTTCCAAATCAAACATTATTATCTTGTACTTGAAGGGAGATGCTAATGAAAGGAAATCCTTTTTCTGATGGACTTCACCTAATAGCTTTTGTTACCATGCTTTCTGATCTTCTCTGCATTTTTGTTTTCAAAGAAAGGTTTTCCCAGAGAGGGTACTTAATAGCACTGCTTATTGTATAACCATGTAAGCTTCTATTGTAATTATAACATTATTTCTTTTGAATCCATAAGCTTTCTCTATTCTCTCTAAAGCCTGCCTGCCTGCCTTTTATTCCCACCCCCATGACTCTACACATGCAGAAATGCCATTGTCTTTTGTTTTTCATTTTGAACATTACCCTAGGTAACTGATCTGGAACCCTCTTTTTGCTCCCAGAATATATGCAAAATTCTGGTGTACTATAAATGTTCTCAAATTCTCTTCAGAAGCTAAGGTACTTCTGAAAATTCTACTACTGTAAAAGATAATTAATTGATATTAATTAATCTTTTTCCACTAGATGACATTTTCCCCTTGATCTCAGTGTTGGTAATACATTATTCAGTGTTCTTAATAACAGCTGTGGTTGTGCCATTTATTCACTGGCGTTATTAAGTGCCCAAAGCAATACTCCTCAGATGTGCCTTAGAGAGCAAAATTACAGGCCTTGCTTGCCAGTCTTCTGCAAGCTACAATAGCTGTTAAGTGTTCAGAGAACGTTGGAATGAGTGTACTTTTTCTTCTTGGCAGTATTTGACATGAATTCACTGTGGTTCAGTCCAACAAGCATTTGTTAACTTGCTGTTAAAACTTGCTATGATCTGGAGATGTTATTTTATTTAAGTTTATTCCATACTGTTGCTGCCAGTAAGGACCTCATCCTCATGTGAGACAGCCCAACTTCCATGTGAACATTATATAAGGTGTTAATTGCTATATGTATATCATGGTATGTAGCTTGTAAGGTACATATAATGTCAGTTCAGTAGGAAAATGTTTCTCGAAGGAACAAAAAGTGCAAAACGTCTTAGACACTTAGAAGTTACTGATGGGAAGTTGTAGTTTCCCATTTTCTCATGGTCTCTGTCCCACCAAAAAATCCATAATCCCATGTACGACATTCTCTCAAAATATACATTAGATGGAAACATATTACTGTCAAATGTATTATAAATAAAAATTCATCATTTGGGTCCAGATTATGTGTTTCAATGCAATTCTGCAAATGGTCTATTATCTTTTTCATCAATGTGACAGTTTTCACCCCTCCTTCAGTGTTAGTCTAGGTCAGCTTCCATGCTCAAAAGGTTAATCTTTATGTTAATCTTCCAGGTGATGCTAGAAATGAAATGTTCCTTCCCAAATGTGTTTGCATATTGCAATCACCTAGAGAGTTCTCCTGATACCTCTATCCCAACACTACAGTCTGTGATTGAATTTATCTGGGACTTAATCTAGACTTGAGGATTTCTAAAAATTCCCCAGGTAGGGACAAAAAATGCTCTGAAATTTATTGTGGAAATGGTTACACAACTCTAGGAATAGATTAAAAGGCACTGAATTGTATACTTCAAATGGGTGAATTATATGGTATGTCGTGGTATATAAATTATATATCAGAACAAACTTCATACTTAAGAAAAAAATCCTGGGTGAGTATTTGGGATGCACAGTTATTTATTTGGGGTAACTGAGATCTCGAAAAACTAACTTTGCAAACTCTGACAGCTAGACAGGTGATAATAAGAGCCTAGGCAGTCTGAGATAAAGGTTATGTTTTTATTAATGACACCATCCTGTTGTCTTCAGGCAGGAAAGAGATCTGACCCACTACTTAATAGGCATATGCTTGGATAAACAAAAATGAATTTGCTCCAAATGAATTCTCTCCACATGCCCTCACCATGCCTTGTTCTGTTCTTTGTAAATCTAATTTGCAAAATAGTTGAGTAAATTTCAGACAAGATAAAGGAATTAGCACCCATGGGAGTACATCCCAGTCTTCAGCTCCTTTATTATAAAACTGAAGTGAGCCGAGCCAACCTTCTTTGGTTTGTAGGAGATATCATCAGTAGTACATGTAAAGAGAACACCCTGTTGACAATTCCAGACACCCTGTTATAAATTCTAAATAAATTGTTTGACATCATCCCAGAACCTTAAAGTAAAATTCTACTTGGAAGGTCTGTTTGGAATACTACCTTGCGTTTTGCCAGTCTTCTACTGAAATAGAGT
>NW_004567105.1:53481016-53482994 GCF_000260355.1 Condylura cristata
ATTTCTCTTAAGTATTCAGAATTAAAAAAAAAACTGATCTAGTCTGGTAACACATGAATTAGTATTTGCTTTGTATTAAAATTAATATTAATTTTCCATGTTCTGATATTTTTCAAGGTAAGAGTGCTTCATAGAATCCAATAGTAAGGAGAAGAATTATGTTCAGGCATTTTCTATCAATAGAAGTTCTGTTGTGAAGATATTCTTGAATTTGGCATCACTGCGCTAATTATTTCTGATCATTGGGCTGGGTATCCTATGGCCTGGGAAAAGGTAGGATAACAGCCAGAGTAATGTGTCCATCTTGGATGCACTCACACTTACAGTCCCTTGACCCCCATTTTTTTAAGTGCTCCACATTTTCATCTATTAGTAAGTAGATGAAAGATAAAGCCATCTTCCAAAATTTTTCCAGATTATGGTAACTTCTGTTGTTTTAAGTTTTATTTTTTATGCATACAAGAACTGGAATGTAGGCCAGAAGTGTGGGGGTTGAGAGGATTCATCAGAGACAGCGTGGGGAGCAGAACAGGCATATCTACTGAAATGCACTGTTAAGGGCAGCAGCTGTTGAGACTGGAGATATCCAGAGGTCTGCTGTGCCATGTGGGTCAGCTCCCTGGCCAGGGAGCTAATTATTGCTGCAGGACTGCCTATAGCTTCATAATGCTACACTTTAACCCATTACACCAGCAGGGAGGGCCCACATGTTGACCATCTTTATAATTATTTCAATTAATAATTCAACTTGTTCCACACCAGTGTCTTTGCATCTGCTTTTTCCTTGCTTGGGCCCTAAATATATAGCAGTTCTTTTCCCTGCTTTGGTCTTCAAATACCACAAAATGTGAAATATAGGAATTACTGATAAAGACCAGATTTGGTGGATGTTACTTTTGCTCTTAGACAAGAAGGCTTATTCAGCGATTTTCAGTCTTAATAGACACATACTTTATCTAGGAATGAGAATAAATGCAAATAAATTTGTATTTCTAACCAGTTCCCTGGCTGTGGTAATACTGCTTCTCCCCAGGCCACACTTTGAGTATTAGAGGGCTGACTGTTATTAAACCTCCTCAGCTAGGCCACCTTACTTATTCTCCTAATAATAAGTAAGGAGACCTACTCCTCCTGACTCAGAGTCAAGCTCCATTTAATACTTGGAAATGGGAAAAAACAAGCCTCCTAACAAAAACCCTGCTTGAATGGCTGACTTCTTAATTCACTTGGGTTTTAAGTGAGTCTCTTTCTCTGAGGAACCCCCACTTGGGCCATTTCAACTCAAATAGTAATCACTGCTTAGCCCTCTCCTGTACCATTTCCAAATTTATTTTTCAAGCTCTCTTAACCTGAGAATCTTATTATTTTATTTGTTTATTGTTCCCCCCCCCAACATATGAGGGATTTCATCGACTTTGTTTCTGTATCACCATAATCATAAAGGGTAGTATTTTCTCTCTCTCCCTCTCTACATATCTATATATAATATAGATATGTACATAGATATCTATATATGACATATATATAATATATGTAATATATATTACATATATACAATACATTTTGTATGTACATATAATATAATAATATGGAGTAATTACTCTAAAACAGATTGTCCATGAGTTAGTTCCATGATAATTGGATCATTTATTTCTTATTAATCTTTTTCTCCCCAGCACCTAGCACAGGGCATGGCACATGACTGATGTTTAATAAATGAATAAAAGCTCAAGTTATAAATAGAGAAAGTCTTTTTCAGTAAAAATACTATTGGATCAGGTTAACTGGCATATGATACTTTACTTATTGATAGTCAGGATAATTTTCATATATTCTCTGTCTTTTAAAAATATATTTAGTCAACTTATACATGTAAATATAGATAGATATACATGTATATATAGATATGGGTAACATTACATGCAATCATGTCTTCAATTTCATTTACCAATGCTTTATAGTTTTCAGTGATACTTTT
>NW_004567105.1:53483094-53528264 GCF_000260355.1 Condylura cristata
TTTTTTTTTTTTTAACTAAGATTGTTTTTCAGACTCCCATATTCAGAAAAATAGAAAGCAAAAACAGGAAACGTTTCAATATTAAGAAAGCTGCCAGAATAGTTGCTAACAAGCCTTTTTTCTTTTTTTTTTTAGTATATAATAGTTTATTTTTACATCATTTTGTGCATTTTTTTTCATCTCTATTGAAATCCCTGTGGGTTTCCCATCACCAAATCACCCATGTGCCATCACTATAGTCCAATGTACTTCCCTCCCCTCTCTGTTTTTGATCTCATTCCCCACTCCACCCCCATAAAATGTCTCTGGTATATGGCAGTTCATTATTATTATTATTATTTTCTCGCGTGGTCCATTATACTCCTGCTATGAGCGAAACCATAAGGTTTTTTTCTTTTTCCTTCTGGCTTATCTCACTAAGCATAATCTTTTCCAGCTCCATCCATGGCTAACAAGTCTTTTTCTTCTGCAAAGTCTATTCTACTATCAAGAGATTGCCAAAGACTGCACCATTTGATAGGAAGTCATTGTCTACTAGTACTTAAAAGCCTAGCCCACAAACATTCCATGAATCATCATCAGTCCTTCTGCTCCAACTCTCATTTTTATTTGAATGATACCAGAAGCACAGAGTTCAGAGTTCAGTCACTGAGTTGCCTTTTCAAGTCATGTTGGATAATGGTATGCACATTTTTCCATTTTTGAGAATTGGGCTATTCATCTGTCCTCTGCCTAAACAACTACTGCACACTTGCTCATTTTAAATCCTTCAGTTTTTTTTTCCATTTTATTTTTTGCCATTTCATCATCACCTGAACCTAGGGAAAATGGCTAAAACTATCCTTGATTAGCTCTTATTCTGTGAATAGTGGTTTTGAGGATTCCACTTTTGTAACTTGATTAGACTGAATTAAACTAAGAATGAGAAGCATCAAGAATGGAATAAAATTTAATTATTCCAGGTGCTTTGAAAAACAGCTATGTATAAAGTTTGCTATTGGCTATTGGCTTTGTTTTGTTTCCCAAATGGGATTATCTTTTTTTTTTTTTTTTCAATTTTTTTTAAAAAAAGATTTATTTATGTGTACAGAAATGGGGTAAAGGCCAGAGGTGTGGTGGGTGAGAGGATACACCAGAGACAGAGTGGAGATCAGACCAGGCAGACAGACGAAGTACACTGCTGAGGGGAGCAACGGGAGGGTCAGGAGAGGTCTGCCATGCCATGTGTGTCAGCTCCTTGGCGGGGATCTAACTCATGCTGCAGTGGTTTCGGAGATCTTCATAACTCGGTGCTTTAACCAGTTCCTCCACCAGGGAGAGCCCGGGATTGTCTTCTAACGCAGGTTTTGCCTTGTTGTCAGTCTGATTGGTAATTTGAAATTGATTGCCTATACTTAGATCAGCGATATAGGGCATTATGCTTTATTGATTTGATTTGGTTTCAAACATTAGTTTCATCAGAAATACATTAAACAACTGTTGAATATTATAGAAAGATACTGAGAAGTGCATTGAACGGATACACTTTTTTTTATTACAAAGTTTATTTTTACATCATTTTGCACATTTTTTTTTTTTTACATCTCGATTGTAATCCCCGCGGGTTTCCCATCACCAAATCACCCCTGTGCCACCACCATAGTCTCGTGCATTTTCCTCCCTTCCCCCCCCCCATACACTTTTTAACTATTGTTTATTTTCAGCCATTTGCCTGGCACTGCATCATTGCTATGTATATTGGGAATGTTAGAATCATTGAAAAGACTTTTTACTTTAGTCTCTGTCTCCTTCCCTCCATTCCTTTACAAACACCTGTGGTCACTCACTCACTAACTCATTCACTCACTCACTCACTCACTCACTCACTCACTCACTCACTCACTCACTCACTCACTCATTGACCCTTCCTTCCATTAATTAAAGTAGCAACTTCCCTGGGCTGACAGCCTAGCATTTACTTGGACAAACCCTACATGCCATATGGTAGTTTGTCACCTAAAAGTAGAAAAAGGCTTCACCCTGCCCATTCTCTTTTGGACTTGCCCTCCACTGTGAATGGGGCACACTACTCCAGAAGAGGTCTTCTTGTTCCCCGTAACCATTTTCAACTTTGGAATGAGGGAAGAAGTCAAATAAAAGCAGTGTAATAGTCATAGCATTCTGTGGCGAAGTAGCAAGAAGATTCATTTAGTTTCTCACCTGAATCAAACTAATTTAAGATTTATTTACAGAATTCATAGGCTATTAGGAACTGCCCATAAATATGTTTTTCTTTTCCAGGTGGTTATAAGTCTGCTTTGAGAGGCAAGCATTATTTGCCCTCAAGCAGATGAGTATCTAATTTGAGAAATGGAGAATTACATGCAGTATTGGGAGGGATACAATGTTAGCAGTCTGTCCCAGCTACCCTAGGGTAGAATGATAGAGTAGACCCTTATGAGTGTGTTATGTTATTTTATTATTGTATCATTATTATTACTTTATTATTATTTTACTTTAACTGGTAAAAACCTCATTGTTCAACTGATTGTAACTTTGGTAACCATGATAATAAAAAGGAACTTGCTTCAGATGCAGGGTTTCTTCACACAGAAACTTCAGATTCCCTGCCAAATTATATCATGTCACATTTTTATTTTGGTATTTTTAATTGTGATCTAAATCCTTTGGAAGCCATCATTGTGAAATATCTGTGCTTGACTTTGCCAAGCTGAAGGTTCTTGTCTATTCCCAGAAATTCGGTGTGTCCAAAAAAGAAAACACATGCTGTATGACCCGAGGTAGCTTCCAGGGCCACCAACTCAAAAATAATTGTGTTGCAATGGACATCAGCAAGTCAAAGAGGATTTGAAAACAAATTTGCTTAACAGTGTTTGTAGTATGGCTTCTCATTTTCTCATGGTTCTCAGTTGGAAAATTAGTAGTCAGGAGATACATGTTTTCCAGCTCTCTGTGAGTTAATGGGAAAAGTGAGAAGGTCATTAGCCAGTATTTGGTGAGTAATGGGCTTCCTGTAGGGCAGTTTTTGAGATGAGCATCTTACTATGCATTGTCCTCCAAAAAGAAAGTAGACCAACAATTGGAGTGACAACATCAATAAAGAAATAATGAAACTATTAAATCAGAAATTTCTGGAAAGTTGCATTTAGTAAACACAAAGGCAAGAAGGGAAACCTCTGTTGCAGCAACATAAGAAAATGTTATCAGAGAATTTAACCGTAACCATAGTGCTCCACAGTGAATGTGCACTCCCCTCCTCTCAGTGACAGTGACACACCTTTTTTAATCCATTCTAAATGCACCCTCAGTGCAGCTTAATGTTTTCTTGAAATAAGTGCCCCCAGGGAAATTTTAATTGTCTCTTTAGTTCTTTTTTTCTCCCATAGTTTTCTTTGTATTTGAAAATTAATACTACCATGGGTTTATGGAATTTGCTAATTAGTAAGAAGTTTGGCATTTACTAATATAAAATGATGAATTAGCCTACTAATTTAAAAATTATGTCACCATCAGAATGTTCTTGTGGAACTTAGAAACCTGCAAAAATGTGGTCATTGGATGTTTATTAACAAGGTGATTAGTCAGAGGATTATCATAAGACATGTTATTTTAATGCTAGAAATTATTAATCAGATTCCTAATTCAAAGAATTGAGGTTTTAGGAGATACACATGTTACTGTTATCACTTCTTTAGTCAGAAGTGAATAAAATCCTATCAGGGCCATTCTGAAATCTTTCCCTGGATCACTAGGAGAAAAAAAAAAAAAAAGGTTTTTCATGTCCTACAGCAGCTCCAGTTGACTTCTAGAGGGCTTTGTTAAGATACTGTAAATGAGCTTGTCATAGTTGATGAATGATATCTGCCAGTTGTGGCCCCCATCCAGTGTAGGTGAAACCAGGCAGTGAGTTTCTACGAACTTTTACTGTTTTCATGAAGATCAGAGCTTATGGGAATATGCATTTAACAGGAAAAGTGTTCTTCCTGGATGATTCAGCAGGAGGAGTAACAGTGCTGTCCTAGAACTCTGAACAACATACTGATGGAAACTCTGACTCCATCTATCAGTAGGCTTTATGTGGTCATGCCTTTACCAGACAGGTAAGCATGCCTGGGAAATCAGAAGTTGATAGTAGCTCAGAATCTGTTTACTTTTAGAGAAAACGAGTAAGAGCAAGTTCTAGAATGCATACCTCTCTCTGTCTGTCAACAATGATTTTCTGTGTGGTTTCTAATCTCCTATCCTATCTATGCTATACAAAGGCACATACTATAAAGAAAGGAGTTAGGTTGTGTTCATAAAAACCCTGTCCTGGCAAGATTTTTAAAGTAATCATCACCTAAAAAAAAAAAAATCAAAATCACTGAAATTTCCCAAGAGGGAAAAAAGGTTATTTATTGTTATTTTATATATTTTACATCATTCTTTATTGCTGCGAATGATATTAGTTTACCCTTTTGATTGTTGAGTAATATTCCACTGCATATTTATATCACATTTTCTTGACTCAGTTATCTTTTTTAGGCACTTGGGTGGTTTTTTGTAGCTTACCTATTTGAAATAATGCTCCAATAATCATAGGGGTGCAGATATTCTTTTGCATTCATGTTTTTGTGTTTTGGGTAGATACATTGGAGTAGAATTGCTGGATTTTATAGAAGCTCCATTTTTAGTATTTTGAGGAACCTTTCCATAGATTCCCATAGTATTTGAACCAGTTTTCATCCCCAGCATCAGTGTAGGAGAGTTCCTTGAAAAATGTTTTTCAATTCTATTTATTGTTATTTTTGAAAAGCAATGGCCCTTCCTCACATTTGTCATTAAACTGAAGGTTCCAATGGATAGATTACTAATAACTAGCATTAGATATGGTATTTTAAGAGTAAGAGCCATCAAGACCAGAGACTTGGAGATACTGCTCTGGGAGAACACTCAGCATCATTTTTCTAGAACAAAAGCCCATTCAACAACACACATACACTTACGTGGTGATTGCTTGCCAGTCTTGTAAGTATTGTGTTGTGCTTCTTAACACACTTGGCAGTGTAATTTACCATTAAGTGCCCTTAGCAATGGCACATGCTAGAAGAAGCGTTGTCCCTAATTCTACATGTTTATTTCACATCATGGGTAAACCAAGTAAGCAGATGAGATTGGATCTTGTAGAGAGGAAAAGAGAACTTCATTATGGCTTTGATCTGTCTATGTGGACCTCAGACTCCTGACATGGCTGCCTGAAGTCCATGAGTTTTCTTTCTGCCTATGGAAAGTGATCCTAACTTTACACAGCAGCATTTACACCTGGAAATTATTCCTTTCCTTACATTGTGTATTATTTTGTGTTTTTACTGCCACCCCCTTTCTCTTCGACCTGGAAGTAGACCTTTTCAATGATCAATTACATTAAAGAAAAGTACCAGTGGTGCAATGTGAACAGAAGATATTTTTTTGCATTGTTGGAAGCAGTGAGTAAAGCAATGCCAGGTGCCCAGAAATCCTTTTTTTTTCTAAAGATTTATTTGTTTATTCATACAAAACTGGGGTACAGGCCAGAGATGTGGAGGGTGAGAGGATTCACCAGGGACAGAGTGGGAAGCAGAACAGGCAGATCGATGAAGTGCACTGCTGAGGGGAGCAGCGGCCCCTCAGCGGGCGGGTCAGGAGAGGTCTGCCTCGCCATGTGGATCTCCTCTGGGGCAGGTGGGGATCGAACTCATGTGGAAGCTTCTTACTGCAGTGTTTTAAACCGCTGCGCCACCAGGGAGGGCCAGATGCCCAGAAATATTCACTGCACCTTCTACTTGCTGTGCGAACTTGGAGGGTGACATACCATCAGTATTTAGTGCTCAGGATGATGAAAGTGCCTCATAGGACTGTTGAACTATGTATTTACATAAGGCATTAAATACAATGTCGGGTTTATAACAAAGACTGTAGAAATATTAGTTCATATTATTAGTGTGACTAACAAATGTCAATAAAAAATGCACACATTTTCTAACTGCACATTAGGCATGTCAGTGAGAGGTGTTTTTGCTGGTATCACTTGTATAAATACTATGTACAGAAATGATTTTTTCTGTATACAGAAATGATTAATCATTTTTCTTCACGTCATAAAGTTGTGAAAACAATAATATTCTTAGCCCTGTGCATAGTCATTCCTGGACAGTGTTCAACATGGTGGTCATTGTCACTATGAGGAGTCCATGGTATGGTGGCAGGCAGGGTGCGCGTCTGAGTGGGGCAACTGCACCTCACCTCTCCCACTGAGCTCCATGACCTTTGAGAGTTTGCTACTCCTCAAACCCACCCAGGCCCTCATTTTCCCCTATACTTCTCTGAGCAGTATTTGTGTATCCCTTTTGCTGACGGAGAAATATTTGCATTCTTAGCTAATAGGGCATATTTATCATGTCATTTGACCTGTGTAGGTTTAGTTTTCTCAGTCTGCTGTTCTAAAATGTTTGGGTTTAAAGAAGCTAATATAGGTTGCAGTACCTAACATAGGCCCTAACACACAGGAATATTCAATCAATACTCATTTGTTGTTGTGGTGTGAGACTCTTGCTGCTATAAAAGGATATTAAATCCAAGAAGAGATAGTTTTCAGATCAGTCTCATCTTCCCTCAAGAACTCTAAATATACCCTTGTTATAGTTTTGGGTGAACCAAACTGTTCCTTCTCTTTCTGTCCCCTGTGGATCTGGTCCTGTTTTACTTAGGTGTTCAGAAAACTTTAAGTATGCCAGTTAATACTTATCTAGTATCTGTTGTGCTGTGGTAACAGGTGGGAGATGTCAAGGGAGGTTTGTATATAGACCGATCACCAGGATGATTTTTAGAGTCTCACTTTTCTTTTGATATCAGGAGGGGTACAAAAGTAGCAGTTGAGAAAATGACTGATTGGTCTCCCCTTTGAGAACTCTCAGCTCTAGTAAGTCCTTATAAGAGTGAAGGAGAGGACAAAGAAGAATGAAACAGTGCAGTATTATTATAATGGAGGTAATGCTGCTATGTAAATGAGTTAAAACACACAGGAAAGCTGTTTTGAATCAGTGTGACTCATAAGACCAAAGTGAATGTATAATAGCCACCCTGCAAACTACTGCTCTCCTGCAGAAACTTGCCTATAGACAGAAACATCCTACCTGATCCTCACAATGGAACCATGTGATGTATTCAGGTGTGGGTCTCAGTCTGCATGCTCATTAGTGTTTGATGATGCTCCCCAGTAGGCAACTAGAGCCTCATTACTGTTCATAAGAGTAAGCTAATAATTAAGAGTTCTGAATTTCTAAATGGTGGCAAATAGAATGAAGAGGTAATTAGATGGGTAGGAATGGAGATCCCCTGATGAGTGCTATCATGGTGAAAAGATGAGAAATTTTTAAAAATGCCTTGTCATGCCAATAACTACCAAGAAATACACATTTGTAATGGCATAGGAAATGAGAAGGCATTTATTAGACAAAGACAAATGAAAGTATCCTGAATGGAGCTCTGGATAATACCATGCTGCAAATTCACCATGGCAAAGATGTCAAGACTTAAGCTGACTTCAAAATTCATGTTTTAGTTAACATTTTATGACAGTGAAATGATCTTAAGTTGGATAGAGAGGGGCACTGTTTCAAGAGTGTATACAAGAGTCTTTATTATCTGTTGATATGGTAATATCTGGCCATTTTGGTCCTGGTGAGGTCATAGCAAAGTGGCTATAGTTTTGACTTGTTGTGAGGGCATTTAACCAATGTCATCTGGGTTTTATAAAGAGTCTCGGATTCAAGACCTTGAATTTAGATCTCAACTTAAAGTGAGTTTTCCATGTATTATTGAACAGAATTGAAGGAAGATATTTGCCATACAGTTGTAAACTTGTGCCCTCACTAGATCATAGCATCTACAATAAACTATTAAGTAACGGATTTTATCAGTCATTTAATTATCTTCTTTATGGCAGTTAGAAATCATTGAATATGGTAGAACATTTATAAAAGGACTATGCCCATCAATAAGTAATGAATAAAATATATTTTATTTTATTATGTATTGTAATGGAATCAATTTTCTCATCTACAGTGGTAATAATTGTCTTATAGTCATCTGTGTGGGGAGTTTTAATTTGTGTAATGCTGATGTTTAAGCTTTAACACAACTTGGATAATTTTGCTTTCAAAAATTTTTTTTTTTTTAATGCCAAAAGCCTTAAGAAAGCAAAAGATTGCTGGTCTTTTAACCTTTGAGAGATCTGTGCAATAATACAGAGATGATAACATGGTTCCTGCTTCTAGAAGATCACAGTTGATTTAGATTCATCATGCAAGTTTTGGCACCACTTCTGAATTGATATCCCCACATATCTATGCAGCACATATTATCGTTGGGCCTTAGAGATGAACACTTATGAATTTTTTATAACTATGGCAAAGGTATAGTATAAGCAGGACTGCAGTGGAAAACTTGGCTATTTCAGAAGAATAAATGACATCAAGTGATTTTCAGCATGTAATTCTCTTCCTTAAATATTATTTTAATATTATAAATTTTAAGTACCCCTCTGCTATTGCAGTCCATATGGAGATAAGATTTTTTATCATTAGTAGGGATTTCTACCTCCATTAGACTGAAAAGTCATGTCATACTTTGTCCTTTAGTTTAGAAATAGTTTAGAGTTTGGACTCTCCCTTCCTTATCTAGTGTGGCTATCAATAAACATAGACTGTTTATTATCCAAATGACTCAAGACCTTAACACTGGTATTTAGATGTTTACCTGTGTTTGGTTTGACTGCATACATTTTAATTTGTATACATTTTGTACACATGGTACTATGTTTAATATTCAAGGTCACACTGAAGTGTAAAACATATATGTATTCATTCCCTAATATTTTTTCTTTACTAGATGAAAAAAAAAACACAAGATCATGTAGATTTTATAATTGGGCTCATTTTGAAGATCATATCTTTTTTTGGTAAGATTTATTTATGCATACAAGAACTGGGGTACAGGCCAGAGATGTGGGGGTTGAGAGCATTCACCAAAGATAGAGTGGGGAGCAGAACAGGCCGAATGATGAAGTACACTGCTGAGGAGAGCAGCAGGTGGGTCAGGAGAGGTCTGCCACGCCCTGAGGGTCACCTCCAGGGTCAAGGATTGAACTCATGCTGTAGTGACTTCTGATAGCTTCATTGTGCTTTTCTTTAACCTGTTGCACCACCAGGGAGGGCCCTGAAGATCATATCTTTAATGGATCTGTGGAAGAATGGGATAAGCAGTTCTTATTACCCAAGGATACTTGAAAATAATCCCTTAAAGTACTTCCTCCAATGCATGGTCATGGTAGAACATAAAAATATGCAGAAGATGGCCCTCCCTGGTGGCGCAGCGGGTTAAAGCACAGCACTGAGAATCTAAAGCCGCTTCCACTTGAGTTCGATTCCCGCCTGCCCCGGAGGTGACCACATGGCGTGGCAGACCTCTCCTGACCCGCCCGCTGCTCCCCTCAGCAGTGTACTTCATCGATCTGCCTGTTCTGTTCCCCACTCTGTCTCTGGTGAAGCCTCTCACCGCCCCTGAGCCTCTGGCCTGCATCCCAGTTCTGTATGCACAAATAAATAAAATCTTTAAAAAAAAAATATGCAGAAGAGACAGCACTAATTGCAAATCCATTTTCTCAGAGGAAAACTTTATTAATTTCCAGGTTTCCCCTATGTATATATCCACACACATAGATGATTTTAAGATATATTATTTGTTAGTCTTTGAAATAAATGACATATAATATTGATGTAAGTCTATAGATCCTATAATTATATAAGTACTATATTATATATAGTATAAATATATGCTATGCCTTCCTTATTTGTATTGCATTCTTTGTTGGGTAAGTCAGCTGTAAGGCAGGTGTCATTATTGGGGATGGGATGGTGGCAAATACTAAAGGTCTAGAGAGCTCTGGAATGATACAGGGGTTGGTGAAAAACTTGCAGGAAATTGGCAATGATTTGGCATGGGTAAGGGGTTCTTAGCTCGTACCACAGATTAGACTTACCATGGGAACTCTTAACAATCACAAACAACAATTAGTGGTGACTATGCTATGGTAACAGCACCTGAATGGAGAGATCCTATACTGCTAAAATATTAACAATGAAAACCAGTGTTTAGTTAAAAAAAATAATAATTTCCAAGAGCTACAGAAACAAGGCATAAAAGATCCTGATACTGGCCCTCCCTGGTGGCGCAGCAGGTTAAAGCACTGCACTGAGAAGCTAAAGCCACTTCCGCATGAGTGCGATTCCCGCCTGCCCCGGAGGAGACCACATGGCGTGGCAGACCTCTCCTGACCCGCCCGCTGCTCCCCTCAGCAGTGTACTTTGTCGATCTGCCTGTTCTGTTCCCCACTGTCTCTGGTGAAGCCTCTCACCGCCCCTGAGCCTCTGGCCTGTACCCCAGTTCTGTATGCACAAATAAATAAATCTTTAAAAAAAAAAAAAGGTCCTGATACTTATATCTTAACACATTATATTCAAATAGCTGGGAGTGGACTATTAGTGACTGATACTAAAAACTATAACCTCATTCATTGATGCTAGTAATAGTTTTAAGGAAAGTAATTTAGTTCTTCCTTAAAAAGTTGACTATTGTTTCCATATCACATAGTAATTCCACTTCTAAGTATAGACCCAAGAGGATTAAAGGCACTTTGTGTTTTGTCTACACAAAAACTTGTACCTAAATGTTCATAATAGCATTAGTCATAATAACCCAAAGGTCCATCAAATGATGAATGAATAAAAATATGCCCGTTCTATATATGCATATATATTCATTGTGTGTCTGTGTGTATTTCAGTAAATATTGTTACGTATAGGGGGCTCCTTTTGATTCACATCCCAAATCCAATGTACTTTCTCTTTTCATCTACACAAAAACAGTAAAATACACTCCCTCCAAGTCACTATTTTTGCACCCTATTTCTTTCAAGTCACAATCAGAAATAGTTTCTCTTGTTGATTGGTTTGTGGTCTCTGCCATCTACAGTTCTTCCTCAGTCTGTGCATAGAATGTTCTAAGAGTAGGGTCTGTTGTAGGATAGTCATCACTAGAGTAGAATTGAGAACATGTAAATATGTAATACTTGTTTGGTGAGGAAGTGATTAGAGTTTAATGAGCATGCAGTTCAAGAAAAGATTATTATAGTGTAGGAAATCCCTGAACATCTTTGTAGAGCATGGGGAAAGAATCAGTGAGAGTGAGATTAGAGATACTAAAAAAGCAAAACTTGTAAAACATAAAGTGACACAGGAGAGGGAATAAGGAGAGGTAGCTGATGACTTTAGATTGTAGTGAAAATAATTAACATTTCAAAATACTTATTTCTTTCCTTTTTATTTATTTTTAATATGTTTTTTTTCTTCCCCTTATTCTTATTGTTCCTGGGTGTGACTCCCCCATGAAAAATCTACCCTCAGACCACCAACCAGTTCCTCCATGTCCCTGTACACTGCTATGATAATTCCCACTCAACCCCTGATACAGGGAGTGGATCTGTGGTCAGTCCACAGGCCTTATCTTTTTCTTGAAAACTTGTCCTTTCCTGGTTGAGGAACTGGGTCCCTGGATCACAGCAAACCATGCTGCTTTAATCCACAGGTGTGACTTTGAGGCAGATAGTAAAGTGGAATCATTCAGGAACCTCTTTTTAGGCAGGTATGTGGAGTGATTCTCCAAACTCCTTGATTTAAGAGCTTGCTGTGGTAGGAGACTTATCTCATTTTGTCCTGGCCAGTGTGGTCTCCAGGTTCCATGCCTCCTTATTCACACTGGTTATACCACCCATTCTGGTGATTGTCACATGATGCTGCTTTTGAGTCTTACAATTATGATGTTCCTTCTCTATATCAGTGAAGTTCCTTGGTGGGGACAGACTCCAGTAGTTGGTTAGTCTAGCTCCTCTTGTCTCCTTTCATGGTTTCCAGCCCTGCCCTGGGTCCCCAGTCATATCTGATATTTTCCTCCCCCAGTTGGAAACAAAGGAAGCTTCACTCACGTTGCTCACATGTCTGGACAGGGGTGTTGGCTCTCCAAGTCCCTGGAAATATTGTAGGTACAGCTCATATGGTAGGTTGCCCAACAGTTTGTCACATAATGGTTCTATCTCTTGTGGATCCTACCAAACTGTTTGGGTCTGCCCCAGGCTATTCCTATGTCTAGAGTTTTGAATAGCCTTTATTTTCTCATGAAATTCTGTAGCAGGAGTGCCTGAATCACAGATGTCTTACACTGGTCTGATTGAAGTGAGAATCGAAACAGAGGGGGACCCCCCCCCCTTTGGCTGGCACCCATCCCTGGCCCACGTAGAGGCAGAGGCCAGCTCCTCCAGCCCAAGACCCCTAGTGCCTGAGACCCTAATGACATAGAGATCACCCTGCCCTCATTCTGTTCTGAGGCGTAGGCTGCAGCACTGGTGTGCTGGGGTCCCTCCCTGCCTGTGTCTCTCATTTTATAAATAACTGATGTTCTGTATCATTTTTTGGCTCTTTCACAATTTTATTTTTTTCTTTTGACACTGTAGATTGAAGAGTTAATATACATTCCTTTTTTTTTTTTTTTTGTAGAAAAGGACAGATGCCCTTTTGTTTTCCTGAATTCAGAGACACTTCAAGCTGTTTTCTTTTTCTCTTTGTTCTTCTTGTCATCTTGTGGGATATCCCCACACTGTCATGGGGAATTTGACATGTGCTTATAAGTTAAGAATGCTATATAATTCATCCACACCTAAATATATGTCTCCAGCTATCCATCTATTCATTTACATACCTTGTTTTCCAAGTCTGATAAAATGTGTTTGAAAGCCTGACCATCTAAAAATGTCATTGCTAAATCAGAAGTATGTCATTTTTCCTGTGAAGATTAGTCCTAAAACCCAGTAGCTAGCAACTTTACAACCGCATTTGCATCTAAGCCCCAGTTTTTAATGAAATGAATTGAAATAGAAATATATTTAGCAGTTGGCAAAAGTGTCTAGATTTATTTGCAGTATGACTCTAACGATCAAAGTGGCCTACTCATGTCTTCTAGGACTGGTCTAGATTCCTGCCAATTACTGACTCATAGCAGAATATAAAGATAGCAGATATCTTTGAAATAAATGCTTTCACTCCCAGCCATGATGGAGTAAAACACATTTATTTTTCAAGGTAAAAGACAATACAAGCTTTTAAAATCTTTTAACCAAAAGAACGTGTTTCCTCATCACGTTTTACTTCCTGGTTACCTAGGAGAAGTCAGTTTCGTGGCAGATAGTTTTAGCTAGGTTAGTTAGAAGTCATTTCCTCTACATTATAGTCCTAAGCAGTAATAAGTTCTATTAGGGATTTGGAGAATCAGAGAATGTGCTGTGCTGACAAATAATGGGGCGTTCCACCCATACTATTTTTAATGAAGATTTTTAGAAATACTAGCTAAAAGATATTTAACATTATGTAGCAATAACTTTGAAGGCTCAATATTGTTTGAACACAGTGATTCTAAAATCTAGGAATTAGTGAATGAGAAGTATGCTTAAAAACCCAAGAAGAACCTTTTTCATTCGGTTTTCCGAAGGATTAAAGTTTTATGCAGAAATAAGTAGTACTGAGTAAATGTTACTTGTTATTTCTATTATTTTTTCAGATATTGCTTTCGGCAAAATGTTCACATCTCTAACATGGAGAGTTTAGTGATTACCTAATGACAAGTTCATTGTTAAATATATGATTCTATTTATTTTTAAATGTCTATGTCTATGCCATTTATACGATAAGAACTGTTCTAAACAGGTTACCAATATTATGTGTT
This sequence comes from Condylura cristata, assembly GCF_000260355.1. Lineage (NCBI taxonomy): Eukaryota > Metazoa > Chordata > Mammalia > Eulipotyphla > Talpidae > Condylura > Condylura cristata. Next base: position 53,496,943 of record NW_004567105.1, read on the forward strand.
AGTTGAAAGTTAATAGTTGTTTGTCAAATAAAACTAAACTTTGCTTTTTGACAAAAGAAGTTAAAATACTCGCAGCAAAAAATGTCTAGCATTCATCAAATACTATTCCAAGGCTTTATATGTGTCCTTGAGAAGGTATCATTGTTAGCTACAGTTCACAGATTGACTGTGTTCATGTATATACATATAGACTTATATACTATATGTATGTACATATACACATGTATGTATGTAGTATATATAATAGTCTACTTTAAGCTAATAAAAAATTGCTTTCAGTTGCCTAACTTTCACTTTTTACCCTTCCACATAATTTACATATTTTTGAGTATTCATTTGTAAAAATGAATACTATTTAAGTATTCAAATACATAGATGGAGCTGGAAGGGATCATGCTTAGTGAAATAAACCAGAAAGAAAAAGAAAAATACCAGATGGTTTCACTCATAGCAGGAGTGTATGGGATTGGGGGTTAGAACTGGAATGGGAAGAGTACATTGGACTATGGTGATGGCTCATGGATGAATTGGTGGTGGGAAATTGACGGGGATTACAACTGAGATGAAAAAATGCACAAAATGAAGAACAATGTAAAACAATAAAAAATATAATAATAAAAAGGAAAAAAAAAAGTACTGTTCTTACTAACTTTTACACTAAAAAGTGTTTTACACATCACTGCTACTGTGTTATAGCTATGTATCTATTCATTTATTAGTGAGTTTTATAAATTGCTATGTTTTTGTGTTGACTCATAGTATCCTTTATTTCAACTTAATAGTATCCTTTATTTCAACTTAGGGAAGGGTATCTTTTTTCCTGAGTGGTTGTTGTTAGATGGTAACTTGACATTTGATAGTTGGTGTGGAGAGATATATAGATGTTTGGGTGAGAAACTATATACCTGAAGCCTAAAGAGAGTTGTAAACTGAAGTTACCTTAATAAAAATGAAAGAATAAATAACTTTAGCATTTTTGATAAGGATGATATAGTATTACCAGCTATCCCAGGTTCTGCTTGCCCAGGGAAGTTTTTACTATTTCAGATTGGCGTGTTTTACCTGTTTTTTTTTTTCCTTTCAGTATTTTGACTATAACATCCACTCCCTTCTGCTTGATGTAGGAGATCTCCTTGTATATGGAAAGTTGTTTTTTCTTTTGCTTAAAAAAAGGTCTTTTTGTCTTTGGCTTTTGAGTATAAAGCATCTTTGTAGACTTTGGACTTTTTGGGCTTCATGAATATGAGTGTTCATTCCTTTCAGTGTGGTTTCATACTCATTTCTGTTATTTTAATATGTGCCATACTCACAAGTGAGGTGTTATTTCATTGTGGTTCTAATTTGTATTTCCCTGATGATAAATTATCATGAACATTTTTCATGTTCCTGCTGGCCATTTGTGTGTCTTCTTTGTAGAAGTGCCTACATAGTTCTTTTTCCTTTTTTTTTTTTTTTTTGTCAGGGTTGTTTTCTTTTTGTTGAGTTGTATAAATTCTTTGTATATTGGGGTATGAATCTCTTAATCCTGTATTCTTAACCACATCATTCCAGAGGTTCTATTAGAGTTGGGCTAGGTAGAGTATAAGAACCAGTTCTAGAAAGTTCATGAGATGATTTTCATTGGAAGTAGTGTACTCAGAAAAATTTAATGTGCATGTGACACATAGGGGATCATGTTAAAATACAGATTGCTATAGTAGTTTGGGGAATAAAATTTGGACCTGGGAATACAAATTTGCATCAACTTTGGTGATATAGATATTTGTGATGAACAGATCAGATTTGGAGTATACAGCCTACTTTATTGTTTGTGGTGATATGCAGACTTATCATCTGTCCCAAATAAATCATTTTCTGGGGTGAAGAGAGTGGAAAGTTTTCCTGATGGCTTGTAAGTTAGGGTTTCACACTCTCATGAGCTTGGGCTATTTGGTGGAACTGTTAAACTTCTGAGTTTCTCAACCTTGGGTCAGTGGAATATGAAGAGTTTTCACATTACCTAAAATTGAGTTTCTATTTTGTGTTTTCCATTTGATAAAATAACATAAAATAGTAAATATAGGTATTTATTATGAATCACCAATTGAACATTTTATAATAAAGTACTATGTGTGGTTATGGCATCAAGGGATTCCTTAAATGAGAGTTATTTTTGGTTTTGTGGGTTTTAAAGTAGGCTTTCTGAAGTCCTATATTCACAAAGTCTGAGAAATTATTTGGTGTCTTCCTAAATACTGTCCTCAAAAGGAGATCGTGGTGGTTCAGAGTGAATTTGAATAAGCCACTAAATGTACTGCAAATCTCTAAAATGAGAGGCTTGGGTATACATTTTCTCTTAGTTCTTTTTTTTTTTTTTCTGAAAATTCTAGAACTTTTTTTGGTTGTTAATGTTAGAAGCATGTAATAGTGATATTAGTTGGATATAAACATTTTAAAGTAAGCTGGGACACACCTGTTTTACCTGAAGTGAGCAGTTGTTACCTCCTATTGTTACTTTTTTAGAAATTTCACATTGTGGAGTCTACATTTACTTTTTGTGGTCATTGAACCTTATTCTACTGCATCTTAGACTGCCTGCCTAGTACTATCAAAACCATGATTTGTCAAATCCATCAAAACACTATATTAAAAGTAGAGCCTTTTTATTACTTCATGTCTATTTACTGAATTTTGAGTCCAACGTTACAAAAATAAAATGTGATGCTACTAACAGGTGAAATAGAAAGAGGTTTAAGGAGGTGGAGAAAAGTTGCACATTGCACTTAATTCTCATTGCCTGAAAGGTGGAAAATAGAAACTCAATGAATTTATTGAATTCATGTTCAAAAGGGGAAACATTATTACAAAAGAATACAATTTAAAAGGTGTATAACTGGTTAAAATATCAAACCTCAGTTTTAATTAATGTGCTTGCTTTAGTCACTTGTAAAGAAACTCCAGTCACTGTTTCTGGAGTTAGCCATTGTGCCTTCTATTTCTGTCTTACTTAGACCACTAATAAGACTACAGGTCTAAACTTTAGACTGAGTTATTTTGGTTCTCTGGTGCCAGAGCTATCATTTTTACACTTACTAAATAACAGAGTTTCCAGATTCACCCAAGAATTCAACAGAATATTTATTTGTACATGCAGTATTCTTGGCTAAAAACAGATTTAGCAATTTTACTTTAGCTTAGAATAAAATTGCTTTCCACCATTTTCATGTGAGAGGAAAGCACTTAATATTTATCTTGGTCTTGCAGCCTGTTTCAGATCCCAGAGATTCAAGAATCACCCTCTCACACAATATCCATTCTTAAACATTTCTCTAATTTTATTCCTTTTATTTTTTTATTTTTTTTTTCATTTTCAGCATTGAAATTCAAACTTGAAGTATACCTGATAGTAGCACAAATGGACATATTCTTATGACAGTTCAGGAAGAGGTAGAACTGTATTTGGCTAAGGAGAGGTATAAAGATATTACTATGTTAGTTGCCTATGTCATGTAGAAAGAGTGAGATGTGTTTTGCATACTTTAACATCTGCTATTTTCAAATAAGTTGTCTGAGTATGTGAAGTTCAGTGAACTGCAGAAGATGGAGTGGTAGAGCCATGATACAAGGGTGTGTATTTTGACCAGATTACCTCTTCATTCTTTTACAGGATAGTTTGAATTGTGTGAAACTATCAAAAGGGAAGAAATAGTGAGGAGGTTAGAGGGCAGTCAACATTCCATATTGCTGGGAGGGCAACCTTGTAAAAAGAAATAGAATAGAAATTCCTGAGCTTGTTAGCAAAAGTGGTATCTAGAAGAGCAAAAATGAGGGGGAGAGGTGAGGTAGCCTTAGTTAGAGAAGAAACGGGACATAATTAAGCCTCAATGTAACACTAAGTAATAGCCTGTTAGCTGGATAATTACCAGAATGAAGTGCCCTCCCAAAAGCATCATGATAAAATAAAAACATGAGGAAAGTTAAGAATGGTAGCATAAATAGAAATGTTAGCTAGAATCCCTGAAAGACAGAGAAGCATTATAGGTTAGAGACTTTTGAAGAATGACCAATAAAATCAAGAAGGCCATAGTAACTTTAGGCCTCATATACACAAGGTTAATAGATCACTAAACAGGAGGAAATGGAGTAAGTAGTTAATAGATGGCTGAATAATGCACTCACAAAAGGAACCTCAGAACTTAACCTTATTTGGAAATTGGGTTTTAGCAGATGTAATCAATTAAGATGAGTCTACACTGAATGAAAACAGGTTCTAAATCCGAAGATTTATGTCCACATTAGAAGAAAGCATTCACAGATAAAACAGCCTGTGAATGGTCAGGTAGACATTAGAGTGATGCATCTATAAGCTAAGGAGTTCCAAAGGTTGTTGGAAACAACTAAAAACTAGGGAGAAGGAAAGAAACATTGTGGCTTAATGTGCAGATAGAGTGAACATAAACTTACCAACACATAAAATTCAGACTTGTATACCCCAGAACTGTGAGAAAATATATTTCTGTTGTACTAAGTGTTGTTAGCACTGCTTTGGAAACTACTACATAGCCTTACACTCAGACCACTGAACACAACTCTAACAATTTTGTGATAAAAACAAGGACATTCTCCAGTGCACAGGAATCTGCCATTAAACCCTTTTCCATAGCAACACCAGAATATAATAAGGCAAAAATAATAATAACTTCAAAATGTTGAAACAAATACACATTAAATTTAGGATTTTATTTCTGGTTACTTTAAGTGGGAAGAAAAAATAAAGATGTCACCCTATATAAAATTTTTACCACATTTATATCCTCCTGAAAATGATTTTCTAGAATATATTCTAGTGCTAAATAAATAATCTACCCAGGAGGAATGAATGCAGGTAATAACACAAGTAGGGAAGTTACTGGGTTTTATATAAATAACAATAATTTTAGATTCTAAGAGTCTAATAGAGCAGATAACCACAGAATTTTCCCCTGAAGATAATTTACAATGCTGTATAAGATATATAAATACTCTATCAAAGGCTTAGTTGAAACTTGAAGGAAATAGCATGATCAAAAAACAAAGAGAAAACTACTGATGAAATTCAAGATTAATTAATTCTAGAGACCATTTCTGCATGGAGGAGGATATCCGTTGAATTTTACAAGTAAGGTAACAGGAAAAAATTGTTCAATTTTGTTAGCACTGGCCAAAAATAAGTAAATCAAGAAGGGCATAGTAACTTTAGGCCTCATACACATAAGGTTAATAGACACTAAACAGGAGGAAATGGAATAAGTAGTTAATAGATGGCTGAATAATGCACTCACAAAAGGAATCGCACATCAATAATTGTTTAAAATCACAATCAAATATTTTTGAACTTGCTATTTATTGGACATGGGACTTAGATCTATAAGAGAAATGGGTTGGTAAGAATATGCTAAATATATTGATATTGACCTACTTTCACATGTTGATGGGGAACACTAGTATGAACTCTAACACTATAAGAATAAACTGGAACATCCTCCAATGAGCAGGAATCTTTTGAAATACACACAGGAAAATACTTCTCTAGCTAGTAGAAAGATAGGAAGGAGAGAAAAGTAAACGAACAACAAATGAATTTTCACAGTAAGTTCAAAGAATAATTATCATGAGTACATGGGAGATGAGAGAGATTGTCTAACTCATAGAAAACTAAGTATAGTAATATATCTATTAAAAAAATCTGAAAACTTGCAAGCTGAAAATAAGGGAATAAAAAGTTATGCTTGTCAAACATAAACAAAAGAAAGAAAAACAATGTATAAAAAAATAAAATAAACAGGAATGTATGAACATGTAATATAAGTTTGAAATAAAGGAAACAGTAATTTATGGCATTTTACATTCATTAAGCAATTGCTTAACTATATTAGAAAGCTAATTAGTGTTTTATAGATTTGAAAAAGCAATGAGACAAAATGCAGATCTAGAGAACAATGAGTTTCATTTACAATGTATTGAAACACTTATTCAAGAAATTCAGAATGTATTTTATTTTAGAGGGCTTGTAGATTATGCATGTTTATCTTTTAACGGATCAGGAGAGAAGCCTCAAATCCTAAAAAGCACCATGTTGACTTTTTTTTCCCTCTAACTATACAGTGCTTTTACATCACTTACCATAGAAAGAAAGACTGCAGAATCAACCCATATGTCTCAAAATGAAAAGATACACTATAAAATAACCCTCAGGTTAAATAGGAAATGATAACAAAAATAGCAAAATTTTAACATTAAGTGATAATATAAGCACAGTTGGTTAAAACTGAAGAGAGATAGCTAATGAAAATTTTTTAAGGAAATATTTTAAAGGTGTTTGTTACCCAAGAGAAAAATGGAGAGTTTGAGACCTGAAAACCTCAAGCTTAAATAATCAGAAAAAAATGTGCTATGATATATGAAAGAACAAGGAAGGGGCAGTAAATGGGAAAGAGCAAAGTAAATAAGAAGGCAAGCAATGAAGTAGACAAAATAAATCAAAGAATCAAAAGCTGTTTTTTTAAAATGTCCTTTGAGGAGCTTCCAAGGCGTAGAATTGCTGGGTTATATGGCAGCTCCATTTTTAGTAGTTTGAGAAACCTCTACACAGCTTTCCATATTGGTTGGATCAGTTTACATTCCCACCAGCAGTGTAGTTCCTTTTTCTCTAAATCCTCCCCAACGTTTGTTGTTTCCTGTTTTATTAATATGTGCCATTCTCCCTCATGTAAGGTGGTTTTGATTTGTATTACCAGGATTACACATGGTGGTATACATTTTCTCATAAACCCGAAAGACACAAAACATTATTCAAAAGGATACCTGAGCCATTCCCTATGTGTATTGCAGCATTATTTAAAATAGGTAAGATATGGAAGCAAACGAAATACCCAATAATAGATGTCTGGATCAAGAACATGTGATATATATGCACAATGGGTACTATTCAGTAATCAAAAAAGATAAACTCATGACATGTGCAGCAACATGGATGGAACCGGAAGGTATTATGCTCAGTGAAATAAGACAGAAGGAAAAAGAAAAATTCAGTTTCACCTATAGTAGCTCTATAGGGAAGCCAAATAATGGTACAGGAAAAAATAATAATAAATTAAAAAACAAAATTAACAGGCAACTAATCGACACTGCAGGGAAGGAGACTGGAGAAGGATCAAGGCAGGGAAGCAAAGTGTTCTTGCACAAGGGGCTATGGTGATGGTGCACAGGTGAATTGGTGATGGGAATTTTTCCAGAACTATACCTGAGAAGAGAAAGCATGCATTGTTCAAAAAGGAAGAATGATGTAAAACATATATAAAATTAAATTGAAAAATAAAAATCTAATGACCAAAAAAAAATGATATTTAAAATCATTTTTCTAAGGTTGATGAAAAAATATATTTATTATGAATACATATGAGTAAATTAAATACAGATTACATATTTAATTTGTTAAAAGAAATATCATGGGTTATTGCAAATAAAGATGAAAATTTTGTTGAAAAGATTATATGGTCAAAAATGTATGTCAGAAGAAAACTTAATTAGCTGCCAATAAATAAATTCAATGATCATCACAACTTAATTCTCTGTGAAATATTAAAAGAGTCCTAGCATTTTGACAGGTGAATACTATATAACTCTCATAGAATATCTTATTAACATATTATAAAACAAAGAAATGAAGCACATTATAAACCAAAGAAAAAATTCAATTTGTTTATTTGATTTTGAAAATAAAATCCTGGTTTAAAAAATATTGTCAACTTCATTTATGCCTTTAAAAACAGAAAATTTATATCTAGTCATGTAATAAATTATATGTAGTTGTTATTATGTTAAAATTACCATAAAAGTGAAAAGATGGTCTAGTCTTTTAAAGGTCCTATTGATGTAATTTACTACATAAATAGCAAAGAACAAGAAACTGTATTATAATGATAAGGAGAAGTTATATAATAAGATTAAATTTTTAAAAATTCAGTCAACCCTTAGCAACCTTGAAATACAAGGTACTTTTTTTTTTTTAAGTTGATGATGGCTTTCCTATAGGAGTCATGATTCTTAGTGAAAAATAAAAACAACTTTAAACTCATTCCTTTAACTTTTGGGAATAGGACAAGGATTCCTGCATTACTTATCCTTCTCAACACATTACCAGTTAATCTGACCAGTGCATAAATAGAAAATTTTAAACAGATATTCTTGTCATTACTTCTGAGAAAAACAATTTATACAGAAGAACAAAAAGAATGAGCAGAAACTAATAGCGGCAACACAAGATTTCAGGTAGGTTGCCAGCTTACAAGATCAGCATATAAAAAGCAATAGTTTTTCTTTGCATAGGGAGTAACTGATTATAGAAGATGATGATAAGATACCATTTATTATAATAGTGTTACAAACTAAAAGGTGCCTAGGAATAAATATAACAAATAATGTATAAAATACATAAGGCAAATTTAAATCACTATTATAAGAGTTTTATTATGGTATTATAGAGCATGAATGCAGCATTCATAAATGGATTGATTGAACATTGTGAAGATGTTTTATTTTACTTGTTAAAATTCAGTGTAATTCTGATCAATATCCATTTCAACCATTTTCTTATGAATAAAGTTTTATTGGGACCCAGATGCATTTATTAATTTATGTATTATCTTCGGCTACTTTCATGCTTCAATAACAGGATTGAGTGGTTACATCAGAGACTGAGTGGCCTGCTGAATCTTGCCACACTTGTTCTACAGCATGCAATATAGAAGCAGACTATAATAAAAATCTATTCCTATGTATATATATATATATAGGAACTTGGTATAATCTTTTCTACAAGTATTGTTGGGGTAATTGGTTCAAAATAGGAGATAAATCAAACCATTTCCATACTTCATATCATAACAGAGCTCCAAGTGGATAAAATACCTGACGATTAAGAGTGAAAATAAAAAGCTGATATATGGAAATTTAGGAATATACTTTTATAATTTTATTGTAGAGAAGAATTTGTTACATAGATTCACAGGATAATATGCAAAACCTGATAAATACATCAACATGAATATGGTGAATGGAACGAATGATAAAAAAATCAACAGAAGATAGAAATATAATTGGATAAAGATCAATATTTACAATACCCAAGAGTGTTCAGAAAATAAGAAAACCGGAAGGGAAGAAACCAATACAAGAAGAAAAAGAATGAGTTGGTTATTCATAGGAGGAGAGAAACTTATACACACACACACACACACACACATCACATTGAACGTTGGACATAAGCAAATTAAAATTTAGAGATAGCTGTTTTACCTATAACAATTAGGAAGAAGTATGAACTCAGATAATATAAAGTTCTGACAAGGATGTGGGGAAATAGAAATCTGCATGTTTTCCTTCTGGAAATGCAAATTGGTGCATATATTTAAGAAAATCTAAATATGTATATAATCAGTAATGAGACACTAGCATAAATGTCCAAGAAAATGTATGTAAGGATAATCAGCACAGTTTTATTTGTGATGAAAGGTTGATGATAAACTCTCTCTTTAGCACTGGAGAATTGAACAAGGAAAATTATAGCAGATTAGGGAAAAATACAATGAGAAGAAATAAACAGTCAAAGAGTGAACTACATCAATTTATAGCAAAATAAGTGAGTCTAAAACAATGTTGAGGGGAAAAGGCAGAATAAGATTTAAAGCATGTTATAATTTACATATAAATTTAATAGTTGTATGGAGAAGTCCATATATTTGACATATTTATAAACAAATGTCTGTGGTAGAAAAGCTAGAGATAAGAATGGGCATAGAAAGATGAAGGGGGAAATGATTATAAGAATAACAATGAGAATCAAAGGAAGAACATTTCATAGATGCATAATAGTATCTCATCAACTAGAACCTATACTTAAGATTATTATGAACAATTAAGGATAAGCCTTAAACAGAAATAAATTCCAGGGACAGTATTCTATTCTGCTGGCCTTGGGCCTTAGTGTTGACTCTAATATCTGGAAGACCCATTTAAGAGTAACCTTTTTCTGTTCTAGGTTCATGTCCTACTAGCTTGGCAACTTTGCACAAAGTAGCCCCTTTCTCCTTATCACCAGTAGTAATTCTCCTATGGCTCTTTTTACCTGTCAGTGGTTCCTTTTTCTCCTCTGTCCACTCCTGAACTAATTATGTGACTAAGATCTAAGGATATCTAGTAACTTTCCCATCCCTAGAATCAGGCAATAGGTATAGCCCTTCATATGGACTATGGTAGGATATTACCCATAGAAAAGTCAAGTTGATAATGTAAGAAATAAAGAAAGTTGATGCTGGGGAGAAAAAAAAGCCACAGTCGGCTGCAGGGAACTTGAATCTGCTCCTTGTAGAATGATTGAAATGAATTGTTGTGTTTACTCTAGAAAATGTGGAGAAAATGGTTAACTTTAAATGTCTGAAGCATTGCCACTTATACTTACTATATATCTGCAAAGTGAAAATTCATGACAAATAGATGAATTTGGTATGAAGGACAATATGAAATTGTAGAATTTAATTGTTTTAGCAAACATGGATGGTGAATTTTCCACACTAGGTATATTCGGGTATTGGCTAACCAGCTATTTGGCAGGGATTCTGTAGGAAAAAACCCCACAAATCAGAAAGTATACTTGGGTTTCATCAGTGGTTCTGAATAACCTGGGCAGCTTCCGTTCTTATTGCTGGTCCCTTTTCCCTGAGTTTTTGGTTCAAGTAGGTCTGCAATAGGACCTAATTTGCATTTATAAATTCTCCATGTTGTTGATGCTGCTGACACAGGAGACATACTCTGAAACCACTGGGTTTTTGATATTTTAATATTCCTTTTTTAAATATGCTTACTAATCTTTCATTTTTATGAAATAATTATAAATGTTCTAAAAACATGTATTTGAATCATCCACATTATTTCTTTTTTGCTCAATTATGTGAAGTATATGATAGAGGGTCACTTCTATAATAGATGGCATTTTAATACTCTATCCTTTGGGGTCATTAAGAAAATTAGAATCAGTAAATAATTCTGCATTCATTGGTATGCTTTATAATATAGTCAACCATTTCCCGACTTCATCATTTTCATAATCCTGTTTCTTTTTTCACATGATCTGTTCTGTTTTCATTGGTTTTGTGGTGGGGTGATTTCCCAAGGTGGCTGTGTTTTATTCATTTAGAAGTCTTATATAGCCCCCTCAGACTGACATAAAGTATTCGTTGATTCCGGGTATATTTTGTTCACCTGAGATACCTTTACTAAATCTCTCTTTAGCCTAGCTCTGTGACTTTCCGCAAAATAGAGGGGTGGAAAAAAAACCTTCACAAACCTTGCTTCATCCTGGTTCTGCATCAGTGAGACATTTTCCCTTGTTGAACTCTATTTTGTAACTTCCTTCTTTTTCTCAACTTTATTCTCTTTAATTTTGGAAATTTTGCTGTAATAGTTCTCTGGGAAATCTCATGTTTTTGTAGCTATAGGCAAAGTCAAATAGTGTTTGTACTTTTTAAAAATTTGCTGTTATATAAACAAATATATATATATTTGAGAAAAAAACATTTAAGAATTAGAAGGTTTTAGACAATGTTTAACAAAAAAACATTTCATTTTAGCAAAGATGATGGCATGGATTAGTAAAGAACTTGACAGGCCTCAGGGATTTGAATGAAGGTGGCCTCTTAAAGTGCAGAGGGATGTAAAAAGACTTTTTGATCTCCACTTGCAAACTTCTGCTTTAAAACACTAACTCTAATGAAGGCAGAGCTGATAGAGAGTATTTAGGAGGACTTAATTACTCACAGTACCTTAGTGGATATCAAATGAGGAATACTTCAATTAAGAATTTGTAGTAATGAATTTTGCTTTTGCTTTTTCAGATCCTTATCTGAATTTTATAAATTAATGCCTATGTTTAATTTGTCTTCTTTTTAAGACTTCCACTGTGAGGAGATGTCATTCAGATTTGGTCAACATCTCATCAAGCCCTCTGTGGTATTTCTCAAAACAGAGCTGTCTTTTGCGCTTGTGAACAGGAAGCCTGTTGTACCAGGACGTATCCTTTTATGTTTCCTACAAGAGAAAAAATAAAACCCATCTCAACCTACCAAACCAATGAATTCATGATTGACCTCTACTACTGTCTGTCCAGAAAGGTAAGCAAGGGTCCACTTTCCCCTTTGGCGAAACCAGGTAAGATATTACATTTATTCGAATCCAGTTGGTGGCACAAGTAATATGCTTGATCAGTGTTGCAGAACTTTTGAAAAGAGTTGCTTAGCAACTGTGGTTCCAGAGGTGAATTTTTGCTTGACCTTTTTACTGTTGTTATCTGTGTAAATAAATGTGTGTTTCTAAAATAGGCCCAATGAATATCACAGACACTTTGTTTTCAGTTCCCCATTGTGAATTTTAATACTAAGGGTAGAGATTATATGGCATTTTTGTCACGTGGAAGTTAGGTATTATCTGAGTATTTGAAAGTGACTTGGTATCTTTAGTTCTTGGAGATCATCCAAGCTATAAGTTTTAAATAACTTCATACATATAAGTATACTTACTATTCGTTTTGTCATGTTAGGGTTTAAAATATCATTTTATCTTGGAAAACATCAGCTTCTAGATAATTGTCCTTTGTGATTGGCAGTAGTGTTGTTTTGTTTCCCACTGAACATCGAGTTGTGCTCTTTCTTCCTGTTAGCTATAGGAAGCTTAACCCTGTGTGGTGGAAGTAGCAGAACAGAGTAGAAGCTCTGGGGAGTTTTGTTATGTTGTTCAAAGTGTCTCTCATGACTGTGGGCTATGAAGTTTGTACTGACTCCAGAGTTTATTTTCCCTCCTGTGCCCCCAACTTAATTTACTATGATAAGGGCAACAAAGCATAAAATTTCATATTTGAAAGTAATAAGCATTTTTCACATGGAGACATAATTTTACTTTGAAATTCTCAGTAAAACGGAATCTACAAATATGCCAATAATTTTTTGTTCAGAGTAAGTTATACTTTTTTTCTAGTGTAGATTTTCATAGTGCTTGAGAACTTCATGAACAATCTTATCTATTGGCTGTGTAACCATTATTCATTGGGAAAAAATACAGAAAGAGCAACACACATTATATGATAATTGAGATTTTATGGTACCCCACCAAATTCCTTACATGCAAAGTTTAATTGAATGAATTTTATAAATTTACAAACTAATGATCATAACAATACTGTTATGTAAAATTGTGATAATATTTTAGTTTTAAGTTTATAGCAATAGTACATACTATAGTCTCCTGTTTATTGAAATGAAGGAGAAAAAACTTTAATAAATCACAAGTTCCTATAAAATAGAAAAAAAATAAGTTGTATGACAATTTTATATTGAGTTCTAAAAGATCTTGCGTTCTTGAAAAATAATTGATACATTTTGTTTTTTTTCATTTGATTTTGCTTTAGGTTTATAGTTGTACTTTGAGGATTTTCTTTAAGCAAAATATCAGAGTTCAGGTGTCAAAAAAAATGTGGTTTAAATGTCATTTCTCTTTGAGTCCTTGCTTTAATTGACTTCTATCAAAAAACTGAGGGAACCTGGGGTGAATTTAGATGAAGACATTTTAATGTCTCAGACTGAGAAAATGTGATTTCAGAGAGATGCACTGCTTTTTTAATGGTTAATGGCAGAATAAAGTTTGCTGTGTGATTTTTTTTTTAACTTGTACCCTGATAGTAAGACATTTGATTGATCAAGACCTTCTTAACCAACTCTGAGGTTCTGATGTGTAAGAACTTGGTCTTTCTTTCAAGAAAAGTCAATGCCTGCTTCCAGGGAAATGTCTATACTAAAGTAGTGAGCTATCAGTGAATACTTTATCTCAAAAATGGCTCCTGAATTCCTATATTGCTGGTCCTGATCAGTTCAGTAAATGCTGAAGAAATGGGTAACATTTTATTAAAATTAACAAATCTCAAAAAAAAAAATCAACAAACCTCAATTTATTTGGCAGGTAGCAAGAATAACTTGACCCCTTCTGAGGAAGGGAATAATGAAAACTGGAATATTTTTGTGCCCAGTATGTTCTGTAAGGTTTTCATATCTACAGTGTTTAAAATGGAATCAGGGCCATTGAATAAATGTATTCAGACAATCCTTTTATATGATGATTTTGTAACTTTTTTAGTTTGCCTTTGTAAATTCTATTAGGTCACAAATGTGAGAAGAATCTTAATACATTACTCATTTGCTTGCAGAAAGCATTAATCTTTTCTCCTGTGATTTGGGAATTGAAGCTGTGGATAGTTCTTCCCATTAACATTTCACAAAATAAATGGTGAGATGTCTGTGGTGGGTTTTCATCTTCCCCCCAGTGTTATATTCTGCCTGCCCTAGCCCAACTCTTTGGTGAGGTTCATCTAGCTTTTTTCACCCTTTCTCTGTCCAGATTTCTCTAATCCAGTCTACAAATCACAGCTCTGCTTGAAACAATTCCCTGTCCCTGTGCTTAAAAACCACAAATCTTCCTTCCATTCCCACCCCTGGATTTCCTTCCAACTCTGTAGCATAATTTAAAGAGTGTTTTATTATTTTGACTCAACCTCCCCCACTGCCAAATCTTTACTAAAAAGGTCTGGCATTTCCCTTTATCATCCTTTCGCTTGCCACTTTCTTCACTTTGAGATCCTTCCAGCTTTTATTTTCTTTTCAACTACAAGTTTTGATACCTGTCCTGAATCAAAAAGATAGTAACACTTGATTCTTAATTCACATGTTGATTCATTCAGCAATTTATAACCAAGCACCAGTTCTGTTCCAGGCACCTTGCCAAGCTTTCCCTGCCTGCCTCTTATCAGAACTCTGTGCATTCCTGATTGTCTTACTGCTGAGTCATTATTTTCTGGGAAATGGTACAGAACCTGCTCTTACACATTTTTTGTTTGCTCAGCATCGCAAAATATTATGTTACTGAATTTAAAGTGAAACTGTAAATGTCAGGAACATATGAATTATTTCAATTAGTGGAATGGAACAATCGGGGTCAGTTTCAATATCCTTATGCAAAAAGCCAAGTCTTATCACCATTTTATCCCAAAATTTTAGTGTCACATCAAAGCTGTATTTTTCCAGCTTTCGTGGTTTGCCATTTATAACATGGTTTGCCATTTATACATTTCTGTGTTACCAGTTTTCTGAGTGAAAACTAAAAGCACTAAATTAATTAGTGGTAGATGGGGAAAGATTCTTTATTATTCTTACTTTTTTTTTTCCTTTGGCACATTAATTTGTGAATGACAAGTCTGTAATTTAAGGAAAGTGTGTTGACTTTTTAGGTGAAAAAGAAAATTATGGTTTGTATATTATTTCTTTTTATAAAGAACATTCAGGTGGCCTTTGTGGAGTGTGCCATTTAGGAGTAACTTGTAAATGTCATCTTTGAACTTGTTTCCTCTCTAACATTTGCTCCTTTCAACACACAACTGTTTTTTCTTATGACTTTGCTCACTGACTTTCTTATAGCTTTCACAGAAGAAAGGAGCAGTCAGATCAGGGGCTGAAGATAGGCTTTCGAAGCAATATTAGCTTCACCGCAAAGGGCCACATTAGTCCTCCTTGTCCTTCCTAAAGCAAGTAGTTCTCTATTCATTGCAAACTGGGCATAGGTCAATTAAATAAACTCTGGTCTTTGTAGTGTGACACTCTAGAAGAATATGTCAGATTGTCTTTAATACATTCATTTCTGATTATTGGAAAATACTTTTCCATAGAGACTTGGTGAGAAGACAGAGGGATTTTAGTGACTACATCTTCAGCATTCTGCAGTGAACATTTTATTCTTGTACCTCTATGTAGCCTACCCATTGTTCATGGCTTAAATAAATTCAAGCACATGTGGTTAGTACTTTCCCCTACTCCATCTCCTTGCATTGTGTTCTATCTCTAATGGTGAGTTGAACATGAAAAATGAATTTGAACATAAGTAGAATCCATTTGAGAACTGGGGCTTTGATTGTAAATAAAATTATTCATTTGTTATGTCCTGTTGTCAGCAGACAGTGTATTGATCTTTGGATTGCTATTCAGAATGGCATACAGGAACTCTAACATAAAAGGGACATGGTAACATTTATGGATAGGTTGGATGCAATGTGTAATGATGGAGCCAAACACTGCTTTCTGAACATACTATATTATAGAAATCATTTGTCAACAGTTTATTGAATCAGTTATTAAAAAGAACAGTTTATTTATTTATTTTTTCCAAACAGGAGCATTGCACACAGAATGCTATCAGGCTGAAATAATATAATGATGCATTGACAACAGCCCTATGAAATACATTTGTGACGAATTAGACTAGGCAACTTAAGTACATCTGTGCTGACAGAAACAAAAGTTTGGCTTTAAGATTCAAATTAAATATTTAATTAAAAAATTCCATTAATTATAAAAATTTACTATCCCTATGTGTGATGTTTTCTCTGTTTTTATTTTATTCTTTAAGTACTTTTCTTTTTCTTATATCATTATTAATTTTAGACAGTATTTTATTTTCCCTTGAGATGTAATCTCCATAATTTTCTCACCTCCATCTCCTGTGATCTATTACCATAGTCCTGTGTGCTCTTTTTCCACCCATTTTACCCCATCCCCTCCCTCCTGTATGCCTCAACTTGCAAATTTTGTCATTTACCTAACTCTTTGCTTGGTTTCTCTGCATTCTGCATATCAGTGAAAGCATTCTTTTTTCCTTCTGACACGGGCAGTTACCTTAATCCCTTTCAGCTCCATCCAGGTTGCCACAAATGACATATTTTTCTTTTTCCCTTATCTATACCATTTACCTCCTTTTTTTAGGTTTATTCCCAGGTATTTATTTATTTATTTTGGAGGGGTACAGTTGAAAATGGGATAGTTTTTAATTTCTACCTCTTCAGACTTTTCCTATAGGAAGGCTACTGGTTTTCTTTATTGATTTTGTAACCTGCTACTTCACGGAACTGTTTTATTGTTTTAATAAGTTTTTCCATGGAATTTTTTTAGAGTTTTTCTTTCTCTATAATAGTGTCAGCAAATGATAATTGTACTTCTTTACTAATTTGAGTTCCTTTTATGCCTTTTTTTAAAAAGATTTATTTATTCATATAGAACTGGGGTACAGGCCAGAGGTGTAGGGGTGATGAGAGGATTCACCAGAGACAGAGTCGGGAGCAGAACAGGCAAATCTACCAAGTACACTGCTGAGGAGAGCAGCAGGCAGGTCAAGAGAGTCCTGCCTCACCATGTGGTCACCTCCAGGGCTGGTGGGGATGAACTCATGCTGAAGTGGCTTTAACTTGTTAGTGCTGTGTTTAACCCGCTGAGCCACCAGGGAGGACCCGCTTTCTCTTTCTTAATTGCTGTAGCTAAGACTTCCAGTACTATATTGAATAGTAGTGGTGAGAGTAGACATCCTTTCCTTATCCCAGGCCTTAGGGAAAAGACTCATATATGACTTTTACTGTTAAGCTATGTTCCTGTTGTCCCAAGTTTTTCAAAGGCCTTCATAAATGGATGGTGAACTTCATCAAACACTTTCTTAGCATTCATTGATATGATCGTGTGGTTTTCTTTTTTTGTTGATGTGGTGAGTTTTGTTAATTGATTTTAGGATAAGTTCTCTATTTTTAGACCATTGCCATGTTCAATACTCCTGAAATGAATGAAAATGTAATAAAAACAGCTTCATAACTTATTAGTGCTTTTTACAGAATAGATACTATAGATAACAGTGCCCATTTAGTCTTTCCAAAGCAATCAGAAATATTTGTCATTTTCTGTGTAGGTTGTAATCTTATGAATTTCTTTAGTTGTTCAAGAAGCTGGAGTTATTAGTGATTTGATGATCTTTCATTTTTCAAGAGTTTCCTTTTAAACATTCCTGTGTGAATAAAATGAGCATGAGCACTATTTTAAATTTTTATTACTGAAGATAGCTTTTTGTTCTCAAAACTTCCAAAAGCATGTGTGTTTGTGTGTGTGTTTTGCTCTACAGTTGTCTGTTTTATACTATCTTTAAAAACTCATGAAAGATATTCAAAGTCAACTGTGCTGTCCTTTTTCCCGAGTTGTGATGGGATAAATTGATTTTCTTGACTATTTGGTAGACCCCTGTGTTTAAAAGTTCTGTATGTGGCAGTGATTATTCAGTTAGAACTTGTTTTCTGATTGTCTATGGAGATATTTCCATACAAACAGCATTTGCCATTGTGTTATTTGAATGTTTTGCTACCCACTGGAAGTCAGGTTTTGATAGCACTTGCCAGTTATAACAAGAAAGGTTCTTGAACTTTTTTATAATATTCTCTAAATTGACCAAGATTTTTTCCCTCAATGCCTAGAAATTGCAACAGAAAATTTTGCCAACCCCCTTTCCAAGACAAACTCCTGTGACCATTTTCCACCTTGACTTGTCATCTAAGAAATTGAGACAAAACACATTTTATCTTAGATGTCACCTTTTTAGTTGAGTTGGGTGCACAGGCTCGAGGAGAATTCTGAAACTGCATACAAGATCAGCTGGCAATAACTGTCATAAATGGCGTGGGAGAAAGGTGTCTGTGTTACCAAGCTCATGCTCTACCAAATTTATTTTCTATCAGTGAAGTCAAAATTAGCATCTGTATTTTAATTATAGGCAGAATGATGAATTGTTGGCACTTGACACTGAAGGAATTAATAGATCCTTTGTATGTGTCAAGGAACACTTAAACTGGGATGGAGAAAATGTGTGTGTTTTCTACACTTTGACTTGGCCTCTTCATATAGAGGTGATTTATCTATGAAATAATGTGACTGAAGTATATGCTTGTTTGTCTCTAGACCTACTCTTGCTGTCATTGTCTTTTCCTGACTCTTCACTGCCTGCTTACTGGTGAGAATACACATGTGCTGGCCTTGTGGTCCATTTGGCCCCTGTGTTTAATTACTTAGTTTTAATAGATTTGCCTTGACCTTTATCTCATTTCCATAATAGAATGTACCTTCAAGCTTTAGAGCCTTTTGTGAATGGAGTAAAATGGTCTAGTTGACCGTGGTTATGCTTTAGAACAGAAAAATTCAACTGACTTTTTAATTGGGGGGGGCGGTTAGAAGATTCCTACCTTCTTTCAGAATTGCACAATAGCCATAGGATCGCTTTCATAACCAGAAAGAAATAGCTTCACAATCTGCTTCTCTACACAATTATAATTCTGATGAGTGTGTGGGAAAGAATGGTATTAGTATCACACTCTACCCATCTCTAGCAAATAGTAGTATTATAATATGTGTTAAAATAACACATTGTACATTTATTTGTCACATTAATTGCAAAAATGAATATCCTATAACACGGAAGGTCATTCTACATTTCTATTTATTTCTATGTGAAATTTTCCTTGGGTAATTTTAAGCTGTCATGGTTAACAATTACCAAACTTTGTTCATTTTATTCTGGGTGTATTTTTGCCCTACTTTCCATACCAGTCATCAGATTGTAAGGAACAGGAAAAGGCTGGTCATTGTGTTGCCAGCCTTGCTCTTGTAACAGAACATAATTAGAAGTAATGAATGGAATAATGCATCACTGTTCATAAAAAATGTTATGTAATTAGCTCAAATAATGCAAACTATATTCTAATTTCCAATTGGAATCAAAATAGATTTGTTAGAATATCAGTAGGCAGTTAGTGTTTATCCTATATTTTCATACACATATCAAAACTGTTAAATTCTATTGAATGAATTATACATGAATTTTCTACAACACAATAAGTCAAGATGTGTTTCTTTTGCTAATAAAGCCTGTGTACTTTCCTTATTTATTATATATATATACACACACATACATAATTGTCTATAGTGTAATTCTTATAATTAGCATAATTAATTTATATTGATTGCAAATTAATTATCCAATTTATTTACTTAGCTCCTATTTTCTTTCTCAAGCTAATTGAATGAAAAAATAACTAAGTTTGCAAATAGCTTTTGGGCACAAATCCTAAATTGGCCTTGTCCTAAGAACTCTTTGTAAAACTAGATATCCAAACTAGCTTTATAACCTAAATTATGTTCCTGGGATTTCTGCTGCAGGCTTTGAATATACTTCAAGACTCTTGGTTTGGCTTAGAAGCATCCACATTTGTGGGTTAGGGTGTGGATAGATAGGTCTTAGGCAGAGCAGTTATTTTTATGTGTGGGCAACTGATGATGCTTAGACTGGTCACTGCCAAACAGGAACAGTTCTTAGAAATTCTCTGCTATGCCAAGCATCAAACTTATTTTCAAATGACCGTACTCCCCATAGTGAGGTGCCTAATACCAACTGAGGGAAAATCCTCACTGTAGCAGGAGGCAATATTCTTTGTCTGTCCTTTGGTTGTATATGTGTGTTTGTGTATACATATGTACACACACACTTATATAAAACTTTTTAATATCTTAGGTTAAATATTTTAATTAGATTAATTAAATTAAAATAACATTCTTTAGTCAATATTCTGTTTCATCCCCACTGATCAATAAGCTGTTGAAATGGCAAAACCCTACTTCATGAGCTTCTCCAGAATTTTTATCTTAAAAATCTTTTTCCTACTAACATCCTCTATATACTTTTTACCTTCTTCCCCCGCCTCTCTCTTAATCTCAGAAATCTCACTTTATTAACTAAAGTCTGCTAGTTTTCATAAGTATTTAACTTTGTTGATTTTTTTCCTATGCAAATATCTAATATTTATCTTTGTCATTTTGAAACACACTTCCTTTGAACTTCATTTTTGCTGCAAATGGAAGCATTTAGCTTTTCCTTTGTGATTAAATAGCATTCTGTATTGTGGGTATACTTTATTTTCTTTTTTTAATATTTATTTATGCATACAAAAATATATAGGCCAGAGGTAAAGAGATGAGAGGATTCACCAGAGACAGAGTGGGAAGCAGAACAGGCAGATCAACTAAAATACACTGCTGAGGGGAGCAGTGGGTGAGAGAGGAAAAGTCTGCCATGCCATGTGAGTCATCTCTCTGGCCTGCTTCAGTCACTGCAGATAGCTTCATAGTGTTGTGCTTTAACCCTTTGCATCACCAGGGAGGGCCCAATATACTTCATCTTCTTGATCCAACCTTTTAACAATGGGCAATAGTCTGTTTCCAAGTCCTACATGTTGTAAAAAGTGTGCAGTAAACATTGTATAGATATATTTCTTCAAGTTGATGGTTTCATGTTCTTTGGATAGGTGCCCAAAAGTGGAATTGCTGGGCCATATAGTATTTTTAGTTTTAGCTTGTTAAGGTAAATGTAGCTATTGCTTCCACAAGTTCTCTATAAACCATCACTTTCTACAATTTATGTTTCTACCAACACTCTAATAGGTTCCTATTTCTCTGCATCCTCACCAGCCAACACTTGTAGGGAGACTTTTTAGTATGTGCATATCTCCTGGGTGTGAGATAATATTACATTGTGGTTTTAACCCACATTTCTTTCATTGGAAGCAATGAGCATACATTTTTTTTTCATGTGTTTATTACCTTCTATATGTATTCTTTAGTGATTTTTCAGATCTGTAGCCCATTTTTAAAATTGGATTGTTTTTCTATTGTTGAATTGCATTGTAAGTTTTTTATAAAAACTTTTACATTTTTTCTATTGTTGAATTATGTTTTTTTTTTTTTTTTACAAAACTCCTTTACAGTCATTTAATGTGTAATTTTTTTTCCCTCCCATTCACTAGGATGTCTTTTAATTTACTTATATTGTGGTAATCCCAATGGTTCATTTTTTTGCTTTTATTTCCTTGGTCATAGGAGTTGAATCTCTAAAAACATCTTTTTCATTGATGTCATCAAATGTATTGCCAGGTTTCTATTTATGTATTTTACTGTGGAAAGTCTTATCTCTAAGTCTTTAATCTACTTGGAAGTTATTTTCGTACATGGTGCTAGAGAGCGAGCCAACATTTCTCTTTTTTACAAAGACCTACTAGTTTTCTCAGCACCAGTTGTTAGAGAAATTCTCCTTTCCCTTCCATTATAGTGACTTTAGTATCATAAAGTATTGATATATATATATATATTCATTTTTGAGTTTCTGATTCTATTCCATTCATCCATGTGTCTACTTTTTATGACAATACCATATTTTTTACTACTGTTGCTTTATATTGAATGTATTTATATTGTGTATTGTATAACATCTGCATGTCATTTTGACTATATTGATTCTTCCCATCCATCAGCATGGGATCTTTTCATCTTCTTATGTTTCTATCGTACATCATCCATTTCTTTTTAATTCAGACAGCATTGCTCTAACTGTTCCCTTGAATTTATCTTCAGGCATGTTCCGTAGTTCTTATCTCAAAGTATCTTTGCTCCAGTTTGGAATATGAAATTTTGCCTCTTCATTTTTAATGTTTTACAGGTTTTAATAGGGGTCAATTTCATATTGCTACCTTTGCCCATGTTCAAGTGGTAGAACTGGGCATTAGCAATTGCTAATAGGTCGAGAGGATTGGAGCTGGTAGAACATCTGTAGGTTACTTCTGTTGTGGTTGGGTACCAGTATTGAGTCATGGGGATACATGATGATTCCCTCCTCTAGACCATTGCCTCAACCTAAATGTCTTCTGTAGTCCTGTGGCAAACTTAACCTCTAGGCTATATTTAAGCAGTAGATGGAGCACTAGATACTGATGATAATTGAGTTGGGTCCTTTGGCTAGAAGTTGTTTCCTTTGTTTTTCCAATGCAGAGCTTTAACCTGGGTGCTGATTCCTGATGTAAATAGTCAAGTACTTAAACTCTAGTTAGTGAAAGCATCTATTTTTCTTGGTTTCAGCTCTGGCAGGAAGATGAGAGGATGGTTGTTTAAAATATCACAGCCTCAGGCTATAATAATAGAGTCTTCGATTAGGAGACAAAGTGATCTTATTTGATTCTCCATACCTTTTCAGGCTCCAGCAGATCTATGTAAGGATGCTTGGGCGCAAGCAAGTAATCCACTATACCTTTTCTTCTCCAATTCTCCAGTTATGCACAATCTGTTCTAGAAGCCAGGCTTGTTCCCCCGTCCCCACCTACACGTGCTGTTGTTGGTAATATTCCTGTAAATTGTACTGCTCCATTATCACTACAAATGCAATTAAATTTTTTTCTACCCTTTTCCACTGGACCCATTGCTCTTAATGTTCAGTGTACTTGCCTATTTATCTGTCAGGTGTGATTTACTTTATTCTGCTGCAATTTAATTATGGATATTTGGAAAGAGTGAGCTTGATATCTTGATTCTGCTGTCATTTTGCCAGTTCCACTCAGAACTCTTGATTCTCCTTCCATTGTTCTTTGTACAACCTCTGGTTGCATTCTCGTGTGCAGCAATCCTTTATGCATCATTGTTTAGCTGTTCTGAGGAACTGTTCTCTCTAGTCTTAGACTTACCCTTTTACTTCTTTCTTTACACATTTTCTTTGACATTTTGGTGGCTTTGTTTCTTTCTTTGTCATAATCATCATCATTATTAAGAATGAGCTAACCTTGCTGACTGCTGAAAGTCCATAAAGCTTAAGCCTGACTCTCCAGTGCTGTGAACTTGAGGTCAGGTAGCATAGCTTGGCTGACAGCATAATTTGTTCCAAAGTAAAATGAATCCAGGAGGAGTGAAATTCTTTTGCTTTCTATTTTCCCCCCCCTCTTTTCTAATAGGCTTTTAAATAGCTACCAAAAGATCTTTTCATTTTCAAGATGTATTTACAGTTAAAGTGATGTGTTGAAACAGTGAATTATCCATTAAATGCCAGTGCTTTAATAGACACCATCTTTCACTCATCATAACTTATTAAACCACTCACTCACTTATTTAACCAAACGTTGTTAAAGATATGTTGAGATAAATAAATCTGCAGAAATTACAATGAAGTGTTAGTGCTTCATATGCAGACATCTAGTATATAAGTTAGTATTTTCTATTCAAATGACCCTAAGAAGCATGTTTTCCCCCTTGAAGCTGCATCTATAATAATTTAATTGAAATTTACCAGTGATACAGATGTTCAATGGGACTGTCCATATTGCCTTGGAATATGACCAAATTAGAGCACAAGCAGGAAGACTGACAACTTTTGGGTATAGGTGCCCTGTACAAAGTAGCAGGTACACACCACCACATTGAACCACACTCCCATGACCCAAACTGTGCAAGGCAAAAAATGATTAGGGTAAAGAGTGAGGATTCATTTCATCTACTTTTCTGCAGTGAGTATACCTACTGTTCCTGTAAGTCACACATGGAAGGTATCTCAAAGTCCTGAGTGGAATGATCTCAATAAAAGGATACTGATGTCTGTCCCCTGATTTTATTATGCTGCCTGAGCTATGGAATCTGCAGAATATGCAGGCACAATTTGCTCTTTGGAGCTTAGGATTTTACATGAATACAGACAAGCATTGCTTCTTATTTTCGTATTTTTTAATGCAGGGCAATATGGGTTGGGGAATTTAGTTGGACTGGTCTATAGTAGCAGAGCAAGAAGGTACTGAGGCTAATGTTGATGGGAATATGATGCTAAAACTTTTCTACCCCATACCTATTTTCTGTAGTCCTGGAAAGAATATATAAGCACCTCACAGGTCATTTGATAACTGTTAGGGGTCACGAATGGCACAGTGTAGGGCAGTGTAGCGTAAGGATGATCAGGTATACATTAATTGTATTCAGGCACTGATCTATCCAGAAAGGTGACTGGATAATGGGTATTTTTGTAGAACAAAATATGCCCATCAAAGGACTATGTAGAAACAACTGTATCTACAGAGACTATTAACAGATGAAACTGGAGCTGGACTAAGACATGTACCTTTCACGTGCTGACAGATGACCAGTTACCTAAGACTGCTTCGTTTCTAACACCGGTGTAGCTCAGACTCAAGATCATAGAGAATTCCAAGTAGTCAAGATTACTTCTTAGACCTCTGTTCAGTAAGATATGAAATTTTAAACTAAAGACTGTACTGTTGAACTGGAGATATTTTAATTATGAAAAGTGACTACAAAGTTATAGGTTCTGCTCATGTTATTAAGGAACCAAAGAGGAATTTAATAGCATAAGCAGAAAAATGATAGGAAAAGGTACAACTGCAGCATGTCTTTGCCACCATTGACTTGAAATTCTTTAATCACTACTTATATAAGTAAACTAATGACATAAACTCTCAGGAAAAAAATGGTTTGCCAATTAAGACCATGCCAAATATTAAATAGTATGTGATAATTGCTGATTGCTTTAATTCTTCAGAACAGAAACTTGAATATAGTAGATGATTTGTATATATTTATGGGAGAAACTTATTTTTGGTTCCAAAAGCCTATTAGGTAAAGGAACATTTATTTATTCATTCGACAGATATTTTCTGAAAGCTTACTATATGCCTGTTCTCATTTCTTTTCCCAGTTCTTACCTAAATTTGATACTTTCAAGCCAAAGTATAATCTAAGGATTGAATACTAGTGGGCTTTTTTGCATGACAACAGCCAGATGCCATTAAACATATCAAATGCATATTGCTTCTGTTTATATTCTACCATGGCTTCCCATATCCTCAAACTAATACCAAATTTGTCTTTGTAACCTATAGTGTTCTTGTATTAAGTCTTCCATCTGTCCCCTGTTACCAATCATTATTTTGTCTGATTTTACTCATCATTCCTGTCGTGATTTCACTGTTGACTCCCTAAAAGGTAGATCTGTGTCTTAAACCCTGGAACCTTACTATATTTGGAAAAGACTTTGCAGAAGTAATAAGTTAAAGATCTTAAGATGAGGAGGTGATCCTGTACCCTAATCCAATGGTAAATTTTCTTACAAGAGTGAGGCAGAGGGGATTATACAGAAGACAAGGTAGTATGAACTGCGATGCAGAACCTGAGTAACGTGTCAAGAAATGTAGCCACCAAAGCTAGAAGCAGCAAAGAATAGATTCTCCCCCAGATCCTCCAAAGGGTGTACAGCTATCCTGACACCTTGATTTTAGATTTCTGACCTCCAAAACTAATATTCATTTTTTGATGTTTAAAGCCACAAATTCGTGGTAATTTGTTACAGTACACATGCAACTAATAAAACTAATTTTGTCCCACACTAATTCTACTCCAACAACACCTATTGCTTTGTTGTTCATTGAACATTATAAATGTAATCTTGCTTTAGAACCTGTGAACCAGCTCTTTGTTCTCCTTGGAATTTTATTCCCCTTGATATGTGTATTCCATGCCCTTCATCTCCTTCAGACTGTCATTCATATTATATGTAACCATTCCCTTCTCAGCGTGGTCTTCTCCTTTATCTTAGTTAAGATACCATCTCCCTCCCTGCTGTATTTTTTATATAGTTTTATATTCTAACATAGTACACAACTTAATATTTTGTATCTAAGATTTAGAATGTGAAGTTCTCCAAGGCAGGGATTGCTGTCTGGCTTGTGACTACATTCCTACAACCCAGGCACATGGCAGGTATTCAGTAAATATTATTTACTGCTTTTATTTAACAAGTGGAACAGTTTGACAGATCCTCAGTAGGCAGTGCAGTGTAGTGGTTAAAACAGTGCTTACCTAGAGTTTTACACTTATACATATGTACATATTCAAAGGAATATATAGTTTAATCCTTAGCATTGTAAAGTGAACTGCTTTGTAAGAGAGAAGTAACAATACCATGAAAAGCTACTTTCCTCCATTATCCCCTGCTCCCAGCCTAGCTCCAATTTTACAGATTTCCATATGGATTCCTCTCAGCCTGGTGCAACAAATTCTTTCTTCGCTGAGTCCTATCAGGGTGATATTTTATATCCTAAACATCAAAAATAAACAAAGTGCTTGTTACCTCCACAGGTGAACAGTGATTCCACAAAATCATATATTCTGCTGACTTGCTTTCCTCAGGGACTTTAGAGCAAATCTGATTAGAATTTTTCAGTCTTTCAAGTTTTTGTTTCTATTTGTTCTTATCTTCTTATGCTTATAAGTTCTCTGATATGCATACTTATAAGTTTCTTTCTGGCTAATACCTTTGATAAAACCTGTACATTTAATTTTATTTATACAATGAGGTGTTGCCAGTGTAATTTATCAATCTGTTTATTTTCTGGAATACATTTTAAATGATTTAAGTTTCCTAGTAAAGTATGGTGAGATTAAGATCTTTAAAAATAAGAACAAATGAGAATTAAAAAGTGTATTAGCAAAGTAAAATGGAGACAAACAAACATGAAGTTGATGCATAAAATATACACAGAATATTCATATAGTTAGTTGTTAGAGATAGCTCATGAAGTTGGCCCTGAGCTGTCAACAGAAGTCCTTGAGGTAAACATCTGTCCTTGAGATAAAAAATCGGTTGGTTGTTTAGAAGTGCAGAAATGTGATCCACAGCAAAGTCAGAGTCATATTTTCTGTAGATTCTCCCTCATGGAGATGATGCCAGCATATATAAATGACAACATACTCAAAACATTCTAAAGTACACATGGAGGCTCACTCTCTGAAATAAGTCACATTTCTACTTTCTTTGCCAAATCTTGCTTGGATCAGGCACGATAATCTCTGTTTTCTTGTTTACAACTACTCTCATCCTTTCCTTCACCTTTTAGTTTAATATCATATGGCCTGTTCTTTTGAATATAGTTATTGGACCAGGTTATTCCTTTACTTTAAGAAATTTTAGTGGGTGTTTTTTCCAATTAATACAAATTCCATTCTTTGCCTCACTCTGAATTTAAGGCTCCTGCTTCCATGGGCTTGTTGCTCCAACAAGGACTTTGTACCAGATGTGGTCTCCACTAGGACTGGCTTTCCTCAGACCTTGACAGGACTCCTTGTTTCTCATCTTTTCCATTTGAGTTCACATCCCATCAACCCCAAATAGAGGTATTCCTGACCCTACCACAGAAATTAAACTATGAAAATGATTGCTGAGGCTCCTTATTTCCTGTGACCAGCATTATTGAGCGTGCACAGGAGAAAGAAGGGCTTGTTCTGCCAATGTGTCGACTAACTCCATTACCCTCTTTGGGTGACAAAACCATTTATATTCGTTGAAACTACCATTGTGCCTGAATGGGGAGTTGGAGAATTATATTTTAGTCCCATTTGGGGACCGTTAGTCATTTAATTTTTGTTTTGCTTTATTTTCTCTTCTGAAAATAGATATACTGCTAACCACCTCCTGGACTGTTTCATTAACTAAATCCAGATGAAGTGAACGCCAAAAGAATTAATGGATTTGGCTGGTGAGGGCATGACATAACAATGGCATTTTTATTTCATTACCCATTATCCTAATATTTTAAGGCAGGTCAGAGGCTTTGGGTTGGGTTTGGGCTTGAATAAGAAGCACCATTTAATTGTGGCACAAAATTTGTAATACTAAAGCTTAAATTGAAATAAGGAAGCTTCCTGGATTTTTATATGAACGTCACATAACAATCTGAATCACACAGAGCCAGTTTAACTATGCAATCAGGATATGGCATTAAAATAAACCTATAAATTCATGTGACTTTGACATTCTCTGAGCCTTTTATATTGTTTTTTTTTTTTCTTGTGAAGTATGGTAACAAAGAACATTTTACTATATTCTATTGTTTTTATTGCTTGGGGAGAGTAGGTAAATGAACAATCCTGGGGTTTTCATAACTTAGAATTTCTTTGCCATGGTGGTTTTAAATTAAATCCTCAGTGGGTTTAGTCTAGATGCTCAACTGTCATTAACCATAATGGGAGTTACTGTATGTGTCTCTCCTCACCACACACTGAAAAATGGCCTCTTTTACCACCTTTGTGTCTTGCTCTTTGAATTAATTTTAATGGATTTTTTTTTTTATTAAGTGAATCTTCTCTTTGTAGACCTCTGGGCAATGAGATGCCAACAATTTACTGATTAGCAACAGGCCTTATTTTTACTTTTCCAGTTACACAAGATGGAAGGGTTTGGGCTAGACTTACTTTCTGCACTATAGGCTCCTCTTTTATTCAGTTTTAAATAAAGATACTCCTTTTTTCCCCCATCTTTTCTCCATAACTGAGTTTCCTGATAGAACAGATCATAGACAGTAAGTACACAGCAATAATATAGTTCTGAAACTATTTGAAATGTCATGGAGGATAGGGGCTACATATATTCAAAGCAGATTGTATTCTTTTTTTAAAGATTTATTTATTTATTCATATAGAACTGGGGTACAGGCCAGAGATGCGGAGGGTGAGAGGCTTCACCAGAGACAGAGCAGGGAGCAGAACAGGCAGATCAACGAAGCTGCTAAGGGGAGCAGCGGGCGGGTCAGGAGAGGTCTGCCTTGCCATGTGGATCTCCTCCCGGGCACGCTGGCAGGCAGGACGAACTCATGCGGAAGTGGCTTTAGCTTCTTAGTGCTGTGCTTTAACCCTCTGCGCCACCAGGGAGGGCCCGCAGATTGTATTCTTAATGCAATCTTTTAGTAACCACCTAATGAGTTGCTTGACCAAAATATTTTGCTTCAGTGTATCTAGGTAAAAATAATCTAGTATATATCATGCGCAATAGACTTTTTTAAGTATTGAATTTTTTTTTAATAATAAGGGCATATGCCTATTAAACAAATTAAAAACCATCTCTAATCTCATTACCTGGTAATAACCCCTGATAAAATTTCAGTTTATCTGATTGTTTTCTATTTTTTCTTAAAAGTAAGAAATATATCATAGCCTAAATTTTAACCTGTTTCATTTTTGACATTTTAATATACACTTAACACTAGGATATTAATGGTGGCATAATATTTTACCATATGGATCTACTACAATTTATTATTTACTCTTCATCCTATGTGCGATGAATATTTTCTTATTGTTCCTTTGATCATATTTATTATAATAGAATCACTTGCTACATGTTAATCATTGCTTAAATTGACAAATATCTCCTGAATTATTTTAACAGCAATACATGAACATGTTTACCGCATTATATCTTTATCAACTTTAGGAATTAAAGATTTGGAAAATTGTCTCTATGTTTGCCATATTGTCAGTATATATATAACCAGACATCATTTTTCATTTCATTATTTTCAAATCATTATTTTCATTTGTAGTATTACCTAGCTTTTGGATGTACTTACAACTTTTTTTTTTTTTCTTTCAGTTGATTGCCCAGTTTCTTTTGGAATTCTTATTAAAGCTCAAATTTTTAGAATTTTCCTGAGAATTATCCCTCTATATTTTAGAATTTTTCTAAAAGATTTATTTATCTATGCATATAAGAGCTGGGATATAGGCCAGAGGTGAAGGGGATGAGAGGATTCACTAGAGACAGAATATAGAGCAGAATAGGCAGATCTACTGAAATATACTGGGAGGAAGAGCAAGCAAGACAGGAGAGCAAGCAAGACAGCTCCCTGATTGGCTGGGATTGAACTTGTGCTTCAGTGGCTGCAGATAGCTTTATGGTGCTTTCATTTAGCCAGGGAGGCCCAGAAATAGTTTTTCGAGTATTGTTTCTATTTTGATTTACCTTATACCCATAAATTTTCTAGTGATAGTATTAACATAGTTTTAAATTTTTAATAGTAGAGTTTATCAACTTTATTTTTTGTGTAGTTTTTTTTAACATTTCTCTAAGCTTACAAAATATTCTTATCTTGACATCAGTTAAGTATTTATATTTACATTTTCTTTTTAGTTTACAACCATCACTTAGTTCATAGTGCATCATAGGCCTGTTTTAAAAATTCACTTTACCTTCCTGGCAGCCCTTTTAAGGAGATAGAGAATGCTATTCCCACTTAAAATGAAGACTCAGAGAGTATTAATGAACCAGGTACTTGGTGTTTTAGAGGCACTACAGCTTTTCACATTCTAAAAGCAATCTGACATGTTAACTTCTTAAGTAAACCCTTAAGTTAGTCTATTATTAATTGCCAGTTTTGCATAAAGGTGATATTAGGAATGTAAAAGTAGATCAGAGAGAATGTGGCAATTTTGTTATGTCTTTTGAATCATCATGCTATTATAGCCAATGATTTGCTTTACTTTCTTCAATGTTTAATGAAGTCTCATATAAAATACATTCTCATATAAAATAAATTATAATTTCTTGAAAATGGTAAACCTTACATGACAATTCCTGGTAAACCAGATTATTTTATTAAGTTGAAATAATCCTTGATTGATAAAGAACAACAATAGAAAACCCCACAACAATGTCATATCAATATCTACTTGTTTCCTTAGGGAGGTAAATATAGAGAGGCATGGGAA
>NW_004567105.1:53529014-53530135 GCF_000260355.1 Condylura cristata
TGTCCCAGCAAGAGATATGAAGTTTGTATAAATGTGTCACCCCATCACATAGATAAAGACAAATGATCTATTAAGAAAAGTCTATAAAAACAAATGATCTTTTATTTTATTTGCTTATTTAATATTACTTATATAGCACTTATTTATGCCAGGAGATTTTCCATGTATTTGATAAATGTTAATACACATAAACAACCATGTATTTGATAAATGTTAAAACACATAATGCCTCCATTTTATAGATTAAGATATGAGATTCGTAGCACTTAATACAGATGAAACATCTATTAAGTGGCAGAGCCAGGTTTTAGCCCCAAAGGGACCAACTGCAGAGAGCATGCTCTAAATGAGGAGTACTGTGACCCCTGAGGGTTCTGATATGCTTCAGGGGTTATATGAGGACTTTCCTTTTTCAGTTACTTGTATGAAACTAACTTTTCTTCCTACTTTTCAGTCAGAAGATATGTCAAAGTAGGTTGTATATGGAAATTGGTAAGAGAATACAGTTGTGTTTTATCAAGTGGTTATAAGAGGTTTGCAAATTGTTAAGTGCTGCCACTCATTTCACTAATTTCTTTTGAGAAATTCTATTATACAATATTATTTATATTGACATGTTATGAGTTTGTTACTTTAAGAACACTAATTAATCTTTTTAAAAAGTTGTGTTCTATTTGAATGTCAACAGAGATGCAGTTCAGATAAACACCTGGGCTTTGGTGACATCAGTAAATTTTGATAGTTTCAAGGGCTATCAAAGGTTGGTGGGCTGTGCCCCTGGTTGTTTCCCCATTCCTTTCCTTCAACTCTAACTTTTTCTAAGGGCAGAGGTGCATTTGAACACTGAGAGGCAGTAGCCCTGGGCTGAAGAATGTCAGCTTTGCAGCCTACACCTAGGTGAAATTCCTAACTCAGCTCCTTACTGGGAACATGCCCAAATGTACTCCATCTGTCTTTCTTTTAGTTATCTTATGCTTAAAAATTGGTAACAGGGCCCTCCCTGTTGGCGCAGCAGGTTAAAGCATAGCACTGAGAATCTAAAAAGCCGCTTCCACATGAGTTCGATTCCCACCTGCCCCGGAGGTGACCACATGGCGTGGCAGACCTCTCCTGACCCGCCC
>NW_004567105.1:53532171-53566578 GCF_000260355.1 Condylura cristata
TTTTTTTTTTCCATGATGAAAGATCAGTTAGCTCATACACTGGAATTGGTTATTAAATCCCCTTTAATATATTTAACCGCTAGTAGTTCCTTACTGTCCTAGGTTTTTCATGGAATTAAATCATTTGGAGATTACAAAACAGTTGTCATATGTAGCATTTGATTTTTCTTATTAATCTGACATTTTTCTCATCATTCAGTGTCAATCAATTTCTAATGCAGACACCAAGTAACTGATGTTAATAGTTTACCCCTGCATTACACCAGGTTAATTACCAAGGTATGCCATGTCAGATCATCCAGTCACTATGGGCTCATCCAAGCTTAACCACTTGGTTAGATAGTGATTGACAGGTCATCTTGTTGTAAAAGACATCTTTTCTTTTAAAGTTCTGTGGAGTGAGACAATATTGCTGACCATCACTCATTATCTGAAATAAAAAGAAAAAACACTGAATGCATTGTAAGATAGAGCTGCACTGCTGTCTTTCTGATGTGTGGACATGTAGAGTTAAGGATTAGCTTATTTAGGGAGATATAAGTGCTTTGACATGATTTACAGAAACATGTGTACTCATGGGCAATTAGGTTGTTTAGTTGGCCAATGGAGATGTCTTTTCTGATTGGCTGATTTTCACCAACATAAAGTTGTTGCTGGTAGAATAACAAGAATGTCAATGAAATAGGCTTCAACCTGGATCTGGAGTCTACTTGCTACAATAGCTGTAGAACAGTCTGTCTTTCCTAGGCTTATAGCAATGTCAGTTTTCATCTGAATATTTTATTCCCAGTGTAATTTCTTCCATTTGTTTAGTTTTAGCATTGGCTGATTTTTGTCTGAGTTACTTATAATATGGGGCTGGCAAAATATTAATTATTTATTCTGCCCCCACAATGTTTGTTACCTGACTTTATTTTGCAAGTAAAACCTTTTTGACACTTCTTCTTTGTCTCATCTATTAAACTCAGCTTATTTCTAGGTACTGTAAACATTGCTATTATATCATTTTAATGCACAAATTTATCCACTTTGCCCTTGAAGAAGGTTCCTATGTCTTTTGACATGACTTTACCAGTCTTTGAGTACTTCATTATTTTCTGACATATGCTGTCAGAACTTCATTTCATATTTTTCCTGCTGGAGACTTGGAGTCAGCCATATGTTTAGAACCTTGCTTATTTTAATGGAGAATAATACAGAGATACCAGGATCTAAGTGCTCCTTGCTACTATGATAATATTGTCCAAGGTCGCTTTTGTGGAAAGTACTAGAAAATGTGTGTATATGCATGCATATAATACAAATAATGGGCTCATTAAAATCCAGCAATATGTAGTTTCTTATTCACATTCTCACATTTCATGTTTGCATTTGCCTTCCCAGTATTATACAATACTACTTCAGTATACTCAAAATAACTTCAGAATTACAACATCAACATTTGTAAACTTCTGATATAAAGGTGAATAATCTGAGTTTAAAGTATAAGCTTTCTGTAAAGCTCAATGTTGATGAGATTATCATACTAGTAATTATGTTTACATTCACTGAATGATTACTATATAGTACAATATATCTAGAACTGTTCTAAGTACTTGGATTAATTTTTTTGACAATAACAGTGTAATAGTTATTATTACTTTATTTCACTTTTGAAAAGTCTCATAAATAATCATGCTAATAGGAGTAGACATACAGGGGTCTCCAACCCAGACAGTTTGACTGCAGAGTCCAGATTCTTAACCTTTATGAAAGTCTTCCATTTATGTTATACATACATGTGTTAAAATGTTAATAATAAAAATAGTTGCTTATAGCAAACTTTATTTTACATATCAAAACACTTGTGTAACTCCTATTACAATTGCTTATTGTATCATCTTTCACATTAGTTGTAGAACCTGAATAGTTAGAGAGTCTCCATTATTTACTATTGAGTCCACAACACACATACAGTATGTGATACATAAATGCATTCATTTCATAATAATGACAGTATAGTCAAGATTTCTTTGTGCCAGTAATTATGCTAAAACCCAAAGTTTATTATTTTGAAATCAAAGCAATCACACAGAATAGGTATTCATAATGTGAGATAAAGAAATAGTTTCAGAAAGGTAACAATTTCTCAAAGTCCTATAGCTTTTAAATACTAGATCTGGTGCTCTGGTCTTAGAATTCTATTCTGTCTTCCATAACATCCCTATTTCTAATAAAGTAATTTTCAGTCCACTTACCAGTTCCTACTAAGTGGAAGGATAGGTATTTTACTAGTTTATAAAATGTGTGAGTTAAGAAGCCAGAAATATACTATTATATTGGAACAGGTAATTTATTCTAATTCAGGGATTAAAAATAATATGTATGTCTTAGGGTTGCTGAAATCCCTACAAGGAGAAGAAGAATGAAGTATAGTTTTTTTAACCAAACTTTTGCAGCAACATAATGGCAAGCTTTCTTTGAGCTTGTAGAATATATGAAATTGGATTTGAATGTCATTGAGTTATGTATTGTAGACATTGCCCATAAACCCTGGCTTACCTATGATTGGCTTTCAGTGCTGTCTCAATCTCCCTCTCTCCCCAAGATTCCCTGCTAAAGCAACTGGCTTGCTTTAAAAAAAAAAAAAAAGACACCTCATTCACCTATATGCCTATATTCTTCATTCTTGACCTTGATTTTATGAGTACCATAATATTTGCCACCAGAACTATTATTGCACTCACTGTTAGGAGTCACAAGGAAAGGGGGTAGACTAAGGGTATAGATGAAATTGGGAGTGACCGTTCTTTGCAATCAACCTCACTATGCTGTATCCTGACACAGTTGGAATTTGTTCTGCTCATTGGCATCTCTGTGGATGGTCATTTTGATAACGGTTGGATTGATAATAGGCTTCTTAATTGACACATGGAATATTCAATGAAAGAAGAACCTATAAAAAATAAAGAAAAATAATATTTTAAATATCAAACTCCTAAGGAAAACTCTACCCATAGCATTAAGGAGGGTCATAGGACAAGGTTTTTTTGTTTGTTCATTTTTCCTGAAAATGAAAGAGATCTTTACTAGTGGAGAATGAAAGATCATTTTGAATTACTAATGTAACCACAGAAAAGTCATCTACCTCAAGATGACATGAAAAACACAAAAGTGTTTTGAGGACTAGTTGAAGTGGAGTTGCTTTTTAAGTCATCTGTCACTTGTAAGTAGCAATGTATCAGAAATACTTTATATTTCCTTAGAAGTCCACAGTGATTTAATAGGGTAATACACAAAAGTTTCTGGGCTTTCTGCAAGTTCCAATTGTAAAAACAGTATAGTGGATATAGTAGACTTTAAATATCAGATCAGACCAATAGAAATGTGAATCCCAATGTGGCCAATTCTTATCTGTGTGAATCTAGACAATTAGATCATCCTCTATGAGAATCAGTTTCCACTTGTATAAAAATAATGGATTGGAAAACTAAGGGAAGCAGAACACAGAATCCAAAGGAAAAAGCTGAGTAAAGCAGACCTTAGA
Source organism: Condylura cristata (assembly GCF_000260355.1). Classification (NCBI taxonomy): domain Eukaryota; kingdom Metazoa; phylum Chordata; class Mammalia; order Eulipotyphla; family Talpidae; genus Condylura; species Condylura cristata. The sequence goes on from NW_004567105.1 coordinate 53,535,698, forward strand.
AATAAAGAAATTAGGACAGCTCTGGCTACCCTGACTGCAGAAACAACTATCTCCTCAGGATGCTGCTATTGAAATGATGTGGTTCCAGCCATGCATGTCCTGGTGTTATGCAGAACTGCCAAGAGTCAAATTCCCAGAGCAGACCGTCTGTTTGGCCTAACCTTAGTCTCTTTCTGGGAACAGGTGTGGTATTTCATTTGACAGACCACCAGCACTGCTTGCTGTGAAGAAGAGGATTTCCCAAAAGAATTTGGTTGGGAATAGAAGCTTGCTGATGAATATCACATATGTCAGCTTTGCAGGCATGGGAAGAAGAACTTGAACCAGAGTATTAATGTGTGTGTTCAAGTGTGTGTACATATTCACCTATTATAGTATCCTGCTCTGGGCTAGATATGAAATTAGGATTAAAAACAAAAGCCAAAATCTACACAGAATTTAGACATGATGACAGTTGTGCTTTATAGTTGTGTGTTTCAGAAACTAAACTTTGATGTCATAAACCATTAACCTAAAGATACTTGAACTCCCCTTTGAACTTCTAGGCTATCCAAGAAAAAGGCCTCATAATTATTTTCCAAATCTCATGTAAAAGGAATAGAATCTGAGCTAACCCATTGTGTAGTCTTTGGCATGTTGAGATGTTTTATAATACTATTGAAACTATTGTCATCATCATTATTATTATGCCAATATAGTTTCATTTTTGTTTTCATCTTTTCTGCAAATACACAAATTATATAAATGGAGAACACAGTTTGAATTCCGAAGTAAATTTTAATTGATATGCACTTTTATCTGAAGTTTCTACATTAGTTTCATAAGTTTCACAAACATAATTTATGTTTGCACCATTCAGTAGTAAAATATTCCATCTGTTCTCTGATGGCAGGGTGTTTAATTTGCCTACCATTGAGTTATTTTAAACTAGTCAAAATTAATTGATATGCTAAATTGAACTCATAATCCTGAGGCATTATTGCTTATATTTTTTCTTTATTGTTAGATATGTTTTTAGAGAGGATGATATGATAGGATATTCCTCCTTAAGTCACACCTAATAATTTCACAGAGCTGGTATTACTACTTTTACTTTCTACATTTGAAAATTCATCTGTATCTCTAATTCCCAATACTTGTACTCCAAATCAAGGCCTACTCAGCATTTCTTACTTGGGCTGTTTATTGTATTCACTCTTCAATCTATTTTTCATGTCATAGTCTATACGAACTTTGCAGAACCTAAATCTGATCATAAAACTTCTTACTTCACCCTATTAAAAAGATTTTGATGGCTTCTTTTTCATTCAGGACAAAGACTCACTAACTGTTTTTAAAAGGGCCTTGAAAACTTTCTGGTCTAGACATAGTCTTCCTCTTCAAACCCTTCTACACTGGGCCTCCCATTACCTCCTATGCCCCAACCATGTCAGCCTCTCCTGTGTCTTCTATCAAATCATGTTGCCTTCAACAGTGAGACCTTTATATGTTTTGTTCTTCATGACAGGGATATTTCTCTACTACTTCTTAGTCTTGATAACATCTGCTAGAATGTTAATCATGTCAATCCAGATATCCCTTCTTCTAGAAAGACACCCAGGTTTTGGTCCCTTTCTTTGCCTATTTTACAATTGTACATATGCTAAGATGATTCATTCATTACTATATCCTTCATCTAAATAGTAGGAGTAAGAATAGTATATACTTTTTCTCATTATGGTAACCTTTGCACAGTATTTGTTACTACTAAGCATTCAACAGTTGATTATTGAATGAGGTAATTAAGGTTTAGGGATTGTATATCAGTCACCTTTTATAGGGTTGCAAGCTACCCTGGGGTCTTGCTGACTTGTGGCAACTATACCATTAATTTATTGGTTATAAATAGGTTATCAGGTCATCTGTGGTTCTGCTAGTTTTAACTGGAATTAACTGGATTTTGCCTAACTGGAACCATTCCCTCTGTCTTCTTTTTCTTTTTAGTCAGGTTGAAGAATCCAGCTAGAACATCTGGAACATATTGCTCTCATGGTAGAGGATGAGAGCTTAAGAGGTCGAGCCAGGACACTTGCACATATTTGATTTTTGTTGTTGTTGTTGTTCTCATAAAGGCCCTATGTTATATACTCTCAAATTCTATTGGGTAAAGCAAATTATTGGCCATTATACTGTCAATGTTGCAAAGAAGTATATTCCTTCCACAACATGGGAGAAGAGAATTGCTACTGTTTCTCATACTGACTCCAAAGCTAAGGTCCACTATACACATTAGGGCCTTTTACATAGAAAATATATCATCATCAATTTCTCCAGGTTCCAGTTTAAGTGGAATGTGTTTTAGATTTGTTACAGTTCCTGTGGGGATCCCTTCTCACCTACTTACCATACCTAAATAAGGAGTCATCCCTTCTCACCTACTTACCATACCTAATGCCTACAATACATCAGTCATACATTGCTACATAATAGCATTAAAGGATAACATCACCCAATGTAAAGCCCTATCCTGTTGACAGAACAATATTATCATGAGGAAATATATCAAGCTTTCATTTTATCATGGCTTTGTTGAATGATTAGTAGAAAATGGGACTAAGGATAAAGTTGGTTATAGTTGTAAAAATGGCTGAAAATGAGAAGTAATTAATCCTGACTTTTGCAATTGGCTACTGGATCCTTTCCCAAAAAGCTGAAATGGTTTGGCACACATGGTAACCTTGACATAAATGTCAACAAATTAAGTTGTATTAATAGAGGAATATTGATTATATCATTTTTTTTAATATAATTTCAAAAGAGCTGTCTGTCCATGTAGGTGAATGCTGTTGATGGTAAAAATCTGAGTTTGTCGACATCTTGTCCAGCACTAGCAACAAAGGATTTAGGAATTTTTCTGAGATTTATCACAGGAAAAAAAAAAAAGTAATCAAAAACAGAGTCTAGATAATATTTTTCCCTGTCCAAGTCTGATTATTATAGAACAACAGAGTGGGAAGAAACCTTGAAAAATAGTTCATTCTGAAGTGATGTGAAGGTAAGAGTATAAATGTATGAGAAAGTGGACCTGTATTAGAATCAGCTAAAGATGTTTTTACTACTTCCATGTGAATATCTTTTTGAGATGTAATTGGCACATATACCATAGTGAAATATCTTAGAGTGAGTTTTAGTAAAAAATTCATTTCTATCAACTATCATTTATTGACATATATCTTTTTTAGGTCCTTTTGTAATAAGTAATTATAAGAAATATCTCTTCGTTAAAGCTTAATTGTTTAGTTGACTGTAATTTACATATATATTAAGGACAAAATCTAGGGTCGAAGAATTGTCCAGCTAATAAGCAGTGAAATCTCAATATGAATGAGTGCATTTCAAATGCAAAAACCATTTCCTTAACCACTTGACCATATCAAAGGCCTGAAACAAGGATTTTTCTAGGTTGACAGGATTTAGGCCTTGGCTTATTAAAAGAAAAAAGAAAGGAAATGGGGTTCAGATGGTTAGTGTGCATTCATGTTTTGTTTCATTTTGTTTCTGGTTTTGCAATTGGATTTTTTCCCTGAGCACCTGATATCCTTTGACTCATTTCCGTGATGCTAATAGAGTGTGTGTGTGTGTGTATTTATCTTTAATTTCTGCCAGAATTTTTCAGGCAGGTGAACATAATATAGTTATTCTTTTCCCACAAATCTTAGAAACAATTTCAAATTAAATCACTGCACTATTTGGTTTTTACCATTGCATTTACCACAAGATATAAACCCTATGTAGACATGTAGCTAAGAGTTATATGATTTTAAGGGAGCATTTCATCCTTTTCACAAATGGTCTTTAAGAAAAATCATTCTGAAAATTTTTTTCTTTTGAATTAATTGTTCTTTTTTACTGTAAATTTTTTCCTATTTGGGGTTAATGGTGAGTACAGAGATTATATACTACTATTGACACTGAAGGTTTCATGAAACTTCTCAGATCAATATATTTTATTTGGTAGTTATTTTATGAGCTACATTATACAATTATTTTATAAGTAACATGTTTGTGATGTTAAACGTTTGGGTTAGGATAATAAAATAAATCAAATTACTTAGCAGAAGGTAACTGTTTAACTATTTGTTATTTTTTTATGTAACTCCATATTGGTACCATGAATCTATTAGAAAACATATGCTTTTGTTTTGAGGATGTATATCAAAAACCTTTTTGATCATTTGTGACCTATAACTTTATATAGTAAAATTAACCTTCCCTTATGTCATAATCTGGTCATAAAGTAGAGTTATTTTCCAGAATTTACTGTAATTATTCATTATGAATAAGAGGAACAAAAGTTTAATGCTTCTAATTTGTTGTTTACAAAGTATGGAGAAGTAAAATAGACTAATAATCCTACTCAGAGATAATCCCTATTAATCTTTTAAGATGTTCTTTTTTCTTAACATGTTTTAAGTAAAACTAGGGTAATGCTCTACATATAATAGCCTTTTCCTTTATTAATGCCATAGGATTTCTTTTATCATTAAAACAGTGTTCATTAATGTCATTTTCAGGAGTATTATAGTATTCCATTGATTTGATCTTTCATGATTGATTTACATTGTAAAATGTATTTATTCATAAATAAAGCAGGGAAATATTGTGCTATTTCATACATCGTATAATATTTTCTTCCTAATATGTTGTAGCTATACAAGTGAAATGGTGTCATGTTAATTTGTATACTAATTGCATTATGATGAGAAATTTTAGTAAGTTTTTAACAGTTTTGCTGTTGAGGAAATTGAGACCCAATTAGGCAAAGTTAGGTAGATAAAATGTCTGACCAACGAGAGCTTTCTTGCTCACCTATGACTATATAGGTGCCTATTTACTTTTTCTTTTTCCTAGAAACCTGTCCTTCAAAAAAAAAAGTCATAACAACTAAAGAAGACCAAGATTTGAGTACATGTTTCTCTAACTCTAATGCCAAAGTTAATAACCATTATTTCTTAAATTTAGTTTCGTTGTCTTATTGCCTCTCAGAAGCATTATATTTTTCTAGTATTATCTATGTGTCACAATCAGAATATAGGAATGACTAAGTTCTGGGTGTATTTGTTTTCTAGATTGTCGTCTATTAGTCTTGTAAGGTATAATTCTCTTTCTATTTTTTAAAAATTATAACTTTATTGATATGTGATATTGATTATTCAATTCACCAGTATGAATTGTACAGTTTAGTAGCTTTTCTTATATCACAGGGTTGTTTGCTATAATGACCACAAAATGTTTTGTTAATGTCATTAGTTTCAGGTTCTACTAGACTGTTCTATTCAGTGCCTAACAGAGTATCTGGTATACCATAGGTGCTGTTTAAGAGTTTTCAGTGTGATAAATTCAAAGACTTTTTTTTTATGCATGACATTATTGAGCTAGGCACTGGAAGAGTTGACACAAATTAAGATGTATACCCTTCTCTCTAGTGCTTTATGGAATTGTTGGAATGTTAAGACCTGACCCAAAAGAACAGTAGCTTCAAAATGATAGATTTGATTAAATGTGAAATAAAGAAACAGCCAATTATTTTATTATAGGTGTCACAGAGGGATAAGAGCATACTGTGCGATGTATGCTATTTAGACAGCTTCTCAGACATAGGGCCTTTGTGCTGACTCAGTTCACTGTGACCACAGAAGGTGATTCCTTTCCCAGGCCACTTGGATTAAATACTTGGAATGTCATTTTTGTTTTTATCTTTTTGTATTCTAACATGTAAGCTCTTAACTGAGAGAAGAACAAAGTCCTGAGAAACCAGGAGGTTTAATATCTACCATCATTTTTTCATACCTACCGTGACTACCCCACCGAAGAAGCCTGTTTTTTCCCCACACTGCTTATAAGCTGAACTGGCTTGATTGCTTCTTCCTCTGAAATCTTATTATACTTCTATTCATTGAGTTCTCAATCACATATCATCATAACATGTGTTTACATCATTTATGTGTACAGATCTTATTCAAAAATTTCCTTGATGGAAAAGAGGCTACTTCATAGATTTTCTATGAATATTTCACACTTATGAGTACTGTGTGTGTATACACATAACATATAGTCACATGCATAAGTATAAGTAAAGCATATATTATCACTTCATTAACTTTCCAGAAGGGAAAAGAAGTGATCCCAAAAGCATTTAGCTGTTTGGCATTTCTTCATATTGTGGGTAAGTGAAATCCATTAAAAATAACTGAGATTCTGGTAAACTAAAGTTAGCTAACATGTTAGTTAAAAAGCAGATTCTAGGATGGTGCCCTGAGTCCTCCACCTTGGGGATTCTAATTAGAAAGTTGACTATATGAATCAGGAATTATAATTTAAAATAAACAAATCACCCCAGGTTCTTATGATGCAAAACCCTGAGCTAATATTGAAAGGCAAAGTCCTGGACACTTAAGGTTTAGAGAAAAATTATGCAGAAATTAATCACTATTGAGAGAGGGAGTAAAAAAACGGGTGGGTTTTAAGAATCTCTTCATCAGAATTAAATAGAGAATGTATAGAGAATTAAGTATTTTAAGATGGTAAGAATTCTGAAAGACTGGAATTTGAATTGTTTAAATTTGTTTTTATGCAACTTTATATTTAAAAAAATAGCAACTGTTCACAACAGGTTATCAATAAACATTAGCTGTATATTGAGATCTTAATTCTCAGATCTTGTTACTTTGTCATCCTTTGGAGTGTGATGAGAAATTCTTTATTAGGAATCAGGATATTTTCTATCATACTTTTTTCTCAGAAAAGTAAATTGAGTTTTCTGCCTACTAATTCCTTAAATTGGCCCATAAGTGCCTCTGGCTCAATAGTTTAGTTTATTTCACTTTCAGGCCACTGTATCTGGAACCTCACCTGCTATGTGCTAAGTCCTGTGCTAGAAGCAGGGGTTTTTTCCTGAGTTGGACCATAGATATTATCTGAAAAGTCCTGGAATTCTTAGTCGTAGCCACAAAATTATACTCATGAATCAGTCATTGTTTATTTTTCTTGGAAATTTCTCAGTAGAGCAAACTATCACATGTCCTATGATCTCAGGTTTCCCATGAAGCTTTAAAAGTTCTTGAACTGTTCACTGAACATGTTGGATATACACTTTTTGAAACAATAGACTATCTCTGTTCTCTAGAGCTGTCTATGATAATGGAGCATTTCAGTAAATTTGCTCTATCCTATATAGTAGCCACCCATGGCTCCAAATACCTGAAATGTAGTTAGTGTGACTGAAGAACTGATTTTTAATCTAATTTAAATAGCCACAGATCCTAGAAACTATTGTGTTAAATGGAAAAGTTCCATATCATTGTTTTCATTGGCCTGTCCATGGTCTCACTTGCCAAGATTTCAGACAACTGATCTAATGAGTGGAGTACCAATAGCTTCGAAGGAACTTTCTTTCTTTTGGGGGAGGAAGAGGCGTGACAAGTTTTTTTTTTTTTTAATTCAAAAGTGTTTAAATAAAAACATACAATGGACTACATGCCCTTTAAAAGTAAGAACGATATTTATTAATTTCATGTATTAAGAATATAAGCTGTACATTATTGTAGAAATTTAGAAACTTTGTTTTTAAAGGAACAGATAGTAAATATTTCCTGGGCTTCATTATCTTTTTTGCAATTTGTCAACTGTATTGTAGTGTGAAAGTGTTAAGTGTTAGTGTGCCTGTGCTGCAATATAACTTCATTTATAAAATCAGGTATCAGATTGATTTCTACCTTGGACTATAATTTGTTGACCTCAGTTTAGATATATAGTGTCTATTGTGAATGAATGAATACTTTGAGCTATCACGTAATGATTATTTAGTTTCTACTATGTGGCAGACTTGGGTTTATAGTGGTAAAAAGGCAGATAATGGTTGAATATGTATACAGAGATTGACAATAAAATAATTACTTTCAAGAACATAAACCCATAAACCATGAACAACATAATGTTAGATCAGGAATAAATAAAAGAAACTGCTTGAGACAGTGGACAAGGAAAGTTTCTCTTTGATATGACATGTGATCTAAGAATTAAATTTCATGAAGGATATAAAGGAGAGAAAAAAATGGAAGAAAAATCTTGGCAGGGAGAAGCAAACACAGGCTCTGGGGCAGAAGCAAGTTTTCATGTTCAAAAGTGTTTAAAACACACAAAGACAGTCTGTGGGTAAAGCATGGGAAGGAAGTGGGAAGGTCTTAAGAGCTTGTCATTAGATTAATAAAATATTCTAGATACTTCTGTGCAGGAAAACAAAAAAACAAAAAACACTTTTTTGGAGTGTAAAGTAGGAATGAAGAAGATATATCTATATACATATTCTTCTGTTACTGTATCATACCTTGCTGTTCTTACCACCCAGTCTCTGCAATACCCAAATCTTATAAAGACCCTACTGAAATAGGTATGAGTGAGTTGTGTCCATGTATATCATCCATTTGTTTACTAGAAGGAGACATTCTTGGATTTCCTAAGCAACACAAACACTATCATTTTTTTTTATCAGTGATACATATCTATCACATAAAGTTTTATTCTTACCTTCAGTATTGATTTCAAGATATCCCATGGGATATTTTAGCTACTTATATGTATGAACGCTTTTGCAATACTTTGATAGTTATTAATCTCTATTGTAGAGTAAGGTTCCAGCAAGCGCCAATTAAGAATATCCTTAGCTAATATTTTATATATTTTTTTTATTATTTGACTTTAAACCTTTTGTTGTTTGTTGTTGCTGTTTTTTTTTTTTTTAAAGATTTATCTATTTATTCATACAGAACTGGAGTACAAGCCAGAGGGGTAGGGGTGGTGAGAGGATTTACCAGAGATAGTAGGGAGCAGAATGGGCAGATAAACAAAACACACTGCTGAGGGAAGCAGCAGCTGGGTTAGGAGAGGTCTGCAGTGCCATGTGGTCACCTCCCTGGCTGGGACTGAACTCATACTGATATGACTTTAACTTCTTAGCGCCGTGCTTTAACCTGCCGCACCACCAGGGAGGGCCAAAAAACCTTTTATTTTTTAAGTTGAGTTTAAGTGGCTAAAAAACAAATGAGTAGGTGTTAAGCTTCTTTGAAGTCGATTTGTAATGCGTAGATCCTAGAATGGAAAATGGTGTTTGCTAGTTTCATTTGTAGGAATAATGAAGGGGCATGATATTGTTTAACTGTTTGTTCAAATTCACCTACTTCAGCAGAATACAAATATTTGACCTTCTTGACAAAGATGGATGGATTGAAGTTACATACCATCGTATCATTAGGTTGTGGAATAACCTCATTATTCATGATTATAAGAAATTATTCAGGTGAAATGGCAAACCTAATAGAAAGCTATTATTTGTACAGGGAGTATAGTTTCACTGTCCTTGGCATTCCAACCTCGAAGTCAAATTGAGGATAAGATATGTGTATTTATTTTGCTACAAAGAATCATTGATAACATAATTGAAATAAATGAAACATTGTAATTAGTAACATAGTAAAGTTGACCCTATAGCATATTTCCAGAAAGTGTTGGTAAACTGTAAATCCAAAAAATGAATGCTTTTGTCATTTATGGAGTTGTTTAATTTATTTTCATTAATTTTTAGCTGAAAACTTCTCAGTTTGAAATACATGTAAAACTTACACACTCAGGGAAGACTTGACAGAAGTCTTAACCTGAAAGTAGTAATTCAAAGTAGTATCATCTTTGCTAACTTTCCAGGTGTGGACAGGCTATGTTCTAGAGACTAATCCTACTGCCAGTAGTTTTGTAACTAAAGTTTTATTTGAACACAGCCATATTCACTTAATGTGTCTTTGTATCAATTTGCCTGTGGGTACTGCTGTGCTTCAGTGGCAGAACTGACTAATTGTAGAGGAGACCTGTCATATCTAGCCTGCAAAGCTAGACATAATTAATTCCTGGCTCATTACATAAATAGTTTGTCTACCTGAAATGTAGTTAGTGTGACTGAAGAACTGATTTTTAATCTAATTTAAATAGCCACAGATCCTAGAAACTATTGTGTTAAATGGAAAAGTTCCATTTCACTTTCAGGCCAATGAAAGTAAACTAAAGGAATATGTAAAATTACACACTGGCTTACCTCAACGCAATTTGGTAGAACTCCTGGCATCCATAAGATTGGATGAAATCTGTACCAGGAGTCATCAACTTGAGGAAGGAAGAAATGTGGTCCACAAATCCACTATTTTAGACTGTTAGCTTCTTCAGAAAATTGCTAGAATTACTATGGTATGGCCTAAAAACAGAGAAGGACTAAATTAACATTCAGGGGGATGTTTTAGAATGTTCTTGCCTGAAACTGTGGTGACAGAATAGATAAATCCTAAGTTCCTCCACAGTTTTTCTTACATAGCTCCGTGTAGGACAAACAGCAAGAAAAATATATGCAAATGAAATTTGATCATGAATATGAAAGTCTTTTTCTAAAAATGTATCTCCAGAATGAAGCCAATAAAAAAATTATGTAACTTCCATGAAATTTAGAAATTAATTCTTTATTTGTTGAATATTTTTAAATAATTTACTTCAAATATAAAAACTATGGGGATAAATGTTGCAGGTAACTATACACTATATATTTTTTCAAATTTAACAGATTTCCACATATGCAGATATTTTTTTAAAATAAAGAGTTACACCCCATATTTTCCTATTCCCATCCTACTCTCCATCTGCCCTTAGAGTTGAGTTTCTCAAATCTCAGCAGCATCAGTATTAGCTACCAAATACTTTCTTTGCAAGAACTGGCCTGTGCACTGTAGGATATTTACTAGCAATTTTGATCTCCACTACTAGATGCAACAGCATGCCCATGCCTAGTTGTGACAAAGAAGAATGTTTCCACATATTGCCAAATGTACTGAGGAGACAAAATGGCCCCATTTTGAAAACTGCTGCATTAGAAATACCCATTAATCTGAAAGATATTACTTATCTGTTAAGATTTGCATGTTCCTTATATACATCTGAACCTGATCACTTTGACTCATTATTGTTTTGAGTTGTAGTCACATTTATAATGAAGATCTAGTTCTTTCGTTCTTTTTTTTCTTAAGGAAATATAAAATGAGTACCCTTGTATATATCTCCAAATGTATTTTTAAATGAATCTCTGTAGAATTCCTACAAAGTATTGGAATTCCATGTTGGAAGGAATGCATTTCTTCAACTTTAGAGAGCAATTTAGAGTTGAGTTTTGCAATTCTAATTAAGAGATTGATCAATTAACACTTTAGCAATATGTGCAAATTTATGTTTCCCATATGTACATAGGCACTTTTATTGGTACACTTTTTAAATGTTTGCTACTCTTGTGGCTATAAAACATTTTCTCATGGTTTAAGTTTTCATTTACTTGATTATTTGTGACACCAAGTATTTTTCCCACCTGCTGTTTGGATGATTAAGTGCTCTTTTTGTCTCTTGCCTTATATTAATTTTTTTTCCCCTTTTTTCCCTTTAGGTCACTGTTTTATACTAATTGGTATTTGTTGATATTTTGTAGGTTCAAATCCTTCATTATCATATGTATTTTAAAATAGTTGAATAAAACTCTTCCGCTCCTGACGTCATAATAGTGTTTTCCTAATTTTTTTTAAAAGCTTTTTTTTTTATGTATGTCTTGGTATAATGTATATTATTTTTTTAATAAGAAGTAGAAATTATGAATCCATTTTTCCTTGTATGGATAACTGGTGTCCCAGTCCACTTCCTCCCCACAGTCATATCTACATGTGGGCTTGTTTCTTGTTTGAAATCAATTAATTTCTTTGATCTTTAATACTCATCATACTTATATTATTATAGCTTAAGGATATCTTAAGGGTCATTCTTTACTTTTTATCATATTTGTTAACTGTTCTTCACCCTGACTTACTCTAGTGAATATTTTTCCTCTTGTGTCTCTGGGGGGAAATCATTTTTAAAGTAACAGTTTATATGTAGATTAATCTAGGGAAATTAGACACTTGGTGATAATTGTTATTCCTCAGCCATGAAAACATTTAGCTCTCCATATTTTTAGGTGGTCTTTTGTGCCTTTATAGAATCAGATTCTGGTGTCAACAATGGCATGGCTATTTTGCTTTGTTTTGTTTAAATGGATATTTTTCTCAGTGCTTTAGTTTAGAAAACTTAAGTGAGATTTTATTTACCTCATAAGTGTTTACAAAAAGTCTCATAAACTTACTGGAGTAATTTTGAAAAAAGAAAAGTGGGGAAAATTTCATAAATATTCTAAGTTAAAATATATTTGAAATATTATGCTAAATGAGGAAAAAAAGACACTAATAACCACATATTATATGATTTCACTTATATGGGGTATCCATAATAGGCCATGTCATAGAGACAAGAAGTATATTGGTTGCGAGGAGCTGCTGGGGGCCAGAATGACTGCCTAATGGGACCTGGGTTTCTTTTTCAGATGATGAAAATGTTCTGGAAATATATTGGTGAAGGTTGCACAATGTCATAAATGCCACTGAATTTTACATCTCACAGAGGTTAAATTAATAAGTTTTATCACAGTCTGAATTTGTGTTGGAAACAAAATGAGCAACCTAAACAAAACAAAACAAAAACAAACTTATAAACTCTGATAATAGAATAGTACTTATCAGAGGAAAGGAGAATAGGCAATGGGTCAAATGTGTAAAGGGAGTTTATTGTGTAGGGGTAGATGAAAACTAGACTTTGGGTGGTGAACACAATATAGTACATATAGACCTTGAAATATAAAACTGTATACCTGGAATCTATACTATAGATGAATGTTATAAATTCTATAAATAAATGTTACCTCAAGTTTTAAAAAATTAGAAAATGAAAGGTTTTTCATAAGCCAATAAATTATTTGCAAAATATAAATCTTAATATCTAAATTCTGAGAAGTCCTCTAAGAAATCCTATCATTTATGACAACATAGATAAACCTGGAGGGCATTATGATAGTGAAATAAACCAGAAATAAATAGACAAATACTATGTGGCTTCACTTAAGTCAAAATATTAAGTCAAACTCAGAATAGAAATTTGTTTGACAAAGCTTGGGAGGTAGGGAAGATAGGGTTGGTTGGGAAAAGGGCATTGACTTTCTGTTGCAGTATGACTGAGGTCTAGGTCTATATCATGTATAATATAGTGATTATAGCTGAAACATAACTTTGTGACTGAAATATAGTAACCTCCAAAAGGTTAAATGTGTGAGGCAATGAATGTGCTAGCTAATTCTGTGAGGGAACACTTTCATAATGTATACATATATCAGATATCCTGTTGCATACTTTGAATTTGTTATGATTTTATTTATCAGTTGTATCACAATAAAGCTGAAAAAACTACAATTATTATAAAACATTCCAATTTTAGATAATTAATGGTGTTTCAACAAACATTTCATCAATTAAGGAATACAGAGAAGATAAAAGCACATGAAGAAATGTTCAAAAGTGCAAACTGAAATCACAAGAGGCTCTATTATATATACACTATGCATTTATTTTCAATAAGCATAGGTTTTAATTCCATTCATGTTATTTTATAATGTTACTTCACATACATATGCATAATAAGAATAATTAAAAAGGCAATGTGTAACCTAGTAACCAATACTCATCAAGTGTTGGTGAGAATGTTGCTAACTAGAATGTCTCACCCACTGATGAAAAGCCATTACTTAAAAATTTAAATATGAACTTATTATAAGATTTTCAACCCATTCTTAGATATTTACTCAAGCAAAAGAAGGCACACATCAACACAGTCTTATACGATAATGTTCCCAGCTGTTATATCTGCACTAACCAAAAAGTGGAAGAAAAAAAAATACCAATTAATAGGTATAGTAACAAATTATGGTATTTCTATACAGTAGCATAATTCTCAGTAATGAGAAGAAACAGATACACATAATAGTGTGGGTGGGCTTAAAAACTATGCTTCATGAAAGAAGTGAAAATAAATAGTACATACTGTGATTACATTTCTATGAAATTTTAAAATATGATAATATCTATAGTGCCACAAAACAGATAAACAATTGCATGATAATAGATTTGGACTTTGAAATGAATTACAAAAGGGCATCATAACATTTTTAGAGTAATAAAATTGTTTATTATTTCATTTAATTGATGGTTTCAGAAATACATGCAGTCGAAGTTCAACAGATTGATGTTTCACATATGTATTGTTTATTGGCTGTCAATTCCAATTTAATAAAACAAAAAGAAAAATATGCTTGAATATATTTAATGGAGAGAAATATGTATTAATTCGTACATCTTCCGCTCTCAAGAAGCAAAAATGTCTGAATTCTAATTGAAAGTTTTTACTAAAATGACCTTTTTTTAAAAAAGAAATAAAACACATATATCCATGTTTAGCTTCTGGTGTCTTACAGGAACCTAAGTATTATTTTAAATTCAATATCCCACTACACTGTTAAATAATAACCCAATAGTATTCTATTGGAGTATTTTTGAAATACAGTTGTCCTAAATATTTAGAATGTTAGTTATAGTCATTATTTCTACCCATACTATTGCAAGTTCAATATTTATGAGTTGTCTAAATAAAAATATTTTTCTTTATGTTGACATATAAAGATAGCACTTTGAAAATGACAATGGAATAGAGCATTAATACAAAATTAATATGATGATGTTGAAAATATGACCTAATTAAAATGCAAATGTTAGCATACTTCTCTAAAATTGACATTGTGGCTTAGATACTTCCCAGTAGTGGGACAAGTGCTTGTAGATAATTTGATTTGACATGACCTCTTTGCAAGTCCATTGCTTTAACCTCCTAGTGTAAGAATAGATTAGCTTGCCTGATAAAATGAGAAAAATTATCCAGATTCAGGGAGCTGAAAATGAAATTTAAAGAATTATGATTTTCTTGGTATATGCATATCATTCTGATTTAAAAAATGGAAATGTGTGCCATCTACAGATTTATGTATTGTTGAAAGTATTTTAAATTTAAAATTCACTCCACAGACATTTTTTGTCCTTATCCTTATGTCTCTTAACATTAAGTCAATTTCATATTATTTCCTTTACTTATAAATGCTTCTGTTTTTTTACTCCTTTGAAATCCATCTGTCATTTAATCATTTTGTCCCTTGTCTGCCCTCTTCTCTATAGTAATAATCAATCTTCTCTGAATTCTCAACTTGTATTTCTCCTCAAATCTTATCCATTTTACAGTGTTTTTCAATTGTGTCTATACATGAACTGTGTTTCATAGTTGGTTATTAGATCCTAGAGTTGAGAAATTACTCTCCCAGTGCAAATACATACTAAGTGACAAGATCTCAAAAGGAAAAAAAAAAAAAAAAACACCTGAAGGAACAGCAAATTTAGTGAATTTTAAAAAATCTCAAAAGTTTTTAGACAGTTTAAAAGTTACCATCGCTCATTTCTTCATGGTGATTGATGTGCATTTACTAGTTTATTCCAGCAATTATCACACTTTAAGACTAACACCTAGTTCCTTAATCTTTTGCTAGAAATCCAAATTATTGAGATGATTCCCTGGATGGTGTGTTTTTACACCAATCTCCTAATGCTAAAATGTACAAAGCACTCAGTTATTTAAATTTATGACAACAGATATGAACATATGAAACTCTGAATATTTATATTTCCCTATCTCTCCTATTGTGTTTCTATTTTGTTAATATTGCCCATTACTCCAATATAAGCACTATATGGTAAAATGTAGTTTTAGCAAAGAATCTATGGGAAATGTGGACACGAACACAGTAAGACTTTAAGCAAGTATGTCAAATAATAATGGAAATAAGTACGACACATTAGGGAGTACGCCATCTTAATTTTCAAGATATTTATGTTAAAATGTCAACATTCTATTAAGGACATGTTTTGAGGTTAATAGCTCTGAGAAAGATTGTTTTGTGTAAGCAAGATTGGAAAGTTCTTTATTTGAAAGGGAATGGAGAGGACATTTTAAATTAACTGAACATAAATACCACTACAAGAAACATTTTGTGTTCTAATGTAGACATTAAAGCAAATATTATTATAATGGAACATTTAACTTTGTTCCTATTCTAATAAATCTTAAGAAAATCAATAACAACCCAAAGAAGAAATTGGTAGCCTACCCCAAATCTCTCAGTATTTATGTAAAGACTTTCTTATCCCAAATAGCCGATGGTTATAAAATGAAATACATTTAAAACCATGGCTAAAGATGATTAAAATATCATATAGAACCAAAGCTCTCTAGCTGTAGATGTTCATTAAATTGATCATTAATAACTTGTGATAAAAAGGAATATTACTGCATTCATAAATTTTGTATGCAGATTTTATTAAGCTGGCATGTTATGTGAATTGATTGTCTGAAATCTTTTGGCTGTGGCTGAAGATAATAGTGTTTTATATGCATTTTCTATAATCCAAGGATTCTGGTGGACTGTTTCTTGTTATGTTTTTGTTCTGGTTGGCATTTTTCCCCAGTATACAATTAGAAAATATAATTATAGCTTTGGGTAAAAAATATTATAAACTGGGTTGTGTCAGCATTTCTATTTAAACCTTGCTTTTTATAGGTTTCCTAGTTGAGTAAGAAGAGGGGGGTGTAACTGGAGAACAAGAAACTGTCAGTTTGGTTAACTGCTTTGTCTTGCTAATGAATTGTTTCTATTTTTCTCGAGATGTAAATACATTTTAGTTTACTAATGCTTAATTTTAAGTTTATCTTTCAGTAGGTTATCATTTACCTTTCACATGTGATTTGATTTAATATGTCTTCTCTAACATGTTTCTAGTGAATAACTTCACACTATTTGATTCTGTCAGCTTTTTAGTTGACCCATCCACATTGCCTTCCACTTTGAAATTGGTATGGGGCACTGACTTTGTAAATGCAAGGAAGGATTCAATACCAAGTATAATTTCTGGGTCAGGAGATCTAGTTTATTGCGTATCAGGATATTTCACTTATTTTCCTCTGCTTTACAATTACCATGTTTTCAGAGGTGGAGGATAGTGTCTCACAGGTGTCACTCAAAGTATGGGACAAGAAATCATTGTTTTTTTTTTTTTTAATTACTTAAATCATGTGAGCAAAAAAAAAAAAAAGAAAGAAAGATCTCAGTAAACACTTTTAAGTACTTGTATTAATAAAAGAGATAAAAGTCAAATTTAATCACAGTTTTCTTTGTACAAATAAAATGAGTATGATAGTAAAGCCAGTGTCTGAATCAACTTGATATCAGATTCTGTTCAAAGTAAGGTTTTACATACCTGAATATGAGTACTTATTGTTTTGACTACATGAAAAAATCAGCTAAGTCTGTTTCCACTTTTCTAAAGTGTGGATAGTCATAATATGAATACATAATGGGTTGCATGAGTGTTAGGGATAAATGTTACTTTTTACTTGAAATTAAAGTTTAACATCTGACACATCTGAGTTCAGTAGCTTTTGGCATGTTTCTTGGAACATATCACATTTTTGTTTCTTTGGGAATAGTAGTGGTAACTAAGGTAACATTTTGCTTTCTTTAACTACAAGGTATTATGAAAAAAAAAATACTAACTTACCACCATTTCTCTTTTTGCTTTTAAAAACACAACTAGATAAGAGGGGTTAAAGCCTTATCTATGGCTTGTAGAAGCATTGTGAGTATTGGTTCTGAGTACCCTATTGTTAATAAAATATTTATCTTGTGTATTGATTTGTTTAATTCAAAATTTAGATTTGGGCCTTTTCCTTATATTATGAAATGCATTACCTATTTTGTTCAAAAGTAAATTTGTGAAATGTTAACACTGGAAGAGTTACTTCATGCTTCATTTAACACAAGTACACTGAGGCTTAGTTGTAATGGAGATTTCTCAAGTAATACCAATTCCAAGGTTTAGTGACTTCTGTTTTGTGCCTTGCAAACAAATTTAGAAGAAATCCCTCATAATTTTTAACTGTCAGAGAGTATGGCCAGCTTTTGGGGATAAAAATAAGCACAGACCCTCTTTATAAAGCTGAAAAAGAAATTGGATTGAGCCTGTTGAAAATTAATCAGAGAGCCTTAAAAATTAGCATATTACATGATTCTCCTTTTGCAATAATAGTTGAAAAGCCTGTTGTGTTAATATTGATGTGCACAGATTCTTTATCTAGAGCAGACAGATGTTCTGATTGGTATCTTAGCAAGTAGTAGCATGGTAGAAGCAGATGTAAGTGATTAGTGGGTTGGAACAGATGGCTTTAGTTAGTATATGTGGGGTCAGTACTGTGTGCTCTTTGGCCAAATTGGTATAGTCTAGCCTCTAGAAAATTCCAATTTGATCTTCATCCTGGTGTCCTTGTTTAATTTAGTGTGTTTTTCAAAATTCAAATGCTGAGAAAGTGAGTTTAACTAATGCTCCATTAAATTGAACAATGTGGGAAGCCAGGATTTTGTTTGCTTCCTAAAGGAAGGAAAAGTATAAGCACGTGTTTTCTAATGAGATCATCTTTGTGTTCTATGTTCTCTAAAGGTGACTTGCTATCCCTGTTGCAACTTGAGTTTGATTTCATAAAATTTTCCTTCAAGACTTAATGCCCCTCTGGGGGAAAAAAAGGTGAAATGAGCAAGTTACATGTGGTAGAATGATTTGTTCTTTAGGGAAATAGTTAATGATAATGCTTAGTTAAAAAAATAAAAAGATAATATTTTTTTTCTAACAAACATTATTTATTATGCATAATATATAACAAAACAATTTTTAATAATGTGTTATTTTAAATAAGAGGTAGTACCTCTCCTGGAATTCCCAAGGTGTCAGATCTTATCCAATGTAACACTTGACCCATTATAGAAACTTTCCATGAAACAGGAAATTTAGTAATTATGAGTTAAAATGGGAAAGGTACTACGGAGGATAGAAGTCTTTGTTCATTTGCAACCATTCAGATTATTCAAAAATCTCTTTATAATTTTATGTTTCACATAAAATCTTGAGACATTTCCTCCATTGACTTTACTTCTACTGGTTGTGATTTTTTCTTTAGATACCTTTGACCTTTTTTTTTTAAATATTTAAATGAGAGCTAAATATTATTTGGTATCTGTGACCAAAAAACAATCACTAATGCTTTTACAATCTTTAGTAAAGATTGTTGTATTGGGAAAATTAAATTGAAGAATTTTTTTCTATAATCTTTTCACATTAGCTATTTGCTACGTCTTCAAGAAAATAAACTTTGGAAAAATCTAATCTTCCTTTGTGTTCATTTTAACCTGCTGATATTTATTTGTTACATAGAGTAATTGTTTAGTTGGCGATCAGTCTGAATGCAGGGTTTAGGCTTTTTTTGTCAGTGTTAGACTCCTGAGATTCTGTTTAATCATAGATGCTGGTTTAGTCATACTAGTTATTAAAATATCAGTGTTTCTGTTATACAAATTTATTACACTGAGTTACCAGATATGTCCCAGCCCTGTCACTCCAGCCACATTGGGTCCTCTTGCAAAGCACTCCGACCTTCCCTATAATATAACAACCACAGTATTGACTTGCCCCCTTAGCCTGCAAAGGGTTTCCATCACCAGCCCCAGCACAATGTCAGCTTCTAGGTGCCTTGACCTTTACTGAACATTGTCTCTGACCATCCTTGCATAAATATGTGATCACCTGGGATCAGATGCAAGAGGAAAGTATCTTTAAATTGCACTATGATTCCCTAAAATGAGTAATCCAAAGTAAACAATAAATCACAAGCATGAACAAGGTTGAAGACAGGTCTCTATTGCCTAAAATACCGCCAGGGATATATAAGAACTAATTAAATATGTTGATGGAATAAACATCTCAAATATAATCTTAAAGCACAATCACAGGAACTAAGTGATTTTTTAGCAATGACCCCAGTGCTGTGGTTTTTAGATCAAATATCAAAGGCTCCTGTTTAAATTGGGCACCTTGTATCTCTAGCCTTTCAGTAGCTACATTACTTTCTTAGGACTTTATTTCTAGATTTTTCTTTCTTCACAGAAAATTTGCATTTGGATTATGAAATGTTAGCTTTATAGATAGAGGGTCTTCTAAATATTGGAATAAAGAATCTCCTTTTTTTTTTAAATTTCTGACCTCATCCCTCCGGCCCCCTGACTTGATATTTGTAACAGGCACTTATAAGGTACATTCAAATCCTCTTTGCTTTGATTGGAGAAGTAGATTATCTGAGTAATGCACTTTGTCATCTGGCTATATCTTCTATTTGACAGAATGGGGAAGAAAGATTTCTGAATAAACTGCTTGGCATTAAAAATTTCATCATCTCTGATTTGTAAGAGAATGAATTAAACAAAGTACTCATAATCGTGTATGCTAAAGTGTGATCGTGCAGTGTTTTGAATTTATTATCAGTTTGTTTGTTCGTGTTATCACATTTAAGATAGCCAGACACTACAGACAATACTAAACATGAATTAGTTGAGATGCAAGTTCAAGGCATATTACTGTACCCTGTGGAAGTATATAACTGTACATATATATTTTTTGAGATTTACTTTTTTATGCATACAAGAACTAGGGTACAGACTAGAGGTATGGGATGGGGTGTGAGAGGATTCACAAGAGATAGAGCAGGGAGCAGAACACACAGACTGACAAACTGCACTGCTGAGGGGAGCAGCTGGCCAGACAGAAGAGGTCTGCCTCACCATGTGGATCACCTCCTGGGCCTGGATCAAACTCGCACTAAGTTGCTGCTGCTAGCTTGCAGTGCTGGGCTTTAACCCACTTTGCCACCAGGGAGAGCCAGGAATTAGACTTTCAAAAAACAGTAATTGTAAATTTATAGGAGTTTACTAGAGTCGGTCCCACATTTTACTTGAAGTAGCTTCCAAAACCTGCTCAGAGTGTTTATGTTCTTGCTTATGCCTCCCTTTACAGAGCTCTTCCATTTGTGTCCTCAGCTGCTGGGCATAAAGGCAGTGATGGGAATATAGTGTGGCCGTTTGATCTGTCCCTTACTCAGCTCCTTACTGACTGTGTGCTCTTGGCTATTCATCAGAACTTTCCTGGAGTTGTTATAAGGATTCAGTGAAGCTGAACCAAAAGAGATTAACCAAGAGTCTGGCAACACAGCAAATCCTTCATAAACACCAGAATTTATTTCTCATATACCTGGTGTTTATGGTAAGCCAAAGTGTTTTGATTATTTTGAGTTGTGTAAATCATTCATTCCCAAATTTCTGGAAAACTGCTCATTTGTAGTTTTGTTTGTGATGTCTGTTTCTGAAGGGGTAATAGGACAGTAGTTTCACTTAAGACACATTTAAATTAACTTCTCTTTGAGAATTTGTAGTAGCTTAAAAAACAACTGGTAATACAAATCACTTTTTGTAAAAACTAGGCTTGGACTTAAAATATTTACGTTACTCTTAGAAATTGGCTAGTTGAATTCTAGTTGACAGAATGGGGAGGAAAGATTTCTGAATAAACTGCTTGGCAGTTTTTCAACTATGAGGGTAGTTGAACAGATAATATTGTTAATTTTTGCCATTCTTAATTTTTAGATATTTTAGATTTTTTTAAAAAAATCTTTAAGTTTTTTTTTTTAAGGCATAGGAATATGTATGCTGAAGTTATATAATGACATGATTTGCTTCTAAATAATATGGAATGCATGATGGGCCAGGGTAACAGAAACATAATTGACCCTTGATCATTTTTGCAAGGTTGTAGCTATATCAAGATGCACTTTACTAGTGTATTTCTATATGTGCTTTGTAATTCTCAATAATTAAACTGTCTAAAAATGTAGGTTAGAGAGCCTCAAAACTCAATCACTGTTACTAGTTATGGTCAATATATTTATCACAATCAGTTGTAAGTAGATGACCATGACCTACTACAGGAATAGAAAATGTATAATACATGAGAAAAATATTTTGATTTTTTACTGTGAATTGACCCAAAAATATGTGATTAAATAATTTATTGGTGACAGAATATCCACTGTAAGATAAATATGCATTATAACAAGCTTTCAGAACATGTTTTGTCTGTTTATCAAAACTACATCTGTGAGGTATGAAAGTGTACTTTGTTGATGTGCCTGTTCTGCCCCCTGCTCTGTCTCTGGTGAATCCTCTCACCGCCCCTGAACCTCTGGCCTGTACCCCAGTTCTATATGGATAAATAAACAAATCTTTACAAAAAAAATGTTTATTTGAAAGGTTTACCAGCATAAGAATATTATCTTAAATAATTAATGGAGATGACATCAGAACCCTCCCCTCTCTGACCTATATAGTTCTTTAGTCATCAGTGAAAGAAGTAACAGTGTACAGTACTTTCTTTGCCTACTCTGTTAGATCTCTTTGATGGTATACTAAATTTGCTGATAGGCCCTAAACTGACTGATGATTGATCGTATAAAGCTTTGGGGAATTATTCAAGGGATTATGGCTTTTTGCAGTGTTTGGGACATATGTTTTTGTTTTTGCTTTTTTCTCAATGATCAATTCAGTTCTAACTCTTTATAACCCATGATTTTATGATTATAATTTGCTTTTAAAAATGGGCTGCCTGTAACTCATGGTTTGCCATTTTTCCCTCTCTCTAATTAAAAGCAAAATAAAGTAAAACACCCTATCTGAATTTCCAGCTTTGATTCACCTCTTTTCTACTTTTGTTTATGCATGATCTCATCTGTATTATCTAGATATTTATTGTATCTTTTATCATAACTGGGAAATTTTGCCTTTTCAGTTCCCACTATATTTGATAGCATCTATAATTTTATAGAGATGGGTCTTGTAATGAGGACACATTTAACAGGTGCACATACATGTGTCCTCTATTGTGCTACTTCATGGTGGTCAATAAAGTTGTAGACAAACAGCTGCTGATGGGGAAGTCTACAGCTCAGAAGTAGCTTGTTATGTTTTTGATCTCAAATGTTATTACTGATCACAGTTTGGAGTCTGTATAAAAATGATGAAAGATCTGTGGAGCCCTCTTTTTTTTTTTTTTTCAGAGACTATTGAGGTCTTTGATTTTAGGGATCTTTTTTAAATGTTTACTTATTTCACCCTCCTTTTGTCTCTAATGGTTTTCAGTGCCTCTAGTCCACTAATTTTGGCTCAATTGTAATTATGGTCTTCTTGGACACTCTCACTGTGTGACTGAATAAAAATATGTGTGAATGCTTTTGGGGCACAATGCATCAAAGCACTGTAACTTTGATGTCAGTTAAGGGACAAAAGTCATATTTCCTTTCTTCCTTAGAGAATCAATAATGTGGTCATGCTTGCAGAGACAGGCACGTCTGAACCATAGGCAGGCAGTACATTATTTTCAAATCTCTTTTCTCCCAAAGGTCTCTCAAGTCTAGTCTTCTTTGACAGTTTCATCATGAATAATATTCTGTGGTCTTGCTGTCCTGAGCAACCTTAGAAAAATTCCATGAAACACTATATAATTAATATAATAATGTATTTTACTGAGTCCTCTGTATTACTCCCCAAACAATCATTACATTACATTTCATTTCAATAGTGTACTCTCTGGTATATGCTTGGATTTGATATGTAATATATTATCTTTGTCCTGGGAATTTTGGAAATGTCTTATAAATAATTTCTCTATAGTCCTTTTTTAAAACTTATTAATGTAAAGAAATGGAGAGTTTTTTATGTGTAAACCATTTTATAAGGTAAGTGAAGAAACATATAGCATACTAGGAAAAAAGACTATTTGTATTAACTGTACAAATTCACTATTTGTATTAACTGTAGCATAATGCCTGATTCATAAAGGGTGGTGGCGTTAATGACATTCTTACTCTGGCTGCTCCTTATCCTCACTATCATGTATTTGCCATATCTCACCCTGTTGTTTAAATGGGGGTATAGTTTCTTTGGTCCAAGAAACACTAAATAATGAGTTTATCACAGTTAGGTAACTAGTATGGAGGTATATGTTCACATTAAATTATAATTTGTTTTCAGTAAATTCAATAACTTGTTTTCATTTTAATTTCTTCAACTCCTTCAACTGTAATTTGTTGGCTAAGATTACTGTCTGATACATTGCTCAGGACAGGGCCCAGTTCATTTGACCTGACTGTTATAAAGAGTCCTAGCTCTGCAATCAGACTGCCTTAGGTTAATTTCTGGTTCTCAGCCTTGGTAACTGTGTTACCTTCTCTCTCTCTATTTCTCTCTCTCTCTCTCTCTCTCTCTCTCTCTCTCTCATTCTCTCTCTCTCTCTTTTTTAAATCTCTAAATGGATATTGCAGAACTCATGCTTGTTGGAATGAATAAATTTGATCATGATATCAGTGGCAAACCAGTGACTGGTATGTTTTGAAAAATTAGTACACCAATGACATAATTTTTATTGTTGCTCTAATTGTTGTTATTGCCATTATTTGTTATTACTTTTGTTGCTATTGTTATTGTTTCTACAACAAGGACCAATTGCCTGCCTATTATTCAACTAAAACTCCCAGGCTTCTATATAAGTACTCTCTATTCCAAAGTGAGCAAGCAGCTTTAACCAGACCAATATAATTCACTTTTTATTCATAGCATGAATGGAGTAGGAGAATGTGCTTTTTGCATTTATTAGAGAAGTTTGGGTGAATTCGTAATAAGTTCTGGATTGATTGTTAAATCAAACTGAGCATCCTGCCTACCAGGTTAAAAATGATTAATATTTCCACTTCTTGAATACTGAAACACACATGTTTATATTCTATATGTTTATATCTGCATACCTATACTGGTTTTTATATGTATGTGTACTCAAATATTATATTTGCATGTAATATGTATTTAAAAAAAAAAATATATATATATATATATATAAATAGATAGATAGGAGATAGATCGATCGATCTTCAGTTAATTTTAATGGCATAAAGACCATGTATCAGAATAATAGCATGGGATTCATTGCAGTTGTCCTAGAATGCAAAAAAAAAAAAAAAAGTGAAATATTTTAACAATTGTACTGCCCTAATTGAGTTATTCAGAGATTCATAGTAATTGCTGCCTGGTGTGGTTAGTGTGATGCCTGCAAGAGAATATACTTTCATTATACATAGATTAATAATAATGATATCAAAGCAGACTTAACAGAAATCTAAATCTGTTGTTAACCCAAAAGCAAGAATAATCATTTAAATTCTTTCTCTGCATCTCTCTTCAAAGAGGAGTAGAAAATTAAAGAATTGAAATATTTTTATAATACTCTTTGTAGCTTTCATCTTGTGCATCTGCTGTTTTTCTGATGTTTGTTAAGTTTCAGGTTGTATGTAAAAGATCCTAACCGATGAAATTGTATTCAAAGGAGAACTGGGAAAAACAAAATGAAATACTTCATAAAACCCCCCAATGGTTAACATTGTTTCTCCTCCTAAATATTGTGGGTTAATGATGCCTTTCTGTTAATCTTATTTTTATGGGGGAAAAATACAAAGCTGATTGTCTGAATAGGGTTATCACAATAAATTCTGTCCTTGGAAATACTAAAATGGATACACACAGTTTAGTTTGGTAATGTTAAACTTTACCTGTGTTCTATGTCCCTGGAACTCCTAACCTCCTAAGGCTTAGGTAGTTCTAATGCTTACTCTTCCTGTGCCCTCTTTCTTTGCCTTAACCTGAACTATTTGTACCCTCCTCCTGAATATTTGATAACTTAAATTGACTGAATTTTAATCAAGATTCTCTCCTGCATTGCCTATCCTTGGTCACTGGGAAAAAAACAACCTCTCCTTAGAGACTCCTGAGAATCATTTAACCTCAGGAGAGAACCTTCCCAATTAATTATCCAATCTTTTGCCCCTGCTCATCTACTTCCCCACATCTGATACTTTTTTTACCCTTGACTAAAAATGATATTGTCTCTTCCCCAATGTCTACCACATTATAAATACCTTCTCAATTGCTACTGTTATTTTTTCTTCTCTTTCATTTTTCCTCCAGTGATTGATTTATACCAAAGAATAATGAGTAGTGTCTTTTTTCTGCTATGAACAAAAGTTCTAGAGATAATTCTTCTTAGCTAATTGTAACAGGCACTGTTTTCTATTTAAATATAAGAATAATATTTTTATTATGGATAATATAAATATATGACTGTGCTTTACTTCTATTTTGAGGATGCAATTAATGATTTTTCTTATGTAATCATTAATAAGTATGAAAAACATAACATAAAAGTGAATATTGGGGAATTTCCAGAATTCCAAAACTTCATTAATTTAGCAATATAAAATTGGTCTATAAACATGGCTGTTGTTTTTATTATATATGAGTATGACAGAAGCACTTTGGGGCTTCATCTCTTTTCTGTGGCTATATTCAGTTGATTTAAGATTCGAAGTTTATTTTTTTCATGAATGCTGTTTTTCTTAAATTATTACTGAGAGAACACATGTTTATTTTTCTATGAATGAAAAAAGTAACTTAATGATGAGAATTATTTAGGTTTCTTATGCCGGAAGAAAACTTGTCTTTGATGTTGGTATGATTAGGATTTACCTCCTCTGCTTTCTGTAGGCCTCATCTACTTCTGTCTTGATTGAAGGTAAACAGGCACAGTTCTGTCCTGACTGTGTCACTGCTGGTTTTAGGAAGAAAAATGCATCAGAATTTATGGAGATGTCTTCTTCCAGTTTTGAGTACCTGTTTTTGTGACTGTTTCCCAAAATAATGTCTCTGTTTCTGATACATCTCCAGGATGGCCTTCTATAATTCCATATGAGGTTGTATTTTGTATGCAAGTGACTCCAATTCAATAATTCCAAACAAAAATTGTGTAACACCAACCCATTATTTCCATTTGTTCTATTGGATAATGGCCTTCTGGTTGTCCCATTGTCCCGATCACATCACATTTTTTTAAACCTTAGAATATTCACCATTCTCTCAAATTATTACTCTGGATCTTATGCTCTCTCTCCCATAATGTCTCTCATTTCCCTCTCCTATTACAAATTCTATACCCCAAATTTGATTATGTTGCTTTTCTCTAGAATATTTTAATAGGCTTCTAACTGAACCTCCAGCTCCCTTCATCCTTTTAGTTAATCTTGGAACAGTGCTCCTACAAATTAAGTGCTTTAATTACTTTTTGATTTGAATTGAATCTATCTAAGAAGACAGCCATCTATGTGAGGATGGGTTTTTCACCATCTGTGCATATCTTAGGCCCAGCACCCTGAAGCAGAGAAGTACCACTTTTAAGTGCATATACTTATTTGTTAAATTTCCTTTACATCATTTATTGTAACACACGTTGATTTGTAATCAGCATAATAGCTTTAGCTTTTTCAAACTTTGTTTTTTTTTTTTTTTTAAGAAAAGGATCAACTCTGGGACATGCATCTCATTAAGTATTAAAAGTACTCAGTCTCTGTAAAATGAATATAATAAGAGACATTTCTATAATGTAACACCAAAGGAGATAAATGTCGGGTTGTCAGAAAACTTAAATGAATAATGGTATTTGAGGCATTTGTTTTTCTTGCAATTTGAGATATGATAATTACTACAATTTAAATTTTCCCCCAACCTAGCTTACTTAGATGTCTTGAGAATTGGGGGCTTTTGGACACATAAGGCACTTTCCTATCCTGTCAGAAGTTCTTGAAAAATTACAAATAGATTTATGTTCACGATGAGAAAACAAAGAATGTAGAGTTGAAATGCATTAAAAACTAAACTGCTTCTAAAACAGAGCATTGTACCAAAATTTAGAGAATGAAGAGTCGGAATTAGTATGAGGAAATAAATGAGGCAAGACTGAATTGTTCAAAAGGTAAAGTCTTATAATGCCATAATGGTATAAAATGAATTTAATAAGGTGGGAAAAATAAGATTTATACTATAATAATTAACCCTTTTATTTGAGTATGACTGCTTATCTTCTAATTCAATAATGATTTAATCACATTAACTTAGCCCAAGTTTTTTTTTTATCCATATCAAGAATGTCAGCAACCTGGAGAGGTCTACTTCATGGGTTGTGCTTTCTTGAGCAAGGCATCAGAGAATCTCTTAGTGCACTAAGTTCTGCCATACTATTACTTAGTAAGAAGGTGGTTTTAGTTCTGTTAAATTTTCTACTTTCACAGGACACACAAGTGGATGCTATTTTCTTAAGTGAAGTAATGCTGATTTGTGGATCAAAGCTTCCAGTACCCTACATTTTGCTAGGCCCCTTGCTAATTATTTTATCTATATTATAATAGCATATCACAAGATATCATTATCTTTTCCATTTTACACAGGTGAACACTGGAGCCTAGAGCTTTTAAGTAAACTGTCCAAAGCCAGACTCTCTCCTGAAGTCCAGTTCATTTTCTTTTGTAAAGACCTTTTTGCAGTGACTATATTTTGTTTGTAGTTTTCAAATATCAAGATTATTAGGATACTTACTACCCATAAAAAATGATAGATTTTTTAAAGGCTTCCTTACTTTCTTCAGAGTAGGATGGAAGAAGGAAAGATGGAGGATGTGTGTGACAATGCGTATTTATAATCATTATCGGTTTTAGTTTTAGGGCTAGTAGTTCTGATTGAAAGACAGAATATCACAGAATGTTGCCTTTGGTCAATGGTGGCCTTATGTGATTAAATCCTTGTAAATAGTATTAAAATGTTATAAATTCAAAAAAGAAAATGTTATTTTCTGTCCATATGTGGATTTTTAGCAAAAACCAAATATGATTTCCAAAAGAAATGGGTTTTTTTTTTCTTCTCACTCTTACATGCAATTCTTACTGTAACACCTAAATATGTTTAAGTGTGAAGAAATGGTCCTTAGTATTCAACAGTGTGATAAGAGATTCGGTTCCTACCATCTATACATGGAGAGAATATTTTGAAGAGATTAGCATTGTATGAAACTTTTCTCTTTACAAAGTCGCTTTTTCATGCTAAGCATTAATGTATTGTCCCACATGATGAAAGTTGGGTAGAAGTGAGCTTGTGATAGTGACTCAAGTGGTCAGCCATGGCATGCTATGAAAATGCATTGGGAACAGAATGATCTAGAACATGCTTGGTTTTGTGTTGCTCATTCTGTGGAGGAAGAGTGTGCCATGCCAGTCCTGATGTGTGTAGAATGTTCTCATTATTTATGTGTAGATGCACCAAAGAGGTGTTTTGAAAATAGTGTGTATGCTCAAATGATCTCCCTTCAGTGACTTCCTCCCTTACCAGTTAAAAACAAAACTCCTTTGCTATCCATCCTCCTCTCTGGTAGCCTCCATTTTACAGTTAGATTTGTATTTATTTTTGGTTTGGTTTTGTCTGAGCCTTTGTTTTGCTTCTCTACATTTCATATAAGTGAAACTACCTGGTATTTTTCTTTTTCCTTCTGACTATTTGCATATTCCATCAAGTTCCATCTCATTGCAAATGGAAAATGGTAATGGTTTTATAGTTGCATAGCATCCCACTGTGCGTGTGTGTAAATAAATAAGAATACTATGTCTTCTTAAACTACTTAACTTTTCTTGAGAACTTAGGTTGTTTTCATAAGTTGGCTATTGTGAATAGTGCTACAATGAACAGTAAGGTGCATATGCCCCTTTGAATAAGGGGCTTGGGACTTATGGTAGTGAATTATAGATGCCTTGGTGGTAGGTGATGTGGTGACATACCTCTAAAGAGGTTTGACCATATACCTCTAAAACATACAGCAATACACACACACACACACACACACACACATTTATACCACTATTATAAAACAAACAAGAGACAAATAATCTGAGTGACAAGAAGAAACAAAAAATTCCCTTCTATTAAAAAAAAAATAAAGTCCTTGTGGTTTTCAGGATCCTATGCATATGACTCTGATATGCTCTTCTCTCCATTGTCCTTCTATTAGCCTGCCCCCTCACCCCTTGTCTTTTGCAAGTGCTTTGACCTCTTCCCACACAGAGTCCTCAGTTTCTCTGCAGACCTTTATCTCCTAATGAATATCAACTCTATAGTAGTATTTTCTCTGCCTTAATCAAATCCCAATGGGCTTTTGGACTCTTAGCATCCTGTTCCTCTCCTTTGAAGACATGGCTCAACTGTATTTTTTATTAGTTTGGTGATGATGTTTGAGAGAAAAGATGATTGGCGTGGTGTTTGAAAGCCTAAAAATACCAACCATATACCCATATCAAACCATAATTAGCCTCTTAGCAGCCCTGGGAACTCTGTGCCTCAGTGTCTCTAATATAAAACGGAGATGTTGTGGACCCAGATTATTAGAGTTGTGGTGGAGATTAAATGAGTTGATGTTAAAACAGTGCCTTATGCATAGAAGGAGCTCACTATGTGGTCACACTTTTTATTATTTAATTAATGACTGTTCTTCCACTCATTTGCATACTCCATGCAGAGAGGGGTTCTGACTGTTGTTAGGCAGTGTCCTCTCAGAGCTCAGCACAATGCCTAGCCTGTTATTGGAACCCATTCAGTGTGTATGTTTTACTGAAGGTCAGCCATGCCCTAAATAAACTTGAACCTGTGTTTGACTACTACTTGAGTCAGTATAAGATTAAGAGGTGTGCTTCTGCTTCTGGCACAGAGATGTTGGCTGGTTCTAACCTGGCAGTCATGCCATTTTCCATAAATTGACTCCTGTTCAGGGCCTTTAGATACAGGGTCTGCTCAGCAAAGATGTATCCTACTTGGGACCCTGACACTGATGTAGGGATGAGTATACTCTGGCACATAAGTCTCACTTCTACTGAACTTTCTACTAGTGACTTTCATATTTTTATTTTAGCTACACATCACCTTTTTATTCATTTAAAATCTTATCAAAAGCTCAGTTTATTCAACATATTAA
>NW_004567105.1:53567661-53569564 GCF_000260355.1 Condylura cristata
TTGACTTGTTCAGGGCCTCCCATTCTTAGCTTGTTACTGACTGCCCCTGAAAACCTTTACCCTAAAGTAAAATGATGTTCTGTTTTCTGAAGGTTTTAGGCAAGAGTTTGACTTTGAATGCGTAATGGGCAAAATGGAAGTAATTTCCTGGTGAAAAGCTTCCAACCTTTTAATCTCAAATAAGGAATAATTTGAAGTGGTCATGTCATATATAGTTGAACAGTTCTTACAGTGATGGAGAGAAAATCCCATTTCGACATAATATGCTTTTTAAGGCTACTTTATAGCTGCCACTTGTCATCTTAGAGAAAAGAGATGTTAAATATGATGGCGAGACTGAAGTTAAAATCCATTTTATTAGTTGCTTGATAGCGTTTACTTGAATCACTCAGTATGGTAATGTCGCCACATGCTGCTTGGGAGTCTTTCTAAGTGTGTTTGTGAGTGTGTGTGTGTGTGCATGTATTTATATAGGAAAGAGAAGCCAAGAGGCAGTCATGTTTTTGTTTTGGCTTTCTACTAGTCTTAGGGTAGAAATGGTAGAACTGGACTTTTCAGAAATATTTTTCTATCAATAGGAAAGTCATGATTGTGGCTTACTGTTGAATAACACATTTAATAACAGGCGAGTTGATAAATAATTGGACCTTCTTTCATATTTCCAGTAGTTCAAAATAAAATCTATATTTTTATATGTGAAAAAAAAAGATAATGCAATGCAATGGGAAGATGTTCTGTTTTTCTTCTGCACATTAATTTTCTTTAAAAGTTTCCTGTGCCAGAGTTGTCAGATGTCCTTTTTTATTCTTAATTAAAAATATTCTTTTCTTTAAATAGAGTCCTAAGTTTAGGACTGATGACTAAGGAGCCCTTAAATTCATATCTACTTAAATCACTTTTTAAATGTGATTTTTTCCCCCCTGAACAAGGAATGAAAAAAATAGTTGATATGGGCCATCTGGCTTTAAAATGTAGAGAATTTTCTTCGAGGCTGCATCTATTTTGGAGTGACTATAGGATCAGAATTCCAATGAATCCAAACAGTAGATTCACAATTTAAACTTTAATGCTTTGAGGATTGTAAATCACAGCACATATGGGATGATACATGTTTTGGGAGATGGATCCTCCTGGCCTACATGTAAAATTAAAGCTGTCTATATTCTATGTTTATTGAATATATTTATTTTACCAAGGTGGATCTGAAGAAATTGTTTCTAGATTTTAATTTCAATCTTTGGGATGATTAGACTGTAAAAATATTTGTGTCAAATTTTTGTGCATTAAATATCTTTGACAATGTCCTCAACTTGTAAAGTTTCTCAGGAAATGTAATGACTATCCTTATTTTCTCATGGTTCATTGAAAACAAACAACAAACAAAAAAACCTAATAGATAGACAATATCCTTTCGATGGAAGCTATGATTCCTATAGTTAGTCTGAAGTCATGTAACTCTTTTCCTCATTGATCCTTCATTTTAACAAGAGGAAGTATTTTGACTGATTTTAATAATTAGTATAGCCAAGAAATTGCTTAATTTTAATATTTCTCAAAACATATCCTAATAAAGTTTATTCTCCAAGGGTAAATGGAGTAATTTGAGACAAGTTCAACTGGTATATCAGATGCAAGCCTTCTTAACCTCCTGATTGTTTAACATGTCAATATGCATCATGAACCTAGAAAAAGAGGAGTGTGTAAAGAAAGAAGGCAATTATAGAAGGTGAGTCCTAAACAACTTGACTCTGGGATACTTTGTAGGAATTTTTGTTTTGCCAGTTGCAACTTAGAGAAGGACTTCTTGTATGCCGACAGATTGATTGACATTAACACAGATTTACTTGGGTTCTCTGTGATAGCAGATTCTCCCATCTCATCCCATCCTGTCATTTCTGAAATT
>NW_004567105.1:53570579-53573489 GCF_000260355.1 Condylura cristata
TGTGCCATGTGGGTCACCTGCCTTGCTGGGGTATTGAGCTCCTTCTGAAGTGGCTGTGGCTAGCTTCTCGTTGCACTTTAACTCACTGTATCACCAGGAAGGGCATCCGATGTTCTACATGGTAATGAAACTGCTCAATGTTGTCCATTCTCCTTCTGGCTCACCTCACTTATTATGACCCTTTCCAGTTCCACCCATGCTGCACCAAAAGGCATGAGTTTGTATTTTGTAACTGCTGAGTAGTATTCCATTGTGTAAATATATCGAATCTTCTTGATCCACTCATCATTTCTGGGGGGCTTAGGTTGTTTTCATATCTTACATACTGTAAGTAGTGCTGCTATAAATGGAATGCAAGTTTCCTTTCAAATTATTGTTTGTTGTGATCTTTGGGTAGAAACCTATAAGTGGAGTTGCTGGGTCATATGGTAGATTCAGTTTTAGTCTTTGTAGGAATCTTTATATTTCTTTCTGTAGGAGCTGTACGTTCTGAGCAACATTTCAAACAATTTAAACCAGCTGTTAGAGAATGAGATTTTAATTCCTGTAGCTAGACTTTCATAACCT
Source organism: Condylura cristata (assembly GCF_000260355.1). Taxonomy (NCBI): domain Eukaryota; kingdom Metazoa; phylum Chordata; class Mammalia; order Eulipotyphla; family Talpidae; genus Condylura; species Condylura cristata. The sequence goes on from NW_004567105.1 coordinate 53,571,147, forward strand.
ACTCATTGTTGATCTAAGATTATTATTTACTTCATGCACACTTTCTATATTTTTGCATGATGACTTGTCAGTCACTCCTTGAACTGGGCCATTACTAGAATCACTTTGTGAACTTTAAAAACTATATACTACTGGAGCCATCTCCAAATTATAGTTGTTTAATAGTTTTTGGGGTGAGTTTTAGGAAACTTTTTTACATAAAAAGTTCAAATGATTTTAATGAAGCTAGATTTTTAGAATGGCTAGTAAATACACACTAAGAAATACTTTCCTTTCCAAATTTAAAAAGCAATAAAATGCACCCTAGTCCCCAAATCATGAGATACATAATTCAAAGGTGTACAACCCCATAGTGCTTTACAGGTAATTAGAATACTGATTTCTAGCATTAGTTATTACTACCTGTAGGTAGAAGTCAGGGTGTGTTGAGAAAACAGATATGCTTGCCAGAAATAAATAAGGATATTTCATGCCTCCTGATCAAAATAGACCCCTTGCTAAATTGAAAATGTTCTTTAAGAGTAACCTAATGTAAACTGTCACAGAGGGATATGGATAAGATGTTGATACACAGGACCTTTCCGTTTTAAATGCGGATGGCAATAAAAAGGGGAACTCTTTAATTTGCCTGAAAGTAGCTGCAGCTTCCTTGATCTGGTCTCATCAAAGTAACAAGCCTATAAACATTTAAGGGATTCTGTGTGTGCTGCTGCCATTAATTTAATTGCTGCAGTATGGGGAACTATGGGGAAATAGAGTTAAACACTGAAAACTTAGGGACAAGTCACTAAATAGGTTAGTTCTATAACTGGTGTTGTCTTTACAAAGGATATAGTGTTCTAAATATATATAACTTTACAGAACTGACAATTGTGATCCAAGGTCAGCATGGTAGGGAAGTAACAGTTTTGGTTGTGGGATGTGATACGTTGAAGATAAATAATCTTCAATGTCAGTGAAGACTTGTGGCATTTGAGATACCTAGGAGTTGTGCAACCTTTCTTTTTTTTGTTGAGCTGTATGATAAGTTTAAAAGACATACCCTTTTATATGTTTATCCTCATTAACATTTAAATCAACTCTGTGTATTTTGTGTTGTACAAATCCAGCTTTGAGCCAACATTATTTGGGGGCATGAGCTTAAATGTGAATTAATTGAGTCTGGTAGCCCTTTACATGCCAGTTGTTTCTGTTAGTTTAGTACACTGGCAATGTCTTCTTATACATGGATTGAACCTCTTTTGGCTTAATTGACTATTACAATACCAATTAAACTACATGTGTCCAATTATTGGTCTCAGCTTACCAAATTGTTAATGGTATGTAATTAGAGTTTCATTTGGTAAACAATTTGTTTAATAAAGGATTTTGATCTCCTCAGATGATTTGTTCCCCTCCATCTGATTTTCCTTTCTCTAATGCCAGTCTAATTCTGGACCATTTTTTCCAACTGGCCAACTTTTATTAAAATATTTTTCCTCCAGTTGGATATGTGGCATTAACCACAAATCAAACATGATAGTCATTTGCACTATTTCTCCTTTACAGAAGCTAGCCATTTGTTTGTTATTACTGTTAGGTTGTGTAATCTTGAGAGAAAGGTGTCTGACACATGATATTATACTGCCATATTATTTAAATATCTCTTTTTAGGAATCACACAAGTTCAGTTCATATTATTAAGAGTAGAAGGAAAAAATATATCTTAAATTCTCTCATATACCTAACCACATGAACAAAGCTTCATTCCAAATTTATCTCCAAATCCTGTATTATTTATAATCAGTTAGTTTCTAAAGACTCATATCTAGATTATTTATTTTCAATCCTGTTTTGTGAGTCTTCTTAAATATCCATGAGAATGCTAATCTGAAGTTCATTAATGGGGAAAAATATAGATCTCAAAATACAATAGGATGAATGATCCTTGTCAAAGACCCTACTACAAAATTGAGTTCAATTTTTGATTAAAAAGAGTTATGTCTGACTTAATCAAACCCCAACAAGGTTGAGATAGATGCCTGAACTCTGCTCTAACACCTGACATCTGGGGTTGAATAATTTGCTTGTCTTTCCCCTATCCTACCTTATTATCCCACTCCCTTCATTGGATCTCACCTTACCTCACTTCACTTATTTTTAGTTTGACTATGTATACCCACTTCACTTAATTTTAATTTTGAATATGAATAGTTAAATAAATAAATAATAAATAAATAATAAATAGTTAAAGAAATATAAGAAAATGAATAAAATATATTCTCAAAGTATATGTTCTATAATATAATGACTGTGGACTTTGAGTTCAAAATAGGGTACAAATCACAGCTCTCTTTAAAAAAA
>NW_004567105.1:53574862-53579349 GCF_000260355.1 Condylura cristata
GTTTATATTCACTGAGCATATACTATGTGCTGGGCATAATATTCACAGCTTTCCATCATTATCTTTCCACAACAACTCTATGAGGTAGGGACTTTCATTTCCTATCTTTCCAGAGGAAGAAATAGTTGAGTTAGAGAGCTAAGTGAGTAGCTTGCCTAAAGTCACACCTAGATTTGAACCAGGCCTTACTATGGAACCTGAGCACATAATTACAACCCAAAGCTGCCTCTCTATTTTTACAATCCTGTTTTTAGTCCTTTCTCTATCCATACAAGCTTCTAGTCTCCTGTATTTCTCTCTCACATCCCATACCAGTACCTAGCTTGGAAGCAGCACATAGCATTGGAAAGAATGAATGAATAAGTTCAGCCTCTCTGCAGGGTGCTGAGAAAATGAAAGCTAGCCTATAGGAATTTAAAAGTCAAAGAATTTTAATGGAAGGATTTTAAAGTCAATAACACTCCTTTGTGTCCATAACAAATTGAATGTAATGAAAAAATGGCAAAACCAGTTAAGAAGCATTCGGGTGTGGGAAATTCTGCAGGGCACTTGATTTAAAAAAAAAAAATCTGCTCAGGCATATAATAATTAAACTGTTCATGACAGCATATAATTGCATCATTTTGTACACAACTTTGTTACTATAATTTGGGTGATAAGAAAGCAAAATGTCAAAATCTTTCTAATGGTATTTAATTTTGTTTTGTTCCCAAAGGAAGTTTTCAGTTTGTACTTTGACCTGGTATATTTTTGACGTATCTCTACATTTTTTGCTGTTGTGACTAATTCATGAAATCTATAGAAATGACTCATTCACCTTTCTACCTTTCTTTATAATTTCAAGTCATTTATTTATATGAGGTTTAGATATTCAATATTCAAGGTACCTGTATTTGCAACCTATCAGAGTAGCTTGTTTTTTACCTTCCACTTTATTTGGAGTTAATACTATTAGTATAATCTTAAGAATAATGACTCAATTTACTCAAGATCATTAAATTAAAAAGATGTGCTAACTCTTCAGGGACCAGGTAGAGATTTACACTTTTTTGAAGACAGGGATTGCTGAGCAAATTAATAATGTAAACAAGAGTTTGGAGAGAATATATAATCAACTCAAGAGAAGAAACTTTTCAAGCAAGCTCCAGCACTTTAGAACTATCCTCTGACATGCAGAAGATTGATGTGCTAGTTACTAATCATTGATTTGAATTCATTAAACTCATCACGTTAAATATCATTATTTTCCTACTTTTTGTTGGTCTCATACAAATTATAAATTGACTGTAACAATGCTGCTTCCTTAATAGCTGCTAGTTACTACTTCTTCTCACTACCTTAGCCATCTTGGGTGCACAAGAAAACTGCTCATGTGTCACCTTTTGTTAGTAAATATTGCTGCTTCTGCTGTGAGCTTTTTTGCCTTAGAACTGCACTGTAAATGTACTTATATAACAACTCAAATGATGTTGTTGGATTAACTACTTTCCCCTGTTTTAGCATTTATATGCAAAACTTCACATAAAGTATGGTATATTTAAAGATTTCTCTCCCAGCAAATATAAGTTTGTAGACAATTACAAGTCCTGAACCATCACTAGAGATTCTCCCACTGTTTTATACAGAATCAGCAATTCAGGAAGCTTCTAACCTTTAGAACAGGGTTTGCTCTGATTCCCTGAATTCTATATATTTTCAGGCAACCTCACTGCTAGAACTTTTTTCATTTGCCAAAACTGTGATTTTCTCTCTTTTCATGTTGTTAGAATGGGTCAAACTTCTGGCCCTCGTATTACTTGCTAACTTTAAAGTGTTTCCTGTTCTAGGTACTGGCAAATGCAGCTCTACTGTCTGCCTGTGACCAATGTCTCTTTTTCTCTTTGTTCTAATAAACCTGGCCTTTTAAAATGTAAAATAACATTTTACATAAAATGTTCCCTGTCCTGAAGAAGTCAGGCATCCTTGCCTAATAATAGATTCTATTGTGTTAAAATAGACATTTGAAACATTTTTTTTTATTTTTACTAATTTATCTTCATTAGAAACTGAAAATTTTACATAGATACTCATGGTTTAGCATACTGTCATCAGTTGATGCTTACTATCTTATAAAACTTTATATTTCTTATACATTGCCCAAATAAAGAACAAGGAAAACAGGTATGAAGGATGTTACCAAGAAGAAAATAGAAGAGATTCCTTGTTTCATTCTCAAGACCATAGGCTGTTAGTATTGGTGAGGGTATAATGAAAACCAAGTCGTAGTATTGGTGAGGGTATAATGAAAACAAAATCGTTGTATTCTTTTGAGGAGAGTGTATACTAGTTCAGCCCTGTGGAAAACAGTACACAGTTTCTCAATATTATGAATAAGTCTGTGGTTTGATGCAGCAAGTACACTCCTAGGAATGTAACTGAAGAATGCAAAAACATGAATGAAGGGATATTTTTACTCCTATGTGAATTGCAGGGCTGCTTACAGTAACTATAATATGAAAACTACCTGAGCTCCCCAAGGCAGGTTGGTCGATTAAGAAGATGTGAATACTACTATAGTAAATACTACGCAGCTTAAAAAAAAAATTAAAAAAAAAAGTTATCATGTCATTTGTGATAACACAGGTGGACCTTTAGGGACTTATACTAAGTGAAATAGGTCAGAAGGAAAAAGACAGTATTGGGTCATTTTACTTGTGAAATATAAAGAAACAAAACAAAGGAGCAGGTGAAACTAACCCAATACAAAACTTAGAAATATGGCTGTAATTTGGGTCTCCTGAAGAGTGAGGAGAATCAAAGGGCAAGTTTGCACAATGATGTATTGTGGTTGAGGATGATGTGTGTGTTGGTGGTATGTGAACTAAATACATCTGAGGAGGTGTGAACTTGTACCATAAATCATATACAGTGTCATAAGCCTATTTACCTTATTAAAATACAATTAAAAGAATCATTATGTGAGTTATTTGTATAAATAAAAAAGTAGGTTTTATTCCTGGTTACATTTTCTGGGCAGCTTGTAACTGTTGAATATGTCAAAAAAAAAAAAAAAGATATATCAGACAATTGAAGTGATGCTTTTATTCATAATCTTGCAATGCAGGGAATGATGTTCATATTAAAGAGTAACTCTCAATGAAGATAAAAAAGTTAGGGTTTTATGAGACATGGGAGGCATTGAGAAGGAGGAATTGTGCATCTAAGATTATCCAATGGCAGTTTTGTCTTTGTGGATTAAGGTTTTCTAAAAGGATAAAAATTTGTGACCTTGCCTATTTCCTATGGAAATAGACCTCAGGCTAATGTCAGCATTGCTAGATAGATTTTTTTTGGACTTTTAATTAATTACTATTTTACCAGTGTTTAATTCAAAGTACTTCAACATTTGATTACCTTCTTAGTTGGCTTAAGAACTCCTAGAAAGGAGTTTTCAATATTCAAATTATAAGTATCCATTTTAACTCTAAACTATTGGAAGCAGTTAATTTGAAATTTTATTCACTTATGTCAGTGAAATAGCTTATGTTCTTTTTCCTAATAGTATAAAATATTATGATCCTGACATTACTAAATGAAAAGCAGCTTCTTCATTATATTAATGAAGGTAAAGATTTACATATTTTATATATTTTTTGAAACTAGTAGTGCTTTAAATTTTAAAACCTTTCATTACAAAGGATAAGTATTTATATTGGAGTATTCTTATTACCGCTTCCCCTCCTCACTACCCTTTAACAGGCTTATCTGCTTGTTCACCTGCCCTTCCTGTCCCATTCTTTCAGTCTCCAAATATGTAGTTCTTTTATATCTATCAAGAATTTCCTTCTTTGCCTTCCCCTTCTCACTATATTCCCTTTCCCAGATTGCCATCATGAAGTTTTGTCCAATAACTCATTAAAATTGGTTCTTTCAGTGTTTTCTGCTGCTCTCTGAAATCCCATAAGCTTAAAATTTTAAAAGTCAAATTTACATTAACTCTAAATCAGTTCTCTCTATTCACTCTTTGATTTTTTTCCCCCTCATAGACATTCTGGATCATTTCTAAGTAATGGAGTTGTCCTTACGGAGGAAACATATGGATGCGTTTTAATTTCTAATTATTTTATTTCAATTCAAAAGTCAGAGAACATTTAAGGGTGCTGAGAAGGTCACCTGTAATTCGACTGCACAGAAATTGTGAAGTGACCATGTGAGTGCATAGAATATCCTATCTTGTATTCCATAAATTTAGGCACATTGTTCTCATCAACATGGACATAGCCTAGCAGATAAACTGGTTTGTATCCTCACATGAGACAACATAGCTAGGTCATGAAGTTGTGTGGCTCTTGGAGTCAACCAGACCCCTACTGGACATTGGTCTCTACCACTTACACTCTGTATGAACTTGGAATTTAATAAATTGCTTAAGACTCTGGGTACCTAAACAGCCATTAGGGAACATATCTTCAGTAGCTTCTTAATCAGAATTAAGCAGAACCTTACAT
>NW_004567105.1:53579604-53607311 GCF_000260355.1 Condylura cristata
GAGGTGACTTTTCCTATCGGCTTTCTTCTGCCTTGTGGTTTATATAGACCTCAGTGTCTGAATACTAAAACAGGCTAGCCCTCACTGCAATGTATATGTATAATATATTATGTATTCAAATAATTTTTGAAGTGCTTTCACAAATGCCACCTTCAAAGAATATCTTGGGATGGAATGACATCTTCATTTTCTTGAGGAGGAAGAACAAGTGACTTGTTTATGGTTACATAGCTACTAAAGAGGAGAAACAAGAGTGTGGTGTTCTGTGAACAGGAATGCCAGTTCTCTTTCCTATAGTGTTTAGTAAATGCTTATTGAAATTCAGATTTTCAGTATGGAATTTCTAGGCAATCAAAGCAGATTTGTATTTCCTCAAGGTGCTTGGTCTAAATACTAATGTGTTGTTTGCAACAGCATTGAGAGAGGCAAACTCCATGGCTGAAACAGAATTTTCTTACTTTCTTTGTTTTAAGTGACTGACCTTTATTCCAGCCTAGACACTTATGAGAGGGAATAGACCAGGTGCTTCATTTTTCAAATCTACTAAATTACTTATTACTTGCAGGAAATGGACTGGTTGAAGAACAGCCTTCTTAGCCCTCTAGCAATTCACATTGCCTATTTGTAATATTTCCCCACAGAATGAACTTCCCAGCAAGAGTTAGTAAACACATTTCAACTGGATAGATATAAAGATTTCATAAGCCATATTCTTAGCAAAATGTGCTAGGGAAGAATCACAGCTCCCAAGATGTCATTAATTTTATATTTAGTTCAGAACTTAAGGACAGTTAAGAAAGGCACATGTCCATAATCTATAATCACATTATTAAAGCACAGGGAATACGCAGCTAGACATTAAGATGATCAATGCAGTCCAAGAGGCCAGTAAAGTGATGTGGTTAAGGGCTTGTAATTATGGTATCAAGAGACCTAATTTCAGGTTGGTTCACTACCACTTACTACCTTGTGTAAATTATTAAGCTGCTTGGTGCTTCATTTTCCTCATCCATAAAAGTAAGGAGTATGACATTGTTTACCTCAAAGAGTTGCTGTGAAGATGAACAGGTTTCATGTGGTATCCTTGGCACAATGCATGCCACAATATAGGCTAATGTACCATTTTCCTCTCACTGTTTGCTGCTTTGATTTGATTTTGCACACTAGAATTATTTTCATCTGTTTTCAGGTCTGAATTGTGCTGATGTGTGTGTGTTAATCTTAAAACTGGATGATTGTGAAAATAAAGTGGTTACTTTAGAACATCATGCTCTGATCTCTTTCCACACCCCCATCATTTGGACACCTGGACATTTGCTCTTATTGAGCATGGCCATGAATTACAAGTTTGTTAGAGAAGTGGCCTGAGTCTTCTCAGCAGAGGCCCTCTAGGTAGTCACTTTATCTCCTAGAAAAATTTAATTCACCATTCCTTGTGGACAAACCCAGATAAGCTAACACATTCTCAAGCTAACTACATGGTGGAAAATTCCCTACTCTTTAAGAGAGATATCCTATTAGGGCAATAGTCTTAGAATCTTCAACTTTTTCAGTAAAATGTTTTTGTTGGTATTTTAATTTATTCTGCAGGTAAATTGTCAGATATCTAGAAGCCACTGTTGGAGGTGAAACATCATATAGAAATATTTTGGTTATTTTACCATAACTCCTTGTTCATGATCATCTAGGACACTACAAAATGCAAAAAAAACTTGGGTCAGATGGTATCCCCACTTCAATCTCTATCTTTTTGATTTGAATGTGGCAAATTACTGGCAACACTTAAGTGATATTCTGTGAGTAGCATTCTCAACTTGCTCCCTGGTAAGCATATCCTTGAGTATTTTGTCACTTTTTTTTTCTTTTACTGTATTAGAGGAAGCCATTCCTCTGCTTCTGTCCATCTGTCATCAAATATTTATTTAGAATGTCTCAAGTACTCCAAACTGTAGCAATGATTTGTGGTTATTTGAAATTTCTTTTAAGACTGCTGACAAGTTACAAAAATTGCTTGACATTGTCTGTCTTAGAGAAGATCACTGAGTCTACAGGATTGGTTGATGTCTTGTTTGAAATGAAATATATACACATACACATCTGTATCTCCATTTGTAGTCAGTTCTTACCAAAATGATCCCTAGATAGCTTATGTGCATTAAGCATTGAAAATTTAATTTAAACCTAAATTTTCAGAATTAAAAAGATTATTTTCTAGTGAAGTAATTATATTACTGTATTGATTTAACCTGGGGATTTCTACTTTTAGCCAAGTTGGAGAGGCTTGTGACAAACTAATACTTCCTGGAAAATAAAAAAAAAAAAAAAACAATGTAATGACATATAAAACATACTTAATTTGAAGATATACAAACTTGCCAAATAAACCAAGATTTCCAGGGTGTAAAGTGAGCCAACATTCTTCAAGCTGATTTTGTCTTTGGGGAACTTTTCAATTCTTTCCCTAGAATGAAAAAGTGAGAAGTCAAGAAAAGGATTGTGCCAAGAGGACAGAGAAGGCTGAATGGCTTTGTTGTCATTCTCACGAGGCTAAAGACACAGTCATTATAGTTTGGGGCTGCTGAAACAGTCAAGACGAGTCATCAAGAGCTCAGAGAAGATAAATACTATGATATTAGTCAGATCCTGGGTGGTTGAACCTCTGGAGGCATTACCTAGATTTTTATGCCTTATAGGGAGTAAAGCTAGAACATTAGAATCTAAAAAGAAAAGTCATTAAAAAGTAAAGCAGAGTTTATAACAGTCCTGCAAAGCTAAGGATAAAGTAATTGGAGTTCCGAATCCACCATTAAGGGCCAGGTATTACTGGTTCCGGTGAAGAGCCATTATACTAAGTTCTAATTTTATTTTATTTTGTGTCATTTTCTCCATAAATAAGGTAGCCTCTCTTTACAGCAGGGCAACTTCTTTGAAGTGCTTTTTAAAGTTGCAGACTAGATAACTCAAAAAACATAAGTTTATGTGCAGGTAACTGATGCAACTTTGGAATAACAATGTTCTAGAGTGATTATCAAAGTGTAGTCTTCAGACTAGCATTTAGCATCACCTGTGAGCATATTAGCAATGCAAAATAATGGACACTACACACGCCCAGTGAATCAGTCTCTAGATAGAACACAGGAAACAGAGTTTTAATAAGCTCTCTATACTTTGGGCACTGACTGCTTTAGTGTACTGGTGGTAATCCATCTGGTGTCATCTGATAGGGATATCTAAGGCACATTTGTGATGAAGCCTTTGAATTCATATCAAGAAAATAGTACACAGTTCATTTGCCACTGTGTTATCCGGTGGCATTATTTCTTTGTGTTGTCTGTCCTTGGCTTGGCTTGATAATCATGGTATCTATCTCATACATAAGGAAAATTTTTTATAGGACTATTTAGATCTCACCCTTTCTATAGACCATTTTCCCACCAACACAAGTTTTGTTCCTGTTAAGAAGTTTGTGTTAATTAGAAAGGTGAATCCAGTGCCTCATGGTAAAATAATTAAATTTTATGGGAAAATCATATCCCTTTTGGAAAACAAGACATCCAATGTACTTTTAAGCATTGTTGGGAGGAAAAGTGACCTAAAATGAAAAGTAAGACTAAGAAGATGTGCTATGCAATGGAATACTACTCAGCTGTAAAATATAAAATGAAATCTTGCCATTATCAACAGTGTGGATGAACTGAAAAGAGTATGCTACATGATGTAAGGCAGAAGAGAAAAATCCACTCATGTGGAATGTAGGGAAACTAAATAGAAAATCAAACCCAAAACATTCCTAGAAATCTGGAATGTTGAAGCTACCAGAGGTAGAGGGTAGTGAAAAGTCAGCAAAGGTGGGGGTGGGGAGTGTAGACTACAGAGAAGGATTTGGGGGGATTTGGGTCGTGAACATGGTTGTGTGACACACAGTGTGGAAGAGCTCTGAACCTATACCCACACAATTCATATACAGTAGTATAAGCCATTGTTACCTCAATAAAATGATACAATTAAAATATAAATAGGTAAAATTTATATATAATCTTGTTCCTGTTAGGCAATTCATTATTATTGGTATGTTGGCAAATTTGTATGTAGTTTGTTTATCAGCCATTAGTATTGTTATATTAGGCAATTTGTATGTGGTTGCTTAAAAAGTAGCCATGTGTTATGTTCTCCATGAATTGACTTTTTTTTTTTTCCTTTGCCTATTCTCTAAGTTCAACAATAAAGAATGGACATAGTTGCTCAAGAAGTCTGAGATAACAGATGGTTAAAGATTTTACTTTTTTCTCTAACCCATTGTTTTTAGTGACTGACTGACCTAGTTTATTGTTGAATAGAGATTTCTTTGATTCCAAGCAAATGCCTTCAAGAAGAGTATCTAAATTTATTGTATAATAGTTTCTAATAATTTTTAGTAGCTTGCACTATTTTGTGATAAATACTCTTCATTGAAATTTTAATAGAAGGCTAGTTACTTGGACAGATCTCTTGGTTGGACAATCAAGATGGAATCTGAAGAGGGTAAAGCTTAGAGCTCATTATTGATTTATCACATGTTGGTGAAATACAGTATTTTGAACTTTCAATGCAATTTGCAAAATTGCTTTCTTTTTTTTTTTTTTTTGCTTTTCAAATTGCTCTATCAGGTAAAGAAAATTAATCAATAGTTCTCTTTTTTTGTAATTTAAAGAGCTGGAAAGTGAGTTCAAAGAACAAAACAACAGAAATAAAAGGGATAAACTTGTAAATTTTCATGAAAGATACTTCTTGTTACTGGCTGTTATTTTTAAGAATTTCACAATATCTTGCTCTCGTTGGCTTGAAGTTTACTTGATTATCAGGATGATATTTCAGTGTAAACACCAAAGTACTTTAAATGCTAAATATAATATATTGCCCTACATTATTTACACATAGGTTCAGTTCCATCATGTTAAACAACTGTAGAGAGATGCTGGATATTGCTTATGTGAAAGAGTCTGTTTTAGTAAAAATGAGATTATAGAGATTTGTTGTCTCGTTTAATGTCATAAAGAGAGTCAGAAAGTCAAGAGAACCTGTATATGTTTTTGTTGTTCAGTTTTTGTTCAGTTATGTTTGGAGATCCTTTGAACTGTATAGTTTGGATTGGGAATTTGACATACATGAATTCACATTCCTATAACTATGGGCATTCCTTATGCTTAATTTTCTCATGATAGGATAGGAATAGCAGTCTCTTCATAGGAGTGGGGAGGGAATTAAATAATAATACAGGTAAAATTCTGGGCATAGGTCTTGGTGCACTGTAAACCCAATATGTGGTCTCTTATCAGGATATTTTTCTATTTGGTATGCACTTAATTTGATGTGCTTCTTTAAAAAATAGAATAGAATACAATTTCATGTATACATCATCTTCCCAGGAGAGACAAACAGTAGGGCATTCAGTACCAAAGAACTTATAAATTCAGTAAGCACAATTTCCTCCTGATTGGGAGAAAATCTATTCTTGGAAACTGATGATTGAGTAGATACCAATTTCTACTCTGAAATTGGAATGGGGTGGTGAAACTGACCCTGGGAAGTGAATTGTTCCTGGCATGAGTCAGAGATGCTTAGGAACCATTTGGCTATTTTAGACTCACTAATGGATGTTCCTCTTAACTCAGTTGCCACATGTAAAATGAGACTCAACAGGTTAGGTCAAGTTGGAAATTGCAGTCCTGGGACTAAGCCTAGAGAGTTGTGGAACCACAGATATGAAGCTGTTGAGAGAGTACCTTGATGAGTGGTGGGAACAAGTAAAGAATTTAAATTGTGATAGAAAGCAAGTGTGCATATGAGCAAGTACTAAGACCAGTATGTAAGACTCTTGACTATGTAACAATGGGAAAGTGGTGTTTTTGAACAAACCCTAAAAGAAGTGATTCTTCTGTTTTGAGCTAGTATTTCCAGAGCACCCCTTTCATTATAAAATATAATATATGACCTCTGCCCTTTCAACAGTCTGAGAATTCAGAAAAGAGGGGCTCTTGATAACCATGTAGAACAGGAGATATTTTGCCCCAAAAAAGGGAGTGTCATTTCCCATCTTATTGGGTAGCTCAGTGTGATTATGGTAGTTGAGGATATCTGAAAGATGTGCTAAGTTGAGTTATTAAGAGAGAATTTAAATGTTCTCATTATAAAAATGAAATTGTTATATGATGTGATAAAGGTGTTATCTAAAGCTATGTTGGTACTAATTTTGTAGTATATTAGTGTATTAAGTTAACATATTGAATGGCTTAAATACTCAATGCTATAGGACACTTGTACCTTAGTAAAATTGATCAAAGAAGACCATGGATTTAGGACATGAACTTTCCTTTTTTGTCTGATTATTTACTTTGCTATGTGATCCCAGGAAAACAACAAAACCTTTCTGAGTATTACTTACTTCATCTATAGAATTCTATGTTGTACCCAGATAATAGAGCTGCTTATGAAATGGTGTAGTGAGCACAATTTCTGGTACCCAGTAATCAACACATGATAGTGATGATAATCACTGTTGTACTGGACATAAGGTACATTTAGACAGAATGAATGATTAGTAAAGTTTTTCCTTTTACTTCTAAGTTTAAGTGACTGACAGGAAGTCCTCCTAAGGACATAAGAATATTAAAATTTAAGGGAATATTATGTAGAGTTTGAATATAATATATCACACTGTTGGAATCCACCCCTCTTCTCATGCCTCTACGGATGCCTAAGTGACATCAATATCCATATTAAGAAAAACCCTCGCCTGACTCTAACAGTCTTGCCCACATGTCATGCCAGTTATAGATCAAGAGCATCAGTGGTGAGTTTTTAAAGTAGGTGATTTTCTCATTTTGTTGTCTACTTTACAAATTTCAAGAAAGTGTTTTCTGAACTTGAGGTTTTAATGGACTTCCTCTGTGAACTTGGGGCAAAGATGGATTCCATAAAAGATAAAATTGAGGGCCCTCCCTGGTGGCGCAGTGGGTTGAAGCACTGCACTGAGAAGCTGAAGCCACTTCCGTATGAGTTCGATTCCCACCTTCCCTGGAGGTGACCACATGGCGTGGCAGACCTCTCCTGGCCACCCGCTGCTCCCCCCAGCAGTGTACTTCATAGATCTGCCTGTTCTGCTCCCCACTCTGTCTCTGGTGAAACCTCTCACCACCCCTGAGTCTCTGGCCTGTACCCCGGTTCTGTGTGTACAAATAAAATAAATCTTTAAAAAAAAAAGATAAAATTGAGTAGAAAAGTCTCAAATAGGAGATATACATTAGACATACTACAGTATTTCTCCTAGGGAAATATTTTACTTTTCCTATAATCTGTGAAGTTTCATTCACAACATAGCATTCAGTGAAGTAGAAAGAGTTTAAATAATTCTCAGACCAAAAGTGTTTTCCTAGATATAAAAACAATTTATAAAGATGATTGACATTTAAACCTCTATACTTCCCAGGAAAATGCATAATACTTGAACTAAATAAAGTTTAATATGAATCAGTTTAGAAATGAAAATAATCATCTTTTGTTCCAACATTGGTTAGAATGTATTTCATGAGTGCAGGATTTTTTTTTTTTTGTCTGTTTTCTTTGTCTCAACACCTAGAATAGTGCATGGCATATGGTAGGAACACAGCATATATTTGCTCATTACATTGTTGAATAAAATTAACTCAGTCGGGCATTTATCTCCACTCTGAAAATGAATAAAAGAAGATTTAGATTTTAGCTTTCTTGCTCCTCCTTCACCTGTGCAAATTACATGTTTACTTTGATATTACAACAGGAGGATAACCTATTCTTCATAAATGAAGTTGGTGTTGATAAATGCATGCTTTATAAAAATGCATCATGAAATACTTCCCAAATACTTTATCAACTCCTTGATCACACTGGAGGATTGTGAAAAAATGTATTGCCATCATATCTGAATTTTTCATTTAAAAATCAACTCCAATAACATTCAATCATTTACAATTTAGACTCCCTGGAAATGTTGTCTGCTGTATTTGCATGCTTTGTCTATTAAGTATGTTTTTATAGAACTGGAACTTTATGGCCTACAGTTACATGCTAAGGAACTTTGGCCAAAGACTGGTATGAACTGGATAAACTACCTTGCAGCACAAATCACAGAGGAAACCGTGCATGCTGATGGTTTGCTGCTGGCACACACAGTCATTTTTGCTACCGCTGATGGATAAGGGGTGTGCCTGTGATGCATTACTGCTCTGCTCCTGTGCCATTGATTCTGTCCAGTCAGTACCATTTATTCATGCACATTGTAAATTGTCTTTCTCATTGCATAGCCTAGAAACCAGAGATTGCTTTGTATTTTAAGGCAATGTAAAAATAAACTGAAAAAGAAAACCTGTGATATATGTTACAGATGAGGGGGAAGCAACATTGTTACAAATGATGCCCCTTTTCTATGGTTTAACTGTGAATGTTATAGTTAGTAAATTTTGTTATTTCAAAAATAATACCACGGATTGTAAAAACTGTAATTGGGGGAGAGGTGAAAGTTGTACAAAATTTAAGAGAGAATTTTTATTAGATGGGACTGAGCAATCTACTGCAAAATGTTTAGAATAATTAACAGACAAAATGCAGGATTAAACTGAAGAGAAATTCTTTCTCATACCTCTTTGGGACGAAGCAAGCTTTTATCTAGAGTAATGTTCATATGAGTCTGTGAAGGCATTAAAGGAAATGGTTTGAAAAGACAGTTTGAATTTATTATTAAAACCTGAAATGGAGACAAGATAATACACTTCAGACAACATTTTCAGTGGCAAGAAATGCAACAATATTACTCCAGATCCTTATGGAGAACTAGGATGGAATGATTATATTCTTACCTTATTGGTTCAGATTGATGTATCTTGCAGTTATTCTGTATGCAACCCACAGCCTTCATCTAACAGGAGCATAGAAAAATAAGGGAAGAAGATATGCCCCAAAGAGAAAGACATAGTCATAGGGACCTTTGACTCTTGCCGAGCACTTAATCTCTGCATTCCTTTCAAAAGTAACAATACACATAGAGATTTTCTTTGATATTTTGCTGGTATTAGAGACTTGAAAGAAAAAATATTTATTCTTCAATTGCTAGGGGTAGACATTGGGATAAACCTTGAAAAGTTTCCCCAAGAGAAATATAATTGTTGAGAAAAATGAGGTTATAGATAGGATGGACAGAAACCACCAGCCATCTTTATTTGAGCAATTGCTTGACCAATTATTCCACGGGTTATTTTGATAGCTGTTGATGTTATGAGTACAAGGTAAACATGATTTATGCTTTTTATTAATAAGCATAAATGTGTATAGGTGACAAAATCCAAGCAGGCACATTGTTCAGTTTGTAAATTTACTCCTATGTGAGTTATAGAGCCAAGAGCTCTTGTTTTTCAAAGGACAACTTTTTCAAAAGATTTGTTTATTTATGCATACAGAACTGGGCCAGAGGTGTAGCAACTGTGAGATGATTCACCAGAGACAGAGTGGGGAGCAGAACAGGACGGCTGATGAAGTATACTGCTGAGGGGAACAGTAGGCTGGCCGGGAGAGGTCTGCCATGCCAATTGGGTCATCTCTCGGGTAGGGATCGAACTCTTGCTGAAGCGTCTTTAGCTTCTCAGTGCTGTGCTTTAACTTGCTGCTGCACCACCAGGGAGGGCCCTCAAAGGACACTTTTTAAAGATTTCAAGGCACTTAATTTTAACTGTGAATATTAGCAATTATCTTTCCTTATAAATTGGTCTGCATATTAGTTATCTTTCGCTTATCCATCCTCAAAGGCTTTTAAAAGAATCTCTGTAAAAATGTTGAGAGAGACATTTGTCTGCTGTTTGCTATCTACTTTTAATTTTGTTTCATTGACATATAGATATTCAATGTGGGTTATCTATATATTACTAATTAACCCAGGGGGATCATCCATATAGTTTATACTTGATATTTTTATTGTGGATAACTCATATGTATACATATTCTTTCACCTGAATATCACCCACTCTTTTCTTGATTTTTTTTTCTGTTACCTAGATTAGACTTAACATCATTTTTGAGTAATAGGAACTGTGTTCAGCTTTGAGTCCTCTGCTTTAAGGGAACTGTGTAGTGATAGGGTGAACAAAGTATAAATAGCATTTTGCTCTACCCCTAATAGAAATAGGCAAGAGTACATGAAGTGAACAACAGATAATTTTGTCTAGAGAGGTCATGGAAAGTACTAAGAGAAATCTGAACTGGCATTAGAGGGTCAGTATATGCTCACTGTTTGAGATGTTCTAGGTTGAGGGAATGGTGCAAACAGTTGTTCAAAATGTGAGTGGCTCACTTGGAAATAAAGGAATAATGCTTGTAGCCTGACAGTGCTGCATGTGCTAGGTGGGTGGCCCCAGGCAGAAGTTTACTTTGTTGATGTTCCTTCTTTTACTAGTAACAAAACTAGTAAAAAATTTAAAAAAGACATAAATAACATTAAATGATTAAAATATATCGTGAAAATGTTAATTTACTTTTAGTAAAGTGTGCGTGGGCAGTGGAGAGAAGGGCATTGGCAAAAATAAGAGCAGTTTAACAGGCAGCAAAAAGATCTGAATTGACCTAATGAGTGACAATGAGTCAACAGAAAAATTTCAGTGAGGGAATTTCCACCTTCATGTAGTGTTTTGTTAAGCTGTTTATCAAGAAAACTTAAATGCTAAATCATTGACCTGCCATCATAAAGGGAAGTTTTGAAGCAAGGATGCTGGATATGGGGTATAGAATGAAGTTAGTGATAATGAATTTTTTATGATCTATTTATTTATGCATATAGAACTGGGGTACAGGTCAGAGGTACAGGGGATTCACCAGAGACAGAGTAGGGGAGCAGAACAGGCAGATAGACAAAGTACATTGCTAAAGAGAGCAGTGGGCAAGACAGGAGAGGTCTGTTACGCCATGTGGATCACCTGTGGCAGGGGCTTGGGGTGGGGGATTGCTGGGAATTGAACTCACACTGAAGCGGCTGCGGCTAGCTTGCAGTGCTGCGTCTTAACCCATTGTGTCACCAAGGAGGCCAATGATATTGAATTTTTAATTGTGAGGTTATCTTATTTTTTAAAAAGGAAAAAAAAAACTTAGATTTTTCAGGAAAACCTAAACTGAGAAAAAAGAGCATCTTTTGAGTAGTCAGGGATTAGGGCTTCCCTGAAATTCAGTCATTGAAATTATTGGCTTAATTTCAAAGGATGAGAACTTCTGGTAGTTTTATATGACCTTTGATTAGTAGAATACATCTAACCCTTTTATGGGTAGAATTCCACAATGTTCAGCAAAAGCTTTGAGTCATCAAAGAGTCGGTGACTATTATCTAAACTTGATGGAGATAAGTGCAGGAAGCAGAAACGTAAAAAACACCAGATGAGATTTATAAAAATATGGTGAAGAGTAAAATATACTGATTGGGGAGATAATGATGGAACAGAATAAAATGCAGTATTTTTAGTTAACGTGATTTGTAAAAATGACAGTGTTAGAAGGCAACTTAAGCAAGGGAGAAAAACCAATAAGCCACAAGAAACCTGTAAAATAAGATAGGCTCTGTGAGAATCAAGTTTCCGGAGAAGTAAAACATACCAAATAAGGTGTATACTATATTTACAATTTGTGAGGTGGAAATCAGAAATAGGTTTCTATATTAAACCTTTTTTTTTCTTATCAAGAATAAAACTAAAATTTGTTTAGAAAGTGGCTCTGTGTTTCAGCCATGTTACCAAGTGTTTGTAAGTGGCAAGTTAATGGGAAAAAATCATTTTAGGCACTTCAATAAACTCGTAACACTGTTTTAGTCAGTGGGATGTGTGGTGATATCTTTGTATCCTCAAAGTTCTATGGAGCAGCTGGATATATTTTTTTTATATTGCAGGCCTGATGGTGGGGGGCAGTGGCTTACTTCAGGTGTCAGGTTGCTTGGTGCCCAATGGGGAGGTTTCCTGTTCATCTGGAGCATACTTTTCTTATGGCATCCAGAAGCTCTCTCAGGGACAAGGCAGAAACATCTTAATAGGTTGAGAACTGGTATACTATCTCATGCAAGTCACATGACCAAGTCAAAGCTCAAAGACTGGGAAGTGGGCTCATCCTCTCCATCTGTGGTCAGGGAAAGAAGTGGAGTAAATTACTAACCAATGCTCCTTCTCACTTAGCCTATCAGTATTTCCTGCAAAATGGAATAGTATTCCTTAGAGCTTTTGTGGAAGAATGCATATAAAGTCACATGTAGGTGTTCAACAAATAGTAAGCTTTCATCTTCTCTATGTTACCTTTCACACCTATCCCCAGCACATCCAGTGTGTTGGTCCTCTACTGTTCTGACCGCTTCTGTGTGATACACTTCATCTGCTGACCCTTGTCAGGGAATTGCTTTTCTCTCTGCCAGGGCTGTCTGGCTAACCCAAATAGAACCTTCACTTTTATTTCCCCATCACCAACAGGGAGATTATATCTGCTCATGAAATGTTACCTAACTCCCTAACCTCTTCCTGCTTGTGTTTCTCTGAACTTTGTCTACATGATCAGCTCCTTTTCCTCCATAGTCTGTCTTCCTATACAATCATATTAGCTCTTTACCTACCCAAATGTTGACCAGAATATATCTACTTTTAGGGATTTTTATGTTATTTTTCCAATGTTGTGAAAAATGGTGTGTGGAAGAAATCAGCAGAGGCTTTTTAAGCTTCTTCAAAGAAGCTATTTATATACTTTTTAATTGATGCCTTTGGATTTATTTGTCATAAATTAAGATCAGAATATTTATAAATGTGGGTTCCAAGTGTTTGACAGAAAATAAAGTTGTATCTCTGTTACATGGGGAAAGTGATAACCTCTAAGTTTACTAATACACTGTATCAATACTAGATATTAGTGCTCTCATCTCATCAGCAATGTGGTCTCATATTTGTCTGATACATATTTTTAGTTACAGTAGGGGAAAAGTTAGATTTTCAACCATTTAGACCTTTGGGGCAAGAGGGCTAACTGAAAGTTGTCAAGCATATCTAATTACTTCACTCTTTCTCTTAGTTAACAAAATAATATTTGTGAGCTGCATGTGGTGAGTTGAATGACACTAGAATCTGCATCCCTCCTTTCATGGGAAAATTATAACTATCCAGAAGAAGAAATGACTTCAATAATAGCACTTATGTCACAGGGAAATTGCTGCTTAAGCTACCCTCAGCACACAGGGGCTTTTTTGTTTCCACTCTGATTTTAACTGAGATGAAACCTGTCCTTCTCATTCACCCCTTTTACTTTTTTCTCTGTCTCCCCCTCAGACTACAAAGTTTCCACTTTAACCATTTCTCAAATTCTTCTTCAGTGTTCCTCATAGCATTAGATAGTCAAAGTTCAGAGAGACAGGGATAAATAATTCTTTTCCTGTTCTCCCAGAGTTTATGAGCTGTGGAGACTCCAAAAAAGGTCTGGTGAATTTACCATGTTTAATTTTGGTCAAAATCACATGGTAGGTTCAGTAAGAGGGCATGGAGGAATTGGAGATGTGATCAAGATTTCAAGTCTGATCAACAGGGAAATTGCTTCTTTTATCAATATTCCAAGGAATAATTAGAATAGCCATCACTTACTGTATTCCTTTGCATGTAATCTTTGTGATAGCCCTATGAGGTAACTGTTATATTCCTCAATAATCATTTAGGAAAATGAGTCCCAGAGACATTACAAGATTTGAAGCCACTGCAATTAAGTGACAAAGCTGAGATTTGCAACTTACAGGTGTTGGACTTCGAGAGCCCCTTTGAGGTTATATTAGTTCCATTGTTTTTGTGTGTGTGTGTATGTGTAAGATCTACTAGTAAATATTTATAGATATTGAACTAGATTCCTGATAAATTAGTTAAAAAATACCATTATTAATAAAAGGCTACTTTTTGATTTGAAATGGAAAAGGGAGATTGAGTGTAAACTATATTGCTAAAAAGTAAGCAGAACTTGGCCAATCGTTGGATTTAGTCATGGAAAGGGAAGTGAGTGACTTTCCTAATGATGGCTGCAAAATCTATGTTGGGGAAATGGAGATGACATGAGAATATAAGTGCTTTTAGGAGGAGCTACTACTTCAAGCACAAAGTAGAAGAGGCTATAGCAAGTTAGATTTGCACCCTCAAATGGAGTGATAGGTAATAGGTAATAGGAAACATAGAACATGGTCTTAAGAGAACATATTCTGGAGATATAGGGATAACCACATGTGACTTCTCACTGGAGTGGTTCAACTAGACATCATCACTTCAGATAGTTTTGAGACTGAGTAAAAGTCAGCACAACACATTTAAGTTAGGTGAAGAGAGAAGACTGAAAGTCAAGAAAGTAGGTAATGTGGTATATTAGATTTCTACTGTTGTATAATAAATTAGCACAGAGTTAGTGGCTTATAATAAACAAATTACTATCTTATAGTTACCATGGGCTAAAATATGGCATGCATTTGCTGGGTTCTCTGCTAAAAGACTTTCAAGGCTGAAATCAGGGTGTCAGTTATCTGTGTTCTTCTCTGAAGGCACAAGGGGGAAAAGGGCAATATTCACACTTTCCCTGTTAGAATTTATTTTATTGTCATTGTAGGGTTAAGGTCCCCATTGTCTGGTTAGCTACTGGATAGCTTCTTAACTTTAGAAGATACTCTTAGATCTTTTGCCACATGGCCTCCTTTTAAAGGCGTTTTACGAAATGGGAGCTTACTTTTTCATGTGCTGTGGCAGAATTTCTTTTAAGCTTTGAAATTCTTCCACCTGAAAAAGCCACATCTCTTTATGGTTTTACCTGATTTGGTCTGGCCCACCCAAAATAATCTTCACCTTATGCTTTCACTATATATTTCTATCTCTATATATAGATATATATATCTTCTCTCTGACTCTCACTACATATATCTCTATAAATATAGATATATATGTCACTATATGTATATATCTATATATAGATATATGTCTATATGTGTAGATATATATATCTATATATAGATATATATGTCTATATATGTAGATATATATATCTATATATAGATATATATGTCTAGGTATATATATATCTATATATAGATATATGTCTATATGTCTAGATATATATATATATATGTCTATATGTCTAGATATCTATATATAGATAGATAGATAGACAGATATGTCTTCCCTCTGACTCTCTCTCTCTGTCTCTCTCTCTCTATGTGTGTGTGTGTATATATGTGTGTGTGTGTGTGTGTGTGTGTGTATCTTCCCTCTGACTCATAAAATTATAGCAAATACTTTTTGTAAAAGGGGGAAAAAAACCAATAGGAGATTTTTCTCAGATGTAGGTCAGTAAAAAGAACAACCTTAACTGAATTTTCCTGTCTGTGTATTAGAAATACATGGATAAAGAATGGTGACAAAAACAATATTATCAAGGTTAAACACAGCCATCTGAATTCCATCATAGCAAAATCTTATGAAACAGTGAAGTCTGTCACGTCAAAATCAGGCACATGCTAAATAAGGGATTAGGGCCCTTCCTGGTGGCACAACAAGTTAAAGTTCAGCACTGCAAGCAAGCCACAGCTGCTTCAGTGCAAGTTTGATCCCCAGCTCCAGAGGTGGTGAGCCACATGATGTGACAGACCTCTCCTGTCTCACTTGCTTCTCCCCTCAGCAGTATACTTCGTTCTGCTCCCCAATCTGTCCCTGGTGAATCCTTTCACTGACCCTGTACCTCTGGCCTGCACTCCAGCTCTATATGCATTAAAAAGAAGAAGAAGAAGAATAGGGGATCATATGGTTTCTCTATACTAGATGTGGGAGTCTTGGAGCCTACTTCAGAAATATCCTTACCACAAGAGATAGAGAATAGAGACTAGCAAAGCAATTTAGTTTATAACATACTATACTAACTACCAGAAGATGTAAATATGAGGAAGAAAACCACTTGTTTCTAGAAGTGAACATTCTAATGAGAATGACAAAGTCTAGAAAGGAGAAAATTGTGATGATGGGATGTATTATAAAAGTGTTGGTTTATCATTTTTGTACCACTTTGGGCAGGATGGTGGGGGCCAGGATGGGCTTCTGAATAACAGGTAATGTTCATGAATCATACATATACACAAATTTAAACATTTTATCAGTGAAGGAAAAGAGAGATTTTTACAGGTGGTAAATAAACTAGAGTACCATTGATCAGTTTTACTTGTTAGAATAGTTAAAACTATTCTGGGATAGTTGAGATTCGGGGATTCTGGGAAAGAATCAATAGAAAGAGAAAAACAAATTTGATATTTACCTCTCCTCTTATGTTCTGTCAGCATGCTAGGAAACTTAAGAATGATAGAGATCTTTCCTTTCTTGCTTATTTAACAAACAATTATGAGGCACTCACTATGTACTAGGTCTCATTTGTAAGCTCTTGGCAAGTATTAACTCAGTAAATATTTTACCACCATCATGTGAGAAATATCCTATTTTATCTTTATTGTAACTGGAAATTACACTTACAGACACAGCTGGCCCAAGGCAAATAAGCTTGCAAGCTAGGATCCAAGCCCAGGAATTTTGAATGTGCAGCTTATATGATTAACGACTGTGCTGTTATTAGTACATTTGCCTGCATGGTGCTGTTTGCCATTACTTGTGTGATGCCTTGTCCTATCCCTTTCATTGTTCTTGCTGTTCAGGGAAACTTTCTACATGCTACATGCCACATGCCTGTTCTCCATTCAGATGTTAAGTTACTTGAAGGCATAGAACATGGCTCGTGTCCATGGCCATAATGTTTTTCCTTCTTCATAGCACCTTAAATGCAATAGATGCCAATAAATATGTACTGATTTGCTTTATGCTGGGATCCTATAATTTACTTTACTTCCTCATCTCCTTTATCTCTATTGATTATCAAACTAATATGGTAGTATGTAATTTGGATTTAACTACTTAGACTGTAACTAATTTTATGACTCAACTTCATGATGAATTTATGTTTTCTATGAGGAGATTTTTGCTTTATAAAATAGATTGCACCTAGTTAAAAAAAAATGAAATGAATACATCATGAAGCAGAGAACTCTTTTCAGTAAGAAAGTGATTATTGCCTTTTGGCTTATTGGCTTGAGGCTTAATTTCTGAATGTAGAAGCACATGGATGGATTGTATGTGCCTGCACATTGGAGAAAAATACCATTCATTTTCACACTGGTCTTGACACTATTTTATCCCCTTCCTGGTGTTTCCTTTCTATTAGTGAGAGATTAAGTTAGTTATTTCTTGGAACTTATTGGTCAGGCTCATCATTGTACTCAGCCCTTTAGCTTCACTCCAGGAGTATATTCCCCTCCCACTGTTATATGGGGTGGGGATGGTTTCAAGAAATTTCATTTGGCCCTGCACATAGCAATATATTTATCATCATTCTGCCTTTATCCATATATTGCTAATACATAGGCAGGAAAATTCAGCTAAAGTTGCTTTTCCTTGTTGATTTGCATGAGAAAGTCCCTATTTTTTCCTTGCCTATTATAAATGTATTTTCTGTAATGTTAGAGAGAAAATAGGGTTAACTAATTAATTTATGAAAGTGTCACATGATTGATTACTAAACTTAGGAGCCAATTTGGTTTGCTCCTTTAGATACACTAAAGAAAACAAACCTTTGTGCTTAAAATGACACTCACCAAGAGGGTTTGATTTTACAGTATATATATTTTTCCCTTCAGAATGTTACATAAAAATTTATTGCTCTGTAGTCTTCTTCAAAGTACTTGGGTGGGAAGTAAGTCTCAAGATATTTATCCCCTGCTGACTCTAAAGCTACATTTGATAAACAGTAAAGAAAAGAGGGCAAATTCTATTTTTTTTTGTCCCATATATTCGATGCATGTGTGTCTGTACTCATGTGTTGAGTGTGCAAGCATGAATAAATCAGAGATCAAGAGATTGCAATTGGGGCCCTCCGTGGTGGCACAGAAGGTTAAAGCTAAGAAGGTTAAAGCTAAGAAGCTCTCCATAGCTACTGCAGCAGGAGTTTGATCCTCAGATAGGGAGCTGACCCTCCTGACACAGCAGACCTCTCCTGTCCTGCCTGCTGCTTCCCTCAGTAGTCCATTTCATACAATCTGCCTGTTTTGTTACCCCTCTATCTGGGGAATCCTCTCATATGCTGCACCTCTGGCCTGTACCCCAGTTCTGTATGCATATATAAATGAATCTTTAAAAAATCTTAAAGAAAGAGATTGCAATTGATTAGAAATGAAAGCTTTAGGCTGTAAAGGTTTAAAGAGACCAGATAGAACAGTATAATGATAGACTTCTAATTTTGCAAACTCCCTGCAAGAAACATTTTAAAATAACATTTATCTTCCTACATGAAGACTTTGCGATTTCTACAAAAGTACATTTTCTAATAATCTTAAGACATGTTTTCCAATGTCAATCAGTCTTTTTCCTCAAATGTTTGCCTTAAGAGGTAATATGAAATAATGATTAAGAGCACTGACCCTTTGTTCAAATCTTGGTTTATAACTGTGCGACTGTGCGCAAGTGATTTAACATTTCTAGGTCCTAATATTCTCATCATTAAAATGATGATTAAAAAGTAATTACCCTTCTCATTTTATAGAGGGTTAAAAAATAGTGTTTTAAGGTGGTTGGAATAGAAAACTGGAACATAAATGATTCCATTTAAGTGTTTACTCTTACTCTATACAGATTATCTCCATACAGTTGAAATCTAGAGCAAAAGGAATACAACAAATTGTTACACTGTCAATGTAAATTTTGGAGCTGTTTTACTTTTGTAATAAAGGAGAAAGGGATGGGGGAAATGATGTCAGTATGATATTAGGAAAGTTGCACTTAAAGTGGAAGTAGATACTCCCAAATGAAATTGCTAGTTTTTTTTTTTTTTTAATTTCCTCACCCTTTCCATGAGCCCCACATAACTATGGGGTTTATGTATGCTAATAGAGAGCTGCATTGCTTAACTATACGAGGATTAGTGGGAAGGTAAAGGTAAACATATCTAATAACTTTTGATTACATTTCCAGCATCTCTTTAAAGCCCTGAGAACTATGCCATAGCATGAAGCACATAAAAATTCAAGGAACTTCCTTCTTGAACTTTCAGGATTATCGAGCAGAAATATGTTCCTAAATAGCTAAATTAGATGGGCCTGATAACAAATCATTTTTATCAAATCTATAATATATTTATAAATCAGAAAAATCAACATTTTAAACATTTTCTTTGGGTGTTGTATAAGCATATTTTAGACAGCCTGGGAGAGTTGGCACTGTTCCTCATGCTCTATTTTTGATTGGGTATATTGGTTGTGTTTTATGTGATAGGCAAAAAACTCAGTGTAGAAAGTTGAACCATGTAAGGAATTTATGGACTTTGACCTCTGGAAAATCAACAGACTATGAATTTCAGGATTAGTTGATTCAACAGCTCAATGAAGTCACCATGAATCTGGCTTCTCTCTTTGTTCATCTCAGATGAACTCCTCTCAGTCCTGTGATGCCTGCTAGCATCCTTGACGCTGCGTGTCTAGAGAAATGAGAACTTCTGTTAACACATTTTCTTCCATTCTAAAATTTCTCCTTTATATTAAAGTTAAAACATTATGACTATAAAGTTTAGAACACTACTTCAGAATAACAGGTAGATTGTTTTAATGGTATATTTAGGAGAGTAACATTTGTATTTAAATATATATATGTACACACATATATCTGTGTGTGTGTGTGTGTGTGTATTGTATCTTCAAGGGTAGAGAGCTCTAGCAAGAACCTTTGAAGCCATGTTGAGGACTTTGGATTACATCCTTCAGAAAAAGGAAGACCATGGAAAATTTCAGTGTATGGAGTTATGTGATAGGATTTTCATTATAAAGAACTCACCCAGGTTGTTGTATAGGGGAAAGATTAGAGAGAGTGACTGTATGAGAGACTGAAATCTTTTTCTTACTTATGAAATGAAAGCCATTTTTATGTTTAACACCTCACCAGGGAAAGACATGCCAATTCTAATCTTAGTTGCTGCAATTGTCTTTTAGGTTGTCCTTGAGTTTATGTAAATCACAATTGATTGTCCTTCAAGGACAGCAATAACAACAAAATAGGATGTTGTAAGGAACAAATATTGATCTTCTAGATATTTAAAATGTGATAAGATATGACAAGAGCTTTGAAAACCTTAGAATAGTTATGAAAGGAAGCAGCTGTAATGGAAATGCTCTGTTTTGGGACACACAATCATTTTATCCAAACTGCTTCATCCCAAGTGTTACAACACTAACTACAGAATTGATTCTTTGCAAAAACTTCTCAGAGCTTTCAAATCTATTGCCCAGTTTTTTGTTTTTTTTTTCCTCATATGTCAGATTTCCATCTATACTTCTCTGGAATATTTTTCATACTATCAGCGTTTGCGCTTTGAGATGTATGATAAAAAATAAGTAGTATCTGAAAACTGGAGTTGTATTTGGGTACTCCAGTCGATGAAAAATGATACCACATAAAAGCAAGGATAACCAGGCTGAGACTTTGATGGGCAAAGCTGACATTTGGTCACAATTTTAAAATGCAGAGGTTTTTAAGATGTCAAAATATACCCCCATGCTACCTAAGAGCTCTCCAGCAAATCCTGTTAGCTCACTCTTTTAATCCCTTCCCTGCCTTCTGCCTTTCTCCTGACAGGAAGCACCTTACCAATGAAATTTGTAAGTCTCTTAACTAGGCACTGATTTTTCACACTTACTGGGAACAATAGGTGTCCTTTCCCAGTTCTCAACAGAAGCAGCAATTTAGAGACTGTCCTCCATTTCTAGTTATTCAATATTAATATCTTCTTTAATATTTGGTGCTAGGTTCCAAATAAGTACAACATAATTTGAAGACTATTAGAGAAAGTTGTATTTTTTTTAAGATTTATTTATTTGTGCATACTGAACTGGGGTATAGGCCAGAGGTGCAGGGGCGGTGAGAGGATTCACCAGAGACAGAGTGGGGAGCAGAACAGGCAGATCATCAAAGGTCACTGCTGAGGGGAGCAGCAAGTGGGCCAGGAGAGGTCTGCCATGCCATGTGGTCACCTCCAGGGCAGGTGGGGATCGAACTCATGCAGAAATGGCTTTAGTTTCTTAGTGCTGTGCTTTAACCCGCTGCACCGCCAGGTAGGGTCCGAAAGTTGTATTTTTAAAGCTCAATTTCTTCTAGACTTTGCCTCATATTTATTATCATGTTTTCACAGTATAATAGTTTAATAATGCTGTAATAATAAATAGCATATGTAATGTAAAACAAGATCATTGCTTTATTAGATCATTACATATATTCATATCATAATTTCCTTTAAAGATAGAATGTTTCTTGTTCATGGGATAAAATTTAACATGTCACTATTTAGGAGTGTTTTCCAAAAATAATTAAAATTTTCTGAATTTCACCCTCCGAAACTATCTGAAAACATTTGTGCTATTGGGATTGAACACACTTAGGCTAAAATGTTTATTGATTGAACTGAACTTCATTCAGTCAATAAGTAAGTGAATTTGTGAGCTGGAAGCAGCCTTTTCTAGGGTGGGATTCAGAATCCAGAGAAGGAGTGAGGTTAGAGACAGTAAATCAGTGAAACCGGACCAAACCTGACAGCTAAACAGTTGAAGTGGAGCAAAACAGAATGTGGAGTTAAAGCAGCAAAAGTCAAAAGCCATAAAGCAAAGATGGATGGAGGCAGTAGAAACAAATGGGTCCCAAACCACTGAGCAATATTTCCCAAATGCCAATGAAGAAAAGCAGTTTTTCTAGCCATCTCATCAAAACTGTCTTCAGTCAAAGCTTTATTCTCCCTTTGCAAAAAAAAAGAAAGAAAGAAAGAAAGAAAAAGCACTAAAAGAGGCTGGGGTGATAGGTTAGGGAGGAGATCTTAATTCTTTATGGAGATATGGCAGAAATACAGGAATTGCAGAAGGGAAAATTCGAGTTTCCAAAGCAAGGGGAATAAGGAAGGATATTATGGTAATAAAATGTGCTGGTGTGGAGGCATTAGCTCTGATGTGTAAAGCAGGGTTTTATAAGGCAAGTTGGAAACAAAGATGGATTAAATCACCTATTCCCCTAAACAACCTCTCAATGTATGTGTCTTACCATAAACAAAATGAAATGCAAACTCTAACACAGATAAAAGATAACATGCATGATAGGCTAATAGTTAAAACCTTACATTAGCAAGGTTTTCCATCAAACAGATTTATTTTTTAAAGTCAACCATATTAAATAAGCTATACTTGTGAATGGGCAATTTGAAGAAGAGAAAATACAAATGGCCAGTAAAAAGTAAGATTTAAACTCAGTGAGTTTCAAAATTAAATAGTAAGTTAAGATGTTTAGTTATGATTTGGGCAAAATTTAAAATATAGAACATTTCATGTTAATGAAAATGTATAGAATCTGGAGGTGGTGCATTTTTGCTTTTAATTTTGTTAAGTCCATTTTAAATAAAAAATATAACTTGTCTTTGACACAATAGTCTTAACTTTAAGTCCACTGATATCTTTATGTGTAGGTATAATTACATATTTGTAGTTTATATATTTTCCATTCATACTATTGTATCAGATTGTACATGAAACATTGCTAATAAATTGAAATGTACTCAATGCAGAAGGATGCACAACTTATTTTAGAATTTGCAAAGCATACTATTAATAATATGTAAATAAAGATATCCTTTTTTTGGTTAGAAACAATGCAACAAAGCCATTATATTTGTGATTATGGGTATAGGTGGAAGAAAGGTGTTCGATTAAACATAGCTAATTGAAAGTAAACACTGAAACTGGATAAAAGCATGATTCAGAATTTTCTAAATGGCTTGATCTCAAAGCTTTAAGTATATATATGTAAAAGGATTGGAAAAAAATATAATAGAATTTTAAGACTACTGATACTATGGGTAGTTTCTATTATCTTCTGTTACTTTCTAAAGTAGTCATGATTTCTATAGTTTGCAAAGATGAAATTTTATTTCAAAATTAGGAAAAAATATATGTGATATTCCCATTTTGCCCATGAAGAAACTAAACCTCAATGAAAGTACCTTTTCTAAGTTTGCAATAGTTCATAACAAGATAAGATTAGAGCAGGTTTCACCAAAATGACAGAAATTAAAAGATAATTGAAAGTTAAAATTTAGAGAAAAGACACTTTTAGCAAGAAAGCAAAAAAGCAAACCTCAAATGTGCTAATGGATCTTTCAGTCACAAGAATAGTCACTAGCTCACCTCAGTCAACAACTGAGAATTAACTCCAGCTGGAAAATAAAGTGTTGTGTGGTCACCTCATCTGTAACTGTGTGAAAAGGTATCAAGAATGTAAAAAAAAAAAAAAAAAAAAAACTTGGGCTAAAAATGGTAGTAGGAGAAATGGGAGAGGAAGGGAGAGGAGAATCAGGCAGATGTTTCTGACTCTTATCTCCTTTTGGCATTTGGCAAATTAGAAGAGGATGCAATTGAGAAAATTTCACATTATGGCTGAGACAAGATAAAGACGATTGTAGCTAATGATGACAGAAAGGTGACTGTTCAAGGCACTTGTTAAACCAAATGCTACAATAATTATTTAATCATTTACCCCTCACAGCAACTTTATGGGATCTGCACTTTTAGGTCCATCTTGGAAGTGAGGACTTGGGAGAGGAGGTGGGGAAAAATATACTAACTCATTCAAGATGATCTGGTGGATGTGAGATTGAGGTGTGGATGTTTGACTCCAGGGATGGGATGTGTTGTTCTGTGCTGTTGCTGAGTAAGACTATGAAAAAACCCCATCTATAATAGTTATGAAGCCATCCAGGCCATTTGGGGGACACACATACACACACTCCCCAGTAGGGCAAAGGGAGACAGAACAATTAGCTTTTACAACTCTATTCTTATTATGATTTCATACTTTTTTTTAAAAAGATTTATTTATTTATTCATACAGAACTGGGGTACAGGCCAGAGATGCGGAGGGTGAGAGGATTCACCAAGGACAGAGTGGGGAGCAGAACAGGCAGATCGACGAAGTACACTGCTGAGGGGAACAGTGGGTGGGTCAGGAGAGGTCTGCCATGCCCTGTGGATCTCCTCCAGGGCAGGCAGGGATCAAACTCATGCAGAAGTGGCTTAAGCTTCTTAGTGCTGTGCTTTAACCCGCTGCGCCACCAGGGAGGGTTATACCTGTTCTTATGTATACACAAAGACTCAGCAGTCTTTTTTTTTTTTTTAACAAAATTTAAATCACATATACTCTATGTTTAGCAGATTAATTTTTTTCACTTTGTGGCTCACAATCATCTTCCTGTGTCAGTACATACATATCATCTTTAGTGTTTTTTTAACTGATGCATATAGTATTTCATCATGTGCAGTCATTGAAGTAATTATGTGTTCATTATTTTGCTAGGTTAAGTAAATAGTAATAGAGAAAGAATTATTTTCCTTGGATTCTAACCCTCTGTCAAAAAATAATAATGATAAAGGAGTAATTAGCTTTCAATTAACTGACTCTAGGAAAGGTTCAAAATTACTTAGGTTCAATAGAAAAGCAAGAAATATCCCTGGTAACTGTGCTAATAGTCTGTGATATATATACCTGTGTCTTTTTAATTTTAATATATATATTTATATAACATCATTAAGTAATATACATTACATATGCTACATATTGTATGATCTTCTAATATAATATACTTATATTTTAAACAAATGAACAAAAAACCTTGTCTAAAGTTTCTTGATTTCTGATTTGCTTTGTTTGAGGTGATTAAACAGAGGCTTTGAGTCATTGTGCCACCTAATACTATTGAAACTTCTAGTTGTTATAACACAAGTGTAATGACTAATTTAATACATACACTGCTACAAGAGGTCCATTTTTTGCTCCCATGAAATAAAAATGCCAGCCGTATTTATGAAACACATGTATAGCTTAGGCATTTGTTCACTCTTTTTTTTTTTTGTAGGGAGATACTGATTTATTTGAATCACTGGGTTGACCATATGGGACTTCATAAAATGCTCAGTAGATTTTTGTGGTATTTGACTGAGACCTTGTGAAAGGAGACAAACATGTAAATGAAGTCAGCATCTCAGACCTCTGGGATCCATTACAGCCTGAGATGCTCTTAACACATAATTAGCCAGGGCTGTTAATCACATTTAGCAGGTGTTGAATAATGAACTGAGACAGAGTATCTGCTGTAACCACTCTCTGCTCTGATTTTTGGTTAGGCAAGTTAATGCTGATTCCTGATTGTGCCCTCCTCCATGCTAAATCCACACAAACACAATAGGACTTTGACATTGTTTTCTTGATTCTGTAATCAGCTTTGTGACATTCTTAATAAAAACAGAGGAAATCTGTCCAAAAGTCCCTTAATGAATGTATTTTCCTTTTTAGTTTATTTTCTTTGCTTCCCCCTTTTGTGTGTGTGTGTGTGTGTGTGTGTCTTATCTTTCAGCTCACTTTTGTGAAGAGTGAGCAAATAAACTACTTCCTTGTCTCAGAGCACAAGACATCAGAACTATAGTGACCCACCTCACCCCTGATCAAATGTTTAGTGCTACAATAATCAAGAGCTAAGGCCTTTGTGCTCTGAGTCTCAGTTTATATCTTTTAATTGTATTCTCATGCATCCAGTCTCCTTTTACAAAATAGAAATAATACAAATAAAACATATCCTTTTACACCCCTTGCCCTCATCCTGATCTCTTCTTCTCTCCCTATACTTGCAATCAGATTTGTGCTAATTCTTCTGATTTGGGGGGGGGGCATGTATTTGTATGTCACTATAGAGTTTCCAAAGAAAAATATAGCATTGTAAAATTGTATTTTTTTTTTTGCTTTTTTAGCTAACAAAATTCTACTGTATCTGTAGAAATGCAACATTTTCACTAATAGTTTGAGAATATTATTTATATTAGTACTTTCAGAATTACTTTATTCTTTTCACTAGCATAGTGTGATGAATAATGATGTTTATATAACATCATTAAGTAGTATACATTACATATGCTACATACTGTATGGTCTTCTAATATAATATACTTATATTATATTACATCCTAGAAACCATAATTCATTTACTTAGCTAGTTCACTATTGATGATCTGATGATTATTTTCAGATTTTTATAGCCAGAGTGAATGTCTCCAATCATGTTTCTTGTGTGTGTATAAAGATCACTCAAAAGCAAACCATGGCTAACCATGTCCATTCATATGTTCGTTGTCTATTGCATCTGATATATTATAATGGCTGAACTGAGTTGTCTCTACAAATTATAAGGTTTGCAAGACTAAATTATTTACTTTTTGTCCCTTTAAGAAAAGTTTTCTGATTTCTGCCCTAAAGCCAAAATAAGAAAAAACACTTCTATATCACAGAAGATACCCAAAATTAACAAACTACCAAATGTCCTTTTAAGTGGTTGTTATAATCTTGCATAGTATGGGAGACAATATTTATTTCTCCATATCATTAACAATTATGTTTAATATTATCAAAGTTGATTTTCTACTCTAATGAGAGTACAAATGTTATTTTGCTATTCTATGTTATTTGTGCTTATTCTTGCTTCTAGTAATGTTGTTAATTTTCTCCCGTGTGTTGTATTCTGGTTTGTAACTATATAACATGCATGCTACAGGGAATAATTTAATAAGCAAGAAGTAAGAATAGCTAGCATTTACAGTACATCTGCTGTGTTCTAGGTATTTTGTTAAGTGTTTCACAATATTATATAAGCACAGAGAAAATCCTGAGGTAAGATTTCATTTTATACATAAGGAAAGTGAGGTTCAGAAAGGTTAAATCACATACATTCACACAACTAATCCATGATAGACAAATATGTGTTTTTTCTAATACATTTATTTCCAGTCTCTTCATTGAGCTGCTGTAACATTCCATGTTTTTGTTTTGTTTTGTTTTTAATATTTATTTATTTATGCATACAGAACTGGGGTACAGGCCAGAGGTGTGGTGGGTGAAAGGATTCACCAGAGACAGAGTGTGGAGTAAAAGAAGCAGATT
The DNA here is from genome assembly GCF_000260355.1 of Condylura cristata. Classification (NCBI taxonomy): domain Eukaryota; kingdom Metazoa; phylum Chordata; class Mammalia; order Eulipotyphla; family Talpidae; genus Condylura; species Condylura cristata. The sequence continues at coordinate 53,606,730 of NW_004567105.1, forward strand.
GACAAAGTACACTGCTGAGGGGAGCAGTGGGTGGGTCAGGAGAGGTCTGCCGCACCATGTGTGTCAGCTCCCTGGCCGGGGATTGAACTCATGCTGCAGTGGCTTTGGAGAGCTTTACTCTGTGGTGCTTTAACCCATTGTGGCACCAGGGAGTCCCACATTCCATGTTTTGATCAATGTAGGATAAATTTGTCAGGTGTAATACTACTGGGGAAAAAACATTGTCAGGGACTTTGTTTTTGACTCATGCCATGGTTTGATTAGAATCTGTGAATATTTTCAATTAAACAGTTTCAAGATATAGTTAACTTTGCTTCTCTTTAATTTAGGAGTCTGTATTATGTTGTATTTTTGAGAATCCATGACTGCCAGAAAATTACTTAATAATTGCTGTAACTTTCACAAGTTGGTATACAAAAATTCAATGTAATTGGGATTAGAACTATCATATTCTGGCTTTAACACTTTTTGCATGATATTGGACAAGTTATTTCATCTTGCTAAGTCCATTTTCTTCATTGCTAGCTTAAATATGAATGCTAACATTTTTCAGTACTGGCAGAGATAACTATAAGAAGTGCC
>NW_004567105.1:53607541-53634659 GCF_000260355.1 Condylura cristata
AAAAAAAAAAAGAAGTGCCTTTCATCAGATCTGGCCCATATATTTCTTCTATAATAGCTACATCTCCATCAAAGACATGAGATTATCCATCTATATGGAACCATATCTTAAGTAAGCATTTCTCAAATTATATTCCTTAATCTACCAGTATCAACATGTTTGAGGGTTTCTACTAAAATTCTAATTCCTTGGCTCCATATCATCTAACTCTATCAGAAGGTCTAAGGCTGTTCCTGAAAATCTACATTCTTTACAAGTTGTGAGATGACTTTTAGGCATGCTCAACTTTGAGAACTACCAAACTCAAAATTCTCTTATCTTCCTGTTTTTAAAACTACTGACAAAATTACGTTTCTGTGGATGTTAAATGTGTCAAACCATATGTGGTTAAGTATATCTTCTTTATGTATTATGTTTAGATTCCTCTTACAGTAATTGTGAGCTCATATCATCTTCCATTAAGAGAAATACCTTCTTTGCTATAATCCTTATGATGTCATGTTTGAAGGCAAGTGTTACCTTTGAACCCTTTTATCTTTTTCTGTTATGTATGCTCTGATAACATCAAGTTCTTTGGATAATAGATGTTTTGTTAATTTAGGAGTGCCTTGTAAAATATACTGTTTGATTTGGGATTTGGTTCTTTTTAATCCTTAACTGAATTTCTACAAACTCTTAGCTTAGAGAAAGGTAATAAATGATAATTAGTATATCATTTCTTTTAGGAAGGTAAACACTAAATTGTCTTGTTTATCTAGGCTGACTCTAAATCCTAGACAAGTTTTAAATTTGGCATTAATTATCAACATTTATTTGTAACAACAGCTACAGTTTCCAGATTAGACAATTCAGTCTTCTAGCCTCAGGTCATACAATTTTTCCCTCTTCTCTGTGCTCTATACCATTTTCAAAGTATGTCTTCCAGTTCATTGACAACAGTGTCAGTGTCATTCAGAACTTATTAGAAAAGTAAATGATTTTACTGCATGATTTTAGAGCTTCTGAAGCAGAACTTTTGAGGGGATGAGTTCAGCAGTGTGGTTATGAACCTTCCAGGTGGTTCTGCTGCAGCTGCCCCATTTAGAACTAACTAGCTGCATTCTAGAGCTTAGACTCAGAGAGAACTTTCTTGGTCATTTTATCAAAATATCTTTCTTCCTGGTTCACCTACATTTCTTTATGACTGAAGTCAGTTTGGTTGCTACATTCCCTAATAGAATTTTTAATTGAATTTTATTTTACTTGAATACTGTCTGTTTTCCCAATTAGATTGGAAGTTTCATCACTGCTAAAACCATACCTATTTTATTCACCAATATATCACTAGTGTTGAGCATAGCACCTGGATTATGGTTGATATTAAATATTTAAGCAAATGGATGAGTGAACAATCCATTAATACGAAGTGATTGAGGTTATATTTCTTGTGATATGCATTTTTGCCTATATGCTTTTTTGTTATTGATATAGAACAACCCAATTTAATAACTAATTTATAAGAAGTTTACAAGAACAATTTACAAGCTACACACACACACACACACACACACACAACTTACCTGCAGTCAACGTGCTCTGTGGTTTTCAAATGCAGTGGTAAGGCCTTTATCATTATAGATGTTTCACTTACAGGAAAAAAGACAGAGTTCAATTTACTTGAGGAAACAACATATAGCACATTAGGGTAGGACAAGCAGCAATGGTGTTTGCATGAAACATCTGGACTAAGACTTTTAACTTGATTGACCTTATTACGTCGATACTCTAAGCTGTTTTCACTACTATGTTAAAATCAGGGAAACCAATCCATAGGTCTTTTTTTCATTTCCTCATCATTTCTCTGCTTGTCCCTCTTACCTAGGCCCAGCCCCAAATCTGGTACTTTTTCAATCCTGGCTCGCTGGCACAGGGACTGAATTTATTAACTTTCTTGATGACTATCTGCTGTTTAATAGGGTTTACTAAGGGTCCTTTGTGATTAGAACTTCAGATTTTTTTTTTTTTACTAGCTAATCAAAACCATTTGCTGTATTTGGCTAAAAGAACTTGCTCTTTTATAAATGCCTTTCCCTTTATCATTATCATCATCAACATATGTTTGAAAGGTAGATACAGATTTTTTGAGGTTATTGATAGCATAACTGTTTCTTAATTGTGTTACTTGTATTAAGATATGTTGCTTTCCAACACAATATATGATATAGGCTCATGCCTTTTCAGATATGGGTTTGAATTTCAGCTCAATCTCTTCTCAGATAATAAAACTTGAACCCAGTTCTAAACTTCCCTGAGCTGTGGTTTGTCCATCTTTAAAATGGAGATGATAGCAGTTATCCTCCTGGCATGGTTGTGGGTGTTGGGGTGAGATGTGTGCAAAATGGCTAACTCATTTTTGTTTTCAGTTAATGGCACTCTCAGTTGACAAATGTTGTATACATTTCCTCTGATCTTGGGGTGAGATTAGGGAAGCTTCAGAGAGATGGAGACTTGTAAAAGGGCACATCAAAAGTAAACTTTAAATCTTGGCAGACAGAGGCAGATGGAGACTGTGAATCTCTTAGGGATCTAAATGTGAAATAGGACTAATTTTTTTTCTTCACAAACTATTAGAAAAGTTCCTTTTAGTGGATTATGAGGAATACAGGCTGCAATATTATCTTCCCTCCTAGTTTTTTGTGTTTTGTTTTTTTTTTTTTTTTGTAAATCAGTAATTTTAAAATAAGCTCATTTTATTTTGATTCATAACAGGCTAAAATCCCAAAAATGAAGATAACATAGCTGAAAGGTTTTCACCAAGAATACTTTCCCTGGGTAATCCTCAAATAATAGACATGAGGGTACTTTTATAGAAGATCTAAAACATGTGCTCCAACTTAACCATCTCCTAAAGCGAAAGGTTGACTCACACCTCATTGAGAATTATTTTCACTAAATACTTCATTATTTTCAGGGAAATCCAGCTCACTATTTATGGTGTGACCTTTACATCTTTTGTGCTTTTTTAAAAAAATTAGTTATTTATGCACACAAGAGCTGGAGTGCAGGCCAGAAGTGCAGGGATGAGAAGGTTCACTAGAGACAGAGTAGGGAGCAGAACAGGCAGACTGACTGAAATCCACTCCTGAGGGGAGAGTGGGCAAGACAGGAGAAGTATCTTGCACCTTTTGGGTAGTTCTCTGCGCTGGGATCGAACTCATGCTGCAGTGGCTGCAGATAGCTTTATAGTGCTGAGACTTAAGCCTTTGTACTACCAGGGAGGCCCGACATCATTTGTATGTTACCCAAAATCATACAACATGTAAGGTTTGGTAAAAGCATTTTTTTTTAAGATTTATTTATTTATACATACAGAACTGGGGTACAGGCCAGGGGCTCAGGGGCGGTGAGAGGCTTCACCAGAGACAGAGTGGGGAACAGAACAGGCAGATCGACAAAGTACACTGCTGAGGGGAGCAGCAGGAGGGTCAGGAGAGGTCTGCCACACCAGGAGAGGTCGGTCACCCCCCGGGGTAGGCTGTAATCGAATTCATGCGGAAGCGGCTTTAAATTCTCAGTGCAGTGCTTTAACCCACTGCGCCACCAGGAAGGGCCAAAGCATTTTCTTTTTCATAATAACCATCTGGTGCATTTTTTGTAACCTGCTCTGAGACATGATTTTAAGTTTTTACCTTGCCTGTCACAGAAGATCAACATCCTGCCTGTTTGTATTTTGTGGGAAATAATCAACATTTAGTTGGAAAGACACAATCCAGAAAGATGAGCCAATACATCACTAGTAGTCCATGACTACATTATACACAGTAATTATCAGTGACTGTATGAACCCTAAATATTTGGCAATTCCTCAATATTTTTGTAAATGGTTTTGTCCCTACAAAGTCTGTGCTTGCCTAGTATATTAAGATTATTGTCTTTCTGGACACATGAAGTGGATTGTTTTCTTGGTGAAAGGAGAAGAATCGTAGAAAACAATGTGTCCTTTTTTCCCTCTGTAGCAGATTGTGTTTTTTTTTTCTTTATAATTTCCAAGATGAAATGTGAAATCAGAATGGTTATCATTCGTAATAGGTGGCAAACTCTCATTGCATAAACAGGAGAGAAACAATTCATCAGGTTTAAGAAACTAGTTAAAGAATTTTCTGATTTGTAAAGGTAATTGGCATCTGTTTTGTAATCTAGAATACTTTGGAAGTTGGGTCCCTGTCAGTTGGTGCATATATGTGTATATACATGTGGACATGTGATAGGCATGTATAGAGTGTGTATATATAGTATATGAAGAAGATTGTCTTAGATATATGTATGGGGAAGTTAGTGATTTCTCAACTTCTCCAGTTTTTGATGTTTACATGCTATTGAAGTATTCCTGTGTGTCTCAGGATCCTAGAATCAAGACTAAGTCCACTGGAAGGTAGAAAATTCTTTGCAAAATGAATATTTTAATATTAAAATAAATTAATATTTTAGTCTTTTTACCACTATAGTAAAAATAAAATTCTTGTTAGTGCAGTGTAGCAAAGGAAGCCATTAAGTAAATAGAGTGCTTTTGAAGAGAGAAGCTATCCTGTATCTAATCCTCTTAAATGATAGTTGAAAATTCAATTTTATGATACCTAACCTTCTGTTCTAATTAATAGTTCTGCAGGAACTATTAATTAGAATTCTGCATCACTCAATTCATTAATGCTTTAATTAAAAAAATAAGATCTCATTCATACCACATATTTATGGCAACTTTTCAAACACTATAAATTTATATTTTGCCAGTAAAATCATTTCAAGTAATTTCTTAAAATACCTTTGTCCATATTAAGACCTTGTAAGAGTCTATTGATTTTTGTTTGGTGGAATGATATTAATCTGTGTCCATCTCATAGCTGAAAATGCCCAGAGTAACCAGCATGTGTGGCTTTTTCCCCCTTCTTCAGTACTTTCTCTTCCTCAGTACTCTGTTGAATTCCAGAGAGGTTTACAATTATCCAAAATGTCTTGCTGTCTTACACTGTTTGGCTAGTTATTCATTTATGCCTGTTTTCTTTTCCATGGTGAATGGTTGGATTGGACAAGATTCCTAAAATCTACTTGCAACAATCTCTTTGCGCAGCTAGTGGGCGGTCCTGTAGAAACTTGACATAATTTTCCCTATGTATTTCCTTAAATTTATTCCTCTTGTCAGAATCATTAAGCATTAAGTTGGCATTTTGGTTTTTAAGGTGGCATTTTTTAGTAATTTTCCCATTATTTAAAGTTGACTGCTTTTTATTATTAAAGTTGATAGCTTTTTAAACTTGCTTTTATCTAATGGCCTATAAGCTTTCAAACAGATAAGACACATCTCTGCTTTTTGAAACAGTAAATATTTGTCATATTTTTTCAAAGACGAATCCAGGTGAAAACCTCAAGTAGTTTAGGTTGCTCAAGTACACTTAAGATTGCTAAACAAGTTACATTATTATGAAAATGGAAATTTTGCATTGTCTTTAGATGATAATTTGCTTATTCAATATTTATTTTCATTGCACAACACTTGGGAAAACACAAAAGGGCAACTTTAGATATATTGCTAACAAGAAAGTAGTCTCCTTTTTTAAATTCTAACTAGAGCATCCAGTTCTTATTTATTAGTTATTACAAGATTAAGTGGCAAATCAAATTTCCAATGGAAAAAGAAGTAATATAAGCAATTCAACATATGCAGTGTGTTATTATAAACATCCAGAATCCAAGGTTAGAGATTGATTACTATTTGTTAAAGCAAATCTTTCAATCTATATATAGATCATTGCTTTTTGGTAAATTGAACTATGCAAATATTCAGCTTCATGAGAACTTGAAAATACAAATTCATTTTAAGTTTTACTTGTCTATAGGCCTCTTTTTCTATAAACAAAGTTTATGATAAACAGTAATTTATCTTTTCAATGACCTTTGAAGCAACAATTTCTTTATCTAATCATCACGATATTCTTTAAATCAGTGGCAAGGGATTTTAGTGGGAATTTTATAAAAGAAGACTAAAAGTTCTTGGGGCTAATTATTGAGTTTATGAAATATGCTATGCTCTTTAATCTTGGTCAGAGGAAGTAATATTATGTTTGATAAAGGAGGATATGTGACTTCACAAACATGGTAAGGAACTGGCAGCAGTAACTCAAGATAAAGCTGCAGTGTTGAGGTTTGAGCCATTTGACTGCAGACTCAAGAAGCATGTCCTTAAGTTATGTGCTATGTAGTTCCTTGTAATCATCTGCTAAATAATGTGCATTCCATAAGCGATGGCAAGTAACTCTTTTAAATATTCTAGGGAAACTCATTTGGGATCATTAAAAAATTCTCCATCCTTGATAATGGAAGCTGGCCTCTCTCCTTCAAAGGCAGATACCAGGCTAGAACTAAATCAATATTAAAGTTACATTTTCCAATTTCTATAGTAGCTACTATACCATTAGAACTTTTTTCTGTAATTTTCTTTTACCTACTTTCAAAGATTCTCAGATCCTATTTCCCCTTTTCACTGGTTTGATCATAATTTCCTTCTACATATAGTAAACTTCTTTCATAGACATATTCTTTTCATTGTTATGGACAGAGGAGGTTGCAAAGGATGCCTAGTAGGCAAATGTGGATTGAAATTTATGGGAGGGATTAGGATGGAATTACTTAAAAACAAATGTTTAGTTCTAGATCCAAAACCCCAATTTACCCTCAGGTTTCAGCTTATGCCTTAACTGAGGAAGATTGTTGAGACTTGACATCATGTCAGGCAGTTAGCTTGAACATTATAGGCTAGGATGTTGCCAAAGTAGCCTACTGAAATGATTGTTCATAAAGTAAGTGTGCCTGTGTATCTATGTATGTGTACATATAAACCTTCCTGAATTTTCAGAAAGCTGCTAATTGAAAAAAATCAAAGAAGCTTCTTTCAGATAGTTTCAAAGTGAGGCAGGCATTGTGATCTGTAGAACTGTTATCCAGTGTATAACTAGGAAATTGAAATCTTTCACTTTTAGTGACTTTAGCATATCTCATTGATGGTCCTATAGAACACTATTTCTTATTATGGATGAGCAATGACAAGGGAAAGAAGTGAAGGGATCTTACTAAAAATATATATGTGTGTGTGTATTTATCTATATATATCTTTGTAAATGTGTTATCTTTGAATATTGTCTAAGCTAGGATATTTTTCTGACATTTTCCTTCTTAATAAGTGACTCATACATATATATGTATATGTATATATATGTGTGTGTGTATGTATATGTGTGTGTGTATGTATATATGTGTGTGTGTATTTCAAAGGATTAAACAAGTTAATCACTTGCTAATCTTTTTTATTTATTTATTTATTTTATTTTACTCATACAGAACTGGGGTATAGGCCAGAGATGCGGAGGGTGAGAGGATTCACCAGGGACAGAGTGGGGAGCAGAACAGGCAGATCGACGAAGTACACTGCTGAGGGGATCAGTGGGTGGGTCAGGAGAGGTCTGCCATGCCCTGTGGATCTCCTCCAGGGCAGGCAGGGATCAAACTCATGCAGAAGTGGCTTAAGCTTCTTAGTGCTGTGCTTTAACCCGCTGCGCTACCAGGGAGGGCCCAATCACTTGCTAATCTTTAAGGTAAGCTGATCTATAGGAAACATAATAGTAATTCTCATAGTATCTTTGATTTATAGGATTCCTCAACATGTTTTGTTTCTCAAACTTACAAACTGATTTGGTAAGAGGTTACATGGAGGAGGAACATAAGTATCATATTCCAGATCCCTAAATACCACTAGGGCTTTATAATATCCTAAGTAGTAGAGTATATTTAGAAGTAACAATTAGTACTGTCCTAGTTAGAAGCTAGCAGAAGTAGAGTCTAGTTAACTTAAGCAAAGAAGAAATGTATTATTAGACTCTTGGGTACTTCACAGTGCAAACTGTAGGAGTTGGGAGCATGAGACTTATAAATTGCAGCAAGCAGGGTGAATTCAGGATTATAGCCAGTAAATGCTACTAAGTAATCTAACAAGAACACCATCACTGGAAGAAAACATTTCCAGTTCTTCAGAGTGTTTGGTTACTATTACCAAGATTCAGACTGTAAAGAGAGGGTAGCCCGTTAGTCTAAACTGGGAAACGTGACCAGTTCAGGGAAGGATGTATCTTAGTTATCTTTTGTCAATAACAGAGAAGATTTTCAGGTGATATTATTGAGAGGCTATGGAATAGTTGGGCCACTGGAAACAAAAATCTAGCATACAATTCCCTTCTTTCTCTAAAATTGGCTTCTCTACAAAATCTGAGAACAACTTTCAAATAAGATGGTATATTGAGATTGATCTTTACATGAAAATGGTTAACTTGATCCACAAAACATACAGTAAAAGCAAATGATAAAGAAAGAAAGCTTATAAAGAAAATTGATTTACTTGAAGTGCCTTGTGTCTCTTTCACTTTCCTGCAAATAGCAGACCAGAATTAGTGGTAGTCTTGGCTCCAGCAGTCTGCCAGGTTTTAACCATGCCTCGTTTGACTGCATTTTGTCTGAAGAAAAGATTAAAACAGCTTGAGGTTTATATGCAAGATCATCTGATTCTTAAGATCAGGAACACTTTAGAGGAAAGCATTATTTTAATTTATTTTTTGAGGTGACATTGGTTTACTTTTGTGTATATGATTCAGAGGAATAGATTCAAACTGTCTCAGATAAATATTCACACACCACCAGGGCAACCATATCCTTCAGAAACAAAGAAAGGAACTAACAAAATCTAGGGGAAAACATTATAATGGCATAAGAGGAACTTAATGTTCTGTTTTTAGCATTGTGTCCTGATAAACATGTAGTATGTCTTGTATGTGTGAATTAAGTATGTGACCTTATAATAAACAGTCATACTCAACATCAACATTCATCATTTTACCAAATATGTTTTGAGTGCTGGGGAATATATAAGTATAATGTTGATTTTTAAGATATCTAGCACAGTATCTGTCACATCTTTAGTAATTGCAGAATGTATGTTGTCCATTCTTATAACAATATATGGTGTCCTGTAAAATTCTGATAGTGATACAACACTACATATTGGACTGTACCACTTAGCACTTATGTCATTGATTACTATCACCTTGTCCTTGTGAGGAAATAGAGAGTTAGAAATACAAAGATGGTCATCTTTAATTTCAGGTATCGGGGTAGAGAGGTAATTTTCCCTGACTCCTCTAGGATCTTCTCAGGGTGGTCAGGAAAACAAACTAACATCAGAAAGAGAAGAAAGGGAAAACTAACAAATTTAATTACATATATATGGAAAATTTACTTGGTTATAAATTCTAGAGTAAATATGACAGACAAAGTCACATTGAGCTAATGAGTGGACAGGACTGAAGTGTCTAGAAGAGAGGGTGCCTGGAGGAGAGGGTGCTTCTTGACAAAGCTAGGTCCTCTGAAACTAGGTGTCTGTATATAGATAGGTGTTTCTAGTAAACATAATGAGCTGGGGAAGACTTTGGAGATGACTCTATGTCTTCATTCTTAGAAGCAGTTAAGGTAATGGTAACACATTCTCAGGTACTTGATTGACCTCAGTTCACATGCCAAAGTGACAGGAAAGAAAAAAAAAACCTGTACTATCTAGTACAGGGGAGACTTTTTTGGGTGAATCTGACCTCCACAGACTGGTCTTTTTCATAGAATCTCCACTTTTGTATTGACAGTTTTGTTGAGGGTTGTTCTGTTTGTTGTATGTTGGGCAGCACCATTCTTGACTTTTTAATCACTAAATATCCAGAGCACCCTTCCAGTTGTTATATCCCAGAATGTCTACTAAATTTTCGGACAAATATCTTAGGACAGGGAAATCAGGGACAATAATCACAAAATCTGTCTCTGGCTTTCATTACGTCTGAGTCAGTGACAACAGAAGCCTGCATCACATGATTGTGCTGTCATTAAATGGGGACCTGGAAAGTGAGTTTGCTCTTCTTTTTGGTGAACTATGATCCACAATATTGGCAACTCTGTAAACATTTAGTTTTTATTTTGTAGTATGTAAAGTGTAGTCTTAGACTTTATATAATTTTTTCATTTAGCAAATCCAAGGGCTGTTTTTTCATTGTCCTAGAAGCCAAGAATGGTAGGTTTTTCTAGGATATTTATTTTTAATTCACTTTAATCTTGTATTTCTTTTCTTTTTGAATGAAGATATATTTCCTACATTTTTTCAGCTTTAACTCTGTCTTAAAAGATCCCATGTCATCAAATCCATTTACCAACATAATCCTTTGGCCTAACTATCTGAGGACAGTTGTACTATAGATACCCTCCTCACTCCCCTTTGCAGCATAGCGATTGTTGGGCTCCTGAAGAAACTCTAGGAATTGTTGACCATAGTATTCTGAATGGTTTTTCAGTAAAGCACTTAAATCACTGCATAACTCAAGGTCTGTTGAACTGAAATCCAAGCACCATCAGCTCCTGAGGAAATTCTAAATTGGGACACTTTAGAAGGTTTATGAATACAAACCTAGAATTGCTTCCTTCTTTGCCCAGGTCTGTGAATACAATTCTGCCTGCTTATGCTGGTAATTATGAAACTTCTTCCTCTGTGTGTGAGTGTATTTGTCTACTTGGGCTTTTATTTTCAAGAGTTGAGTATCATTTGAGGAAGGCTGGGACTATTAACTCCTATTATCCTCTCTGTAGGTTATCATGTATACTTTTTCTACTATGTATGTACTGAGGGTATCTCTGTCAAATAAGCATTTTTGGCACAAAAATATTCACTAGGAAATATCACTTGATCCTTGCAAGCAGATACTTAATCCAAACTTTGGTATAAAAATGAGTAAGGTTTTCTAAGACGATTGGTATCATTTTTATTTAATAAACATTGAGCAAGCATCTACTATATAACAGGCACTGTATTTAACAATGAAGATACAATGATTAATATTCTCAACCCTTAGGGAAATAAAAATCTATTAGGTAATTTCTTTAATCTCAGTGTTAATACTACTTATCTATTAGGTAATCTCTTTACTCTCAGTTTTAATACTACTTTATTATACAGTAGTTTATTTACTATTATATTTTAAATATTGCATTTTTAAACTAGTTTCTTTGAAACTTAGTTAATTTTAAAAGAGCCACCTATCAGAAATCTAGTGCATATGTTACAGTAATAAGATGAATCACTTGTAAAAATAAAGTTTTTTTCTTTATATCAGCCAATAGAAGAGCTAAGCATTTTTTAGAATTAGTATGTTCTTTAGATAAAATATTTGCCAGATCTGACTAAAAGGTAGTAGCTAACACCTAAAATTTATGATATAATCAAATAGCTTGGGAAATTAAGTGGTAGCGTGGTACAACCAGACTTCTTATAGAATTTCTGTTGTGTCTGACTTCTACCACCACATGCTCCTTGGAAAAATTCTTCCCTGTTTTGCAAATGACTGCAGGTTATTCTTAGATTTAGATAGGAAAACAAAAATTGTGAGTGACAAGGCCAGATGCACTTTACCTCAGTTATGAATACAGTCTGATGCTGGTATTGTGGGATTGTTTTTTTTTTTTTCTTTTTAAACCCTTTAAGTAGAATGCAAGATGATAAAGATCAAGCAATGGGAGGCATTGGCAGAGAGGGGGAAACAATAGCTCCTTAATAAGACTCATAGTAATCAGGCAGGCGTTTGTGTCTTAAGTTAGGGATGTGCAAGTGACAGACTGACCATTTTGAGGGCTGCCATCATCGCAGACTGGCGTATTTCTAATTATACATGAGATGAAAGACTTCAGAAAAGAAACGACCCAGAAAGTCAACAGTTTATGTATCTGATTAAGACAAGCAAGTCATACAAAGAACAAACTGCAAGATTGCACTTGCTCAAAATCTTTTCAAGATTTTTTTTTTTGAAATCTGCTTGTTCCCCCCACACCGCCACCTTCGTTTGTCTTTTCTTTCCAACTATTTTTTTACTCAAAGTGAATGTTGAAATCTGTTCTACTAAATTGCTGAACAAAAGAGATGGCATTGATGGGAGGAATTTTATCAAAGAAACTATAAGATATGGGTAGGTTAAGGATGGGAAGGGTTGGAGAAGCACCAGGAACTAGCAAAGAGTGGAGCCTAGTCCGGAAGTGCAAATGTGTTACTGAGAATCCTATAAAGCTAATCTTATCCATGATTTATGACTTATAGAGTGATTAATCTACTTCTGACTGATGTCTATCACAGGCCAAACCTAATCAGAAGCCAGAAGATAAATGATTCTGGCAGATACATAATTAATAATGATCATAATAATAACATTCAAAACGCAGGGCAGGAAGTATTAGAAAATGGATTTAGGGCAAATGGGGACTAACCAGCACTTCTGTCTTTAATTAACATGAAATCAGTATGGAGATCACACATATAGCTAGCAATTAACTTGAGCTTCACTTCAAAGTACAGGACCAAGGAATTCACTACAGGTATAGAGAACAACTCTACGGGCTAGCAAAAGTAACCATTGTTATTGGCCGGCATTTATTTATTTATTTATTTTTGGTGGGGGGTGGATGTTCTTTCTGGAATAGCTGAGGGACTTCCAGACACTTCAGTTGTGGAGGGTATTCTGAGTTGTGTTGTTTTTCCCAGCCCCCACTGTGTGTAATTGTGTCTGTTGTCTCAGCTGGTAAGAGTCAGGGTACTCTTGTGTTGTTTAGCCTTTTCTAGTAACAGGTTGAGGCCTTTTCTGGAAGGTGTCTGTTGATCTTTGTAGCCTTCGGATGTCCCAGGTTCCCTCTATGCTTGGTGTGCCCGTGGTGGTTATGATGAATTAGAAGTGTTGTAGTTCTCCCTGGAGCTGGGCCTTAAAAGTAACCATTGTGAATGCACAGAAAATGTCTTCCATCATGAGTGTATTCTTGTAACCTGCACTGTAAGGGTTGCAGTCATAGAAACTACTAAATGAGGCTGGGTGGTAGCTAGTACAACCACTTTAGCACTTGCTTTGTCTAACGGCAGCCATTGCTGTTCTGCAGCATCAGGGAGTTCAAACCTGAAATCTAATAATTTCAGATTGTCTCATTTTTCACCAAAGAAAGCATATAGCTACATTTTTTTAAAAGAGAAATGTCTAAGTTTTAAGCATTGGGAACTCGTTAGTTTTGCTTTTTAGAGACACTGAACTTAGACTAATGAACTCTTCTAACAGAAATCTGATGGCCTCTCCATTATTTGGTCTTTTGCTCCCCCCATCTAATAATACTCCAAAGGAAATTACATAATCCCACTTATTTTGTGGTCAACCCATTCTCAGTGCTTCCACATATTTGTGAGGTCCTGGGATATTCTTCACTCATCTTTAGTCTGAGTTCAGGCTTTTAAATGTGTTCAGGCTTTGTCCTCTCAGCGTCTCACCTGTCGTGACAAGCAGATCTCTCTTATCCCTCCAAACTCACAGTACTACTAAAGTAAGGTAGTTGTACAAAGAATTTTTCTGGATGTGTGGCATAACAGAGACTAATTAACTGAGAAAACAGAAACACACTTCTAAAGGAAAGTCTCATTGCAGCAAGCTTGACTACCCTGTTATGTGAGTTTTTGCTCGAGCCCTTTCCTTTTGAGAGTCCAGGTTGCTGTCAGGGTCCTAGTCCAGGGCCTCTTCCATTTCTTCTCTTCTCCAAGTCCCCAAATTAGGTAGCCTCTCTTATCCCTGAATTTATTATAGTACCTATAATAGAATTTATTATAGTACCTGTAATAGAACTGGCTGCCTCAGACCCCTTCCTTAAAAGTTCTTAATGTTGGTGCTGTAAGTTCTAATTTCTCTCTTACTCTTTGCTGCAACTTCTCCTGTTGTAAGCTAGGATCTTATACAACCAAGTTTTTCTGAAACACTTACATAAAAGAATATTCATTTCTCTACTTTGAATTATGAACCTTCCAGAAGCAACCAGATTAGTCATTGCTGACTTATATAATGTACCTCTTCTGTCTTCTTCCTGTAATAGAACTGGCTGCCTCAGACCCCTTCCTTAAAAGAGGAAGATATTCAGGTCCTCTGAATTAAGAAACACTATTTACCTCAAAAGAATTATCATATTTTGTAAAGTTTTGTAATGGTGACGCTAGGGACAGCTTATCAAGATGAGGCACTCAACACTTTTAGAAGGCATAAAATTCTAAAACAAACAAACATTTATTTTGGTATTTTAGCTGGTGAGATAGGAACTGGTTTCAAGGCTAAAAGGTGATTATAATCACCCACATACACAGCTATTGACAACGGTGTCCTACTTTGTACTTTTGTTTATTATAAGCTGGAAGGAAGTATATTACCACCTCATTGCCAGCCAACAATCTTTTTTTTTCCCCTCAGGATTAGGTATTCTATACTAGGGAATATTCACTGCTCACCTTTTTGATTGCTCCATTATGTATGTGACTGCCAGACTGCCTACTGGCCATGAAGGAGGTGTTTCCATCCTCCAGATCCTGATGCAGCCAATCCAAAGCAGGTATGACTCAGAAGATAAGAGATCAGATTGCAGTTAGCATCCACTTTTCCATGATCTTTGTAGGAACAACAAACATTACAGGCAGTTGATATTCTCAGAATCTATCCACTAAGTTTAATAGTTGAGTAAAAGTAATCTTTCTTCCTGCAATGTTGGAAGATACTATTTCCTCCATGCTGAGGTTTAAGAGAAGAGAAAATGATATGTTCACTTTAACATCTGGAAAAGGGTATAAAATAGCATGGGAGAAAAATGAGAGTTTTGTTCAAAACCTTTAAAGCTACTAAGACAGATACTATGAGCAGAAACTTTCCTAAGATGTAAATGAACTACCTTAACATATACTTTCAAGTTTAGGGAGATTATTTGGCTCCTGATTAGCAAGTTTTTGATACAAGGCCCAGAAAGTTGGTAGAAAGTCCATTATGATCTAAAAGGGACTAATTAGGCCAAAGTAGATACATTAGCAGTAGCTTAAAAAAACAAAAAAACTCTCTGTGCTACTTCTCAAAATATAAAATTCCATTCTCATATATAATATTTCATCTTTTATTTATTTATTTTTTTGAAATTTTATTTATTTTGTGTAGAAGAACTGGAGTATAGACCAAAGACACAGGTGGTGAGGGCATTCAGCAGAGACAGAGTGAGGAACAGAACAGGCAGATGTACTGAAATACACTGTTGAGTGGAGTAGCAGGCAAGATAGGAGAAATCTGCTGTGCCATATGGGTTTTGCTTCCTGGCTGGGGATCGAACTCAGGTCATCTGAGAATTAACACCTAGGCCACCAGGGAGGCCTTCTTTCCTTTTTTAAAACTTAACTCATTTTTAAAATTACATGTGTGCACATACAATTTTTTTATGTGTTTCTGTATTAATGTAGTCTTTTCTTGTCACAGATCTAGACTATTCAGTTTCCCAGATATGTGATGTACAAATGATGTCTTTATTTGGGTTCGGTGAAATCAAATGGATTGATTATAGGTACCTTACTCCTCCTTCCATATAATTGAATTTATTGGGTCATAATATCATCTAATATGCCAACTGCATAATTTGCTAAATATTCATCTATGTTTCAGATTAAAATTACAGTGATGCAAAACTGATAGATATATCAGTTATATCAGATATATAGATATATGTCATAAATTGTTCATATTTCTCTAATAGAACAAGTGTTTTACTCATTTTTTAGGAGAGACAGTGCTCGCCCTTTAGGTGAATACTTATGTGAGTAACCTTGTCCCTGACATGGTTGAATAGGCATGTTTGTGTTTCTTTGTAGAAATTCCAATTAACATTAATTAGCTGTCACATTTGATGTGCAAGGTCTTGCCATTTGTGGATTTTTTCCCTTTGTTTCACGATCTCATTGTTAATTTCTGTGCTGGAATTTTACTTAGAGTGCCTACTTGCAGAATCATTGCTGTCTTCCCTTTCTCTTCTTCACCAGTAATTCACTCCATAGATTTAAGGGGAAGATTTTGCAAAAACTTTGCTCACAATAAAATGATATGATATTCCTGCTCCTCACTGCTATGAGAGGTAGAAAAGTAAAACACTGCCATATCTGTGGAATGAGGTCTTTGAAAATATGTCAGTACAACTCCATGTGCATGTGTCACTCAGATCTGCTCGGGGACATTGTTGATTGGAGAACATAGCTGTCTTGTTTTGGACCCACCGTAGTGTGGGCTGAGCATACACTTCTGATAGCAAATGAAGGGTCAGCATGGGCTATTAGTAAAGCTCCATCCATGTGATCTAGGAAACTGCCGTTGAAAGACTGACTAAAGGGTCTTTCTGGACCTGGTTAAACCACCTTTCCTAGAAAGGTACTGGAGTCAGGGACTTACTGTCCAAATTGTGTGCATCCCATCCTCCCTTCACAGGAGTCAGATCACGATCTTGATCTGGAAACTCTCCTAGCCCTCTCCAACATGCTTCTCTTTGTTCTTTGTTTCTCTTTGTTCTCTTTGTTTCTTGAATGTCTAATCCTGACTCATTTTGCGCTGGTCAAGAACCTGAACTATCACAATAGCAAACTAAGCCTTGACTCTAAATTTATTTAAAAGTTAGCCTTTCTTTTCTTTATTTGAAGTTACTGTTTGAACAGTCTTGGCTGGAGAGCACTAGCTTCACAGTGAAGACTTTTTGTATCCTTGTGATTCATTTTCTGTGTACTTATACTATACATATAATCCCTAGAAAAAGAGTTCCTGATTGCTCTGGTTCACTTTGGTGATTTTGTGGGGGAAATGAAACAAAAAGAAAGAAAAACAAAACTTCCCACCATCCTTCATAATTAAGCACAAACACAAGGAGACGGTGTTTTTACTTTAAGTCATGATATTTTATAATGATGTTTTTTAAGTATTAAGGAAAAAGGTGAATGATTCCACTGCTCTCAAATGTGTCTGAAACTTTAATTTTTTATTTAAAAATAATTTGCTGTGAAATTCACATGATATGAAAGCATGCATTTAAATACATAATTTCAATTGCACATGGTGTCTTCCCACTCTTGTGTCATTACCAACCCTATACAATTAAAGCATCTCCATCATTCCAAAGTAGAACCCTTTGTCCACTGAGTAGTGTCTCACCATTCTCTAACCTCTGGTAACCACCAATTTTTGATCTGTGACTCTGAATTTATCTGTTCTGGATATTTCATGTGAATTGAGTCAAATAATATATAAACTTTTGCATGTATCTGCTTTATTTCTCTTAGCAACTATAATCTTTTGTTGATTTCCTAATCAAAAGTGTCCTTGGAGATGATAATTTTTCTGTGCACAGGAGTGATTTTTTTTTTAGCAACTCTTTCTTTCACACTATAAGAAGCAGCTCCATTGTATTCATTTTTTTCTTTTTTTAATTATAATTATTATTGTCTTGTAAACTTTACCAGAAATCATGGGAGTTTACACCTTCTCCTACATGAGATAGTTGCTGTCCCTAGATCCCTACATGTGAGTGACAGAAAGCTGGCACAGTGTGACCATAAGCTCTGCATAATGCTGTAGTGGTATCAGAACAAAATCAGTTCTTAAGTTTTGGTGGATTAAATAGATATTTCAAGTGTCCAGGGACTTACTTGTATATCAAAGAGACATTAGACTGGTCTTAAGGACTGATTTGCCTTGGTTTCTTACTAAGTATATAGTTAGGGTTTGAGCCTCATCATCTGTTAGTATGGCTTTTGATTAGACTTATGGCAACGGGTATTTCAGAATATTAGATGAAATGAGGTATTGGTCCTAGTTAAGGAGGTGTCTAAGGGGTAGTGATCTCTTTGTGCTAGCTGTGTATGTTAGTCTGGTAGTTTGAGTTGTTGCTGTGGAGTTGATGTTATTTACTTTCACAGGATATGCATTTCTGAAGCAAAGTATTTTGTAAGGATGACATCTAAGTACTAGCAACCTTTCAAGCAGAATATAATTATGCTGTCCAAGCAGGAGAAAAGGACAACAGTTAATTCCAAAATTCTGTTGTAAATGTATCAATATGTGAAATCAGAATTCTGATATCCATTTCTTTGGTGAAGCAAAGCAAATTAAACCCTGCCACTTGTTCTATACTCTAACTGAATGGGACTTGATCTTGGCCTGAGTTAATTTCCTAGCTAGTATTTGGTTTATAAAATAATGCTTTCCTTTTAGCCCTGCCCCCTGGCTCCATATCACTTTTTTTTTTTTAATGCTTTTTTCTATGTTCAGAGCACCGGCCTTGTGATTGGCTCTGTGCCTTATTCATAAATCATTTGCCTTCCTTCTTCCTCGAAGGCAAGACACAGTCACTTTTTTTTTTTTCCATGACGCCATTTTTCCTTCTCTTTTCTTTGCTTATAAAAGCACATAGATTTATCTTCCCTTTAAAATGAGAAAGAGTGTAGCAAATGGTTAAGAGTAAGGGGTCCAGATTCTACTTTTTTTTTTTTTTTAAAGATTTATTTATTTGTACATACAGAACTGGGGTACAGGCCAGAGGCTCAGGGATGGTGAGAGGCTTCACCAGAGACAGAGTGGGAAGCAGAACAGGCAGATCGATGAAGTACACTGCTGAGGGGAGCAGCGGGCGGGTCAGGAGAGGTCTGCCACGCCATGTGGTCTCCTCCGGGGCAGGCGGGATTCGAACTTATGTGGAAGTGGCTTTAGCTTCTCAGTGCAGTGCTTTAACCCGCTGCGCCACCAGGGAGGGCCCAGATTCTACTTTTAACCCTACTGCTAAAAACCTGATACCTCTGAGGAAGGTTTTAAAATCTGTGATTATCAATGTCTTTATCTGTAACATGAAGAGGCAGTTTTGTGGAGGAATTAATAAACTAGCCTTTGCAAAATGTTTAGTATGGCTCCTGACATCTGGTAAGTGCTATTTAAAATATTGATCATGGTGACATGGTTTATCTATATACCTAATCTCTTTTTCTTATAGAAATGAATGAACATCAAAGCATTACTACCTGTAAAATCTGCAGTGTGGCTCAGACCTCTCTATTGAAGTCTACTTCTGTCTGTTCAGCTGTTTACTGGATAGTCCAACTCCACTGTTTTCTGTCACCTTACGTGTGACTTCCCTGAGTATCAGATTATCTTTTTGACCTTGATCTCTGTTGTTTTGTGGTAATCTGGAGCTTCAGGACCACAATGATCTTGGAATACTTCTGTATAACACTTTTTCCACTTCCCTTTTCTAAGACAATCAAGTCAAATATATTTTTAACTCACAACCACTTTGTACTCTGCTTACTTCCATTCCCATGCCTTTCACCATAGATGAAATTGCAGGCATCGCCTTCAGGACCCTCTACAGCTTAAGTATTGGTAATGATGATGATATAATAATGATAGAAACACAGTTAAATTTATTGAGCTTTTACATTGTGCTAGAAACTGTATAGATAGCATGTATTATTACCTCAGTTATTGCCTCTGATATAGATACTCTTGCTTTCATCAGAAATAGGAAAAAAAAAAAACTTTGAAGAGTCTAACTACCTGCAGAAGCCCATGGTACTTTAACTTGGTAACATTAGCATTAAACTCAGCCACTGTGACTTGGAGCCTAATGTGATTAATGACTCTACTGCTTTCCTGCTTTTTCTCCTTCCTTGCCAGAATGCTTTCACTGCTTATGAGGCCAGTCTTCCTGTGTTTGGGGAGCATCTTTGTCAGATTACTATAGTATTAATAAATGTTGTCCCTTGAAAGAATTCGGGGTTTGATGGTGGGCATAAAAATATACTGAAATTTCATGTCGAGTAGGTATTTCACTTCCCAAAAGAACATTTGATGTTATAACTTGGGCAATATCCCAGATACTTGTTGAGTTGTCAATCACGCTCCAGTCAGTTTTCTAATGTTTTTCTCCCAATATTTCTATTTCTATACCTCTATACCACCAAACCAGTCCATTCACTGATTTACCTTGCTTGTATAGCCTTCTACCACCTCACTCCTGAAGCTTTGCCTAAACTATAACTCTGTTCCAAGAGATCTCTCACTTGTCTATTCTCCCAAATTTACCCTGTTTCCCACTACCTTTATATATGTTCGTGGATGATGCAGAGTAGACTTTCTTGTAACTCCTACAGTTCACAAAGCAGGTGGACCCAGAAGCCTAAGGGAGCCAGACAAGGCAGCCAGTCATCGCCTTGTACAGTTGCACAGGTGACCAGTATTTTTAAGAAGTGATGTAAATCTAGATATTAACTGCAACCTCCTGAATCTTTGAAGTTGGAAATTAATTTAAATTATTATTTTTTTTACAATTAATTTACATTAAAAAAAGTGTCTGGGCCATCCCCAGTTTTTGACTGCTGATAAAGTGTATATTGTTTACTTTCATCAAATGAAATGGTTGTTATAGACCCTGACCTAACAGAGTGGGTACTTTTCACTCTACAGAAATAATTCACCAAAGAACACTAGATGTAGTTGAACCAGACACATTGTTTTGAACTACATTTTATTTCACTGGAAAAATCTGTGTAAAGAACCAAATCTGGTTCCATGGAGAAAACATTTGCCACACCTTAAATAAAAGTTAAGGGAAGAGGAAAGGTAAGGGTGCTGCCTTGTATTGTTACTACCTCCCTCTTATTCTGTGTGATAGAAATCACAGGTGTTCCAGATAATTCTCTGCTTAGTTCTCTGATAAAGCTTTGAGAGCAGATATGTCAGTTTTCTGGGTTATAGCACACTGAAATCCTGAGAGCTACCATTGTAGTGACCAAAAATGTGTGGAGGAACAGAATAAAAATGACTGCATTAGAGTTTTCAGCTAGTTGTATATAGGCAGTAGCACTTCAGCAAGGAAGGAAAATATATCACTTATCAAAAATAGTTCTAATATATAGAAAAAATTTCAACCCTCAGGGCCAACACCTGCCCCTTATTTACAATCACAAAGTCACTGAGTAAACCCAGGGACTGGCAGGGGAACAAAGAGGGGAGTCTCCTCCGTGAATTATTTTAGCCCCAATTGCATAAGTAGATGCAAAGAAGTAAAAGGAATAGGAGAGAATTTTTCATTTGCTCATTTTGTGACAGGATAAAGGCAAAAGTTGCAAGACTTACTCAAGATCAGTTCCAACTCTTCACAAACCCCAGGACAGATCTTTGAAAGTTTGGATCAATGTCCTTCCTATGTCCTTGAGAACCAGTGTTAGCCAGTGACTGATCTGAATGTTTTGTTGCCATGGAACCACTGAGGCCTAAATTCTTTTTTAATTTTTCTCCCCTTGAAATCCAGATGGATAAGGCATTAGTTGGGGAAAGAACCAAACAACTGAGGTGAAAGGGAAGGGTCACACAGAGAGGACACTATACCAGCTTCTTGGCCTCAAAGAAGCTCTTCAGGTGACACATCTGTCAGATGCCAGTGAGGATGACAGTCTGAGCTATAGGCCACCACAGGACCCTCTGGTTGGTGCTCTTACTAGTCAGAAGGAAGTGCTTTTCACAATACCTTTGGTAACCCTGCTCCTTCTGGATTTGTTCCATCTGATCGAGCAATTGTCAGGCTCAGCATTGCAGTTATGTCAATTTATACTTAGCAGCAATCTCAGGATAGTTGTTGGCATGCTCCCCAATCTGGATGTCTAAGTGCCCACACAATCTGCCACCAGCAAAGAACACCATTCTGGCAGAGTTGGAGTGCAGGCAGATCTGATGGTCACCAGGAGTGTGTGAAGGAAGGTGAAGCGGCTTTTAGAGCCATATTGCTGGGAGAGCACCGTCTTGCCTCAGGCTCCTTCACCTCCACGTGCATACCTAAGCCAGGGGTCGAGGACAGAGAGATGTCCTTATGCTTTTCCCACATCTGGGTGCTGTAGTTCCTGATCACCATGGTCTCCTTGGGGATTTCCTCACTGAAGCAGTACTTCTTGGTCTCACCAGTGTGGAAGTCGAGGGCCCAGGCTCCCATCATACAAAGTACTAGTAATAGCAGCACCTGCTGCCCCATATCCTGCAACCACCTCTGCCAGACACCTGCCATGGCACATCGAACTAGGCAAATTTTTGTTAGAGACTCATGCACATGGCACTGGGACCAGAAAGGAGAATTAGCCTGGCTTCTCAAAGAAAGTTACAGGATACTTAAAGAGTAAGTCTGCAGTGCCTGATGGTGAGCATTGTCATAGCTTGTTCTGGGTTGGGCTACACCCAGACTTGCATAGAGAGAGCAACTCTCCAGTTATGCATGTGAACGCTCAGACTTCTATCTCCAGAAACTGCCAGCTAACCAGTAGTCCCTAATGCTTTCTGTCTAACATGGAAACTGATCCATATTTTCTGGGTAGAGCTCTCCAGTTTATGACTTTATCCACCTGTTCAAGCAGGACTTGAGGCAACTCATTTTACTATCTTTCAATTTCTTTTACCGAGGCTCTTTCAGAATTAGCTTTTGATTTGGTCAAAGTTTACTCAGTTGCTTGGGAGAAACTGACCTTCAGTTGGTACTTTTGTGAAATAATTTTAGCAAACAGTGCAGAATATTTAAGAATAATAAAATCATAATAAATATCAAATAATCTAAGTATTCATCTCACTGAATTAATCATAAATGATTTCTTGTGGATACCAGCCTCTGTCTCAAAAGAGTGACTGAAAATTAAAAAAAAAAAACAAAGTCATACAGGAAATACAGCTGGCAAGAATTTAATAAACATTGGGCTTAAAATACATTGCAATATCTATTATAATGACTTACCAGGAAACTCCTCAAGTGTACATGTTATGAGAATAGAGTTATTTAACAAGAAGAAAATGGACTGAGTGTTTTTCTTTTTAAAATTAGAAGTTCAGATTTGAGATGAAATTTTTTTTTAATATCCTTATATTACTCAGGCAATCTAAAATATTTTTATCTGGTAGCTTTGAAACAAGTAATTAATGAAATTTGAAGCTGCTATCTTGTAATTGCATTGATTTTTATTTTCTTTCTCCAGTATTCTTCAACATGATAGAGTAAATGCCGCTCTATCAACAACAGCTTTGCAACACTGGAAATGCATTAGACAGATGTGCTGTAAAAACATGTGAAAAGTCTTCTCAAAAGAGAAGATGAAAGGCTCTTTCAGCCACTAAGGGAGCTTAACCATTACACTTGACTCCAAGTTTCCAGAACTTGTAGAGTGCTTGCCTGAGCTAAAAGAAAAAAAAAGCATAGACATGGAGGTGGTGATGGTGTATATAGGACCCAGGAAAAATAAGAGGAGATGATAATCAGTGAAACACGAAGTGTTTCATTTGCCAAGGTGTATTGTAGGCCAGAAAATAAATAATGAAAGCAATGACAGTAATTAAAATGTGTTTACTTAAGTAAACAATTGTTTAAAATATGCTTGTGTGGTAAAGACCTCATTATAGACTATACTTGGCAATAAATATGACACTTACATTGAAGGGTAATTAATTAATTAATTTGCTCTCAGAGGAGGAGAGGGGCATAGCCTGTGCCCCGTCTCTCCTGACTATATTAGACTGGTCTATCAGAAGCAAAGATACTTACTCTTTCAGCATTCCAGGAACTCCCAAGCCACACACTGATGATAGGCAACAGCAATTTGGAAAAAGTGAGCAGAAATTTTATGTTTGAGGACTGATGACAGTGTGAAGACTTTCAGACACAATATGACCTATAAATTACTGAAGCAAGGTGTTTCACTGTGCATTTTTTGTCTTCCATTTTTTAAAAAAAGATATATTTACTCATGCATATAGATAAGAGGATTCACCAGAAACACAGTGTGGAGCAGAAAAGGCAGATATACTGAAATACACTATTGAGGGGAGCAGTGGGTGAGATAGTAAAGATCTGCTGTGCCATGTGGATCAGCTCCCTGGCTGGCGATTGAGCTCATGCTGTAGTGGCTACACATAGCTTCATAGTACAGAGACTTAATCCCTTGCACCATCAGGAAGGCCCTGTCTTCCATTTCTGACTGTTAGTCTTCAAAGGAACCATTACCTAAAAATTGAAGTAGTTATTGAGTACGGTTATGATTCTCAAACTTTTACCTAGAAGACTTGTAAATTTCCACACAGTTGGGACTCAGTTCCAGAATTTTAATTCAGAAAGTCTGAGTTTGAGCCTGAAAGATGCCCATTTTTAGCACACTCCCAGTGATGCTGATGTTTCTGTTCTGGGGACTTACACTTTGCCAAACATTATCTAGAAAACCAATTAGTGAAAGCAAATAACTTTCAAAGGTGAATGACTTTAAAAGGAAGATACCATTACAGAGTACTAGAAATTAGGCTAATTCTTAGAATATTATTGTCAAAGAAAAAGAACACTAGGCTGGCTGAAAGCAGCAGCTGGGAGGAAGGTATGTGTTCAGAGAATGTGGAGATTAGGAATAAATATTTTCCACTTGCTGGTTTTGTGACTTTAGGCAAGTTATACTCTGTGTGT
This sequence comes from Condylura cristata, assembly GCF_000260355.1. Classification (NCBI taxonomy): domain Eukaryota; kingdom Metazoa; phylum Chordata; class Mammalia; order Eulipotyphla; family Talpidae; genus Condylura; species Condylura cristata. Next base: position 53,631,974 of record NW_004567105.1, read on the forward strand.
CTTAGCTGTCTCATCTGGCAAATGCAGGTGATAATAGTTCCTTCAGCATGGAGTTCTCAGGAGGATTCTATAAGAGGATGCTTGAGTTTGCTTATAAGGAGGGCCATATTATTATATGACGTCACCCATAGTATCAAAGAAATGTGATTATAAACAAGTGCATATGTGTCTTAGTCTGTTTGGCATACTATCACAAGGCATCATAGGTTGGATGACTTAGAAACAGAAATACATTTCTGCTAGTCCAGAGACTTGAAGTCTGAGATCAAGGTAGCTCAATGATAGTTAAGTTTCCTCTTTCAGATTGCAAAATTCTCATTGTATTCTTATGGGATGAAAGGAGCTACAGAGCTCTATGGGATCTCTTAGTAGAGTACTAATCTCATGAGGTCACTACTCTGATTAGCTACTTACCTCAAAAAGACTCTCTTTCTAATTCTGTCACCTTGGGCACAGGGTTTCTAACATGTGAATTTTGTGGAGACACAAGTATTCAGACCAGAAAGCTGCTAGAGATACAGTGTAAGTGAATTCTAAGTACCATTAGTATGCTAATGTAGTATGCTAATTTAGACTGTGGTTAAGAATATTCACCAAGTTCACAGGGGATTGTCACAAATAATGGAAATGGTTCTGGTTCTTTCTGGAAGCACTGTTAATGCATGTATAGCACTCACTCCATCCCATTTATTGCCTGGCACACATTGTAAGCCCTTCATTAATGAGGGTGTGGCCTGATTGACTTAGTAAATGCTATCTTTTGGGAAGGGGGAGTTTAGTTGATTTTCAGCTAAGAGTTCAGTGATAATAGCATCACATAGAACAGAAAATACTGCTTAGAGAGCTGCATCTGCTTTAAGATTGTTCTTTCTCAGAACATGGAACCTTGTTCTCTGCATCTGGTTATAAGAGAGAGCTGGCATACAACTGGGGTTAAGTCTTGGCTTTGCTACCTGATTTCTGGCGAGGCTACTTAATTGCTTCTTGCCTTAGTGTCCTCCACTGTAACAATGAAGGAGATCCAGACCGTTAACTGATACATTGCTAAAACTAATGTGTTTGTGTTATTTTTACTATTTGATCTAGGAGGATATTCTCAACTTTACCTAGAGTTCCAGAAACAGAAGAAATACAGAATGACTTTGTAACCTTCTTAGAGTAAGACTGGGGTGTTAACTTAACGAATATTTAACTCATAAGAATTATGCCGTACATGCTTTTGGAAAAACCTGGTAATACAGTGTTCCATATAATCATTTACATGATGACTCAGAGTTGTTGTTTTCTTATTGTTCTTATTTATCTCTAATTAATGGCAGTGGCATACTATAAAACTAAATTTTCATATGAACTATTTTTTATTTACTCTTGACTGTGTTGATTTCTTCCACTAAAGAACTGTGTAGACAAAACCCCAAAGTTCTGCATTTTGTGGGCTTGTCGGTGACTTAAGACATCTGCAAAAAATTATCAGGATTTGAGAATTTTGTCCAAAGGGGATACCTTTCCACCATAGGGTTAACTGGTGGTCACAAAATATACTGTTGCTGTGTATTTTTCAACCTGCTGCAGTAGCTGTTTCTTATTTCCATTGCATCTGAGATTGCAGGATGAAGTAGAACTAAATATAGGACACCAGGGTTAGGCAAGGTAATGGGTATATAGCAAATGTTATTTTGCATGCACTTTTTCTTTTTAATTGTACCAAGAGTCTGTTATGTTAGCAACTTTTCTGTTCATTTTTCTTTGCTGTAATAATAGGTTTATGTTTAGAAAGCTATGTCCATTACTGAGCAATTAGAGTAAGATGAACATATTTAAAAGCTGTATAGAGTAGAAGGAGGGAAAGGCATTGAGCATAAAATTAAACTTCTGACAATAGGTTTTCATTTAAATGATTTCTGGAATTTCTTTTTTTTTTTTTAATTTTGGTAGTGCATAAATACCTCCTAGCTTTGTTCATCTCTCACAAAGCATTTCTTCTAAAGCATTTAGTGTACTTAAAGAACGAACAGCAAGTTTGTTCTATTTTTCAAGCAGTTTATCTGTTGAGTATGCTGTAGGGTTACCATGGTTCAAGTTGATTTTTTTTTTTTTTTAGATTTTGTAATTATGTTCTGTAGTGATTCAAAAATAGAATTAGCTCTTGACAGTTTTTACCTGAGTAAAAGCCTGTTTTCTCTTTGCTTGTTTTCAATCCTTGCTATAATATCTGTCTCCAAGAATGTAATGCTGGTCATTTTTTTCCAAGTCAGAAGCTTAGGAGTCCTTTGACACATGTAATTAATATTTTTTAAATGGGAGTAATATATCCATCATATCTTGTTTTTGAAGCAATAGACTGCTATTTTGAATCACTTATATTTACTTTGTAAAGACTAGTACTTTATTAAATAATCAATTTGAAAATTAGGAGGCAAAATAACATCTTAAACATGATAATACTCTCTATCATTTATTTTCTCAGTAGTACTTTACATTATGTATCTAACTATTACTAAGATTGCAGAACCTATCTACAGAATACAAGCATTTTCTTCTACAATGAAAGTATGGATACTTGGAATTTTTTATTCATAATATTAATAAAGACTAAGGGAAAATATGCATTATAACAGATTGATGTAGCATTTTTGTTAGATTTTAAAATATGCATAATGGTAGATAATGCTGAGAAATATGGAAT
>NW_004567105.1:53635527-53705571 GCF_000260355.1 Condylura cristata
AGGCGGGGATCAAACTCATGCGGAAGTGGCTTTAGCTTCTCCGTGCTGTGCTTTAGCCCGCTGCGCCACCAGGGAGGGCCTATAATTAGTACCTTTTAAATAATGAAAATTTTATTAAACAATTGCTAATGTAGATTTAAAAAAAAACCTATTAATAGAAACTAGATGAATAGAGGTTGAATATTAAAAGGTAGTCTGTTGAAAAGTCACTTTTTATTCATAGATGCACTACTTTGTCTTTTAAACTGTAGCAGTAACTTTATTAAATTGGAAACTTGTGAATGAACAGGAGGAGTTTGACAATTTGAGCTGGATTGTGTGGGCAGTTTTTTTGTGATTAGAAAGTTTAACAACATCCCTGATCTCTACTCACTATATGCCAATAGAAGCCTAACCCTCAACTGCAAATTACAAAACCGTCAATTGATAATGCCAAATATCCCTAAGAGGTGGAAAAGGGGCAAAACAGGCTCTTGCTTAGAAGCACTGCTCTAGAGACTTCAGATAGAAATATCCAATTCAAGTTTCTAGTGATTTATTTTTTAATACCAACACAACAATGTCTGGCAAATCATTATGGCCATTATAAGAGGAAATCTCAACCAGTAGGCATTGTTGAAATAAAATGCATCACTTGGGCTATCAAAATTTCAAAATTCACTGGGAAGTAAAGCACAAAAGAGTCTCCTAGTCCCTGCCTACTTTTCTATCATATACATGCCTATTATTCTCTTTTCAGTGCAAATTCATTTCAGCAGTGCAACTCAAATGCTTTAGAATTACAGCAGATAATGAATAGTCTACCTACTAAGTAGAGTTCATTTCTTCTTAGTGAATAAAAATGCAAAAGGAGAAATGTCACTAGAGCTGCTGTGTACTGCTGAATTTGATTTGACAAGCCAATCATGACATCAGCAAGAGGTCTGTGAAAGGTAAAGTTGATACAGTAGGGAGTAGAGGCAGTGTCTGTGGAAGATGATTACTAATGATATCAAGAGGTCTGATTTCTCATTTTCTACCTAATCCAAATGCATGTTGTGCTTGATGTGCTTGTCATTTAGAAATTTAGGATACACCATATGCCACGTTTGATGGTTGTGTATTGTTTGGTTTATTCAAATCCTATTCAAGTCAAGCTATCCAAAAATGATTTCTAGGTCTGTCTTTAAGTGTGTGTATGGTGGGGTAGAGGTTGGGGGTACAAAAGGAAAGAAATCTTATTATATTATTTCCATCAAGAAAGAATATGGATTCTAGATTGTAAGGGTTAGTGGAGGCACAGTGTTTATTTAACAAAAATGGGGGGTGGGAGAATGAAGAATGATATTCAGAAGACATTCACCTGTAGGTAAATAGTCACTTTAAAAATTGTATTAGTATTATGCATATTACCAATTTGTAGAGTATTTTCTGCCTTAATAAGATCATTTGATCTGTCTTGAACTAGACTTTCATTGTAATTAGGGGCTTAACTTTGAGTACCTTGAAGAAAACATGTCTTTCAAGGTCTATTTTGAAATGGAACATGGAAAATCTCAGTTAATTTCTGAGATGTTATACTCTTTGTTATTTTTAAATATAGAACCAATATAGATTCTGTTTGGTAATGGGCCTTATTTAGCATAGATGACTACCATTTCCTTGACCTAATTCATATTCTAGGTATGACAACTTTTTCTGCTCTATGGGCCAGTTCAAATTAACCATTGTTGGCCTGTGAACCCAAATCTATTTGCTGGTGTTGACTTAAACCTAGGTCAAGGTAACAAATTAAGAAATTTTACCCAGGGCCAGAACTGTTCAAAAGAATTTTATTTGTGCTGCCCAGTATTACAGCTGTTAACCTACACGTAGCTATTGAACACTTGAATTGTGCCTAGTATGATTAAATATGGCTTTTAAAAATGTATTCATTAATTTAATTGATTTAAATGTCCATAATTACTAGTAGATCCAAGGTATGATGTTGGATATCACAGAGCTAGACTCCTCAAGCACATTTTCTGGTAACACTTTTTTTTTTTCTTGCCTGGGATTGAGGTTACTCTGAGTAATCTGAGCAAGTTGTACCCATAGTTACAGAGCAGTTGTCACAACATCAACTCTCTAGTCTTCCCAACTGGATAAAAAAGAATAATGATTGTATATCCTGAAATTCTTATAAGTTAAGGTTGCAGAAGTCAGGTTTACAGAAGCCTAATATTAAACCTAAGCATTTCTGATGTTGAAAGGGAGAAGGACATGAATACAAACAAACTTCTAAATCTGATAGCTTCCCTGACTGAAATTATATTTATGCAATGGAATAGCTCTATATTGTTTTTTTTTTTCTTTTGCTTTGTGTGTTAAAGTATTTGCCTTCACTAAGCAATTTAGCATAACTCTGCAAAGTTTGGGATGTACTTTGCTGGATAATTATTAGAACAGTATACTTGAGTAATGTGGAGTCATTTATGCATGTCATGAAGCACTAAGGTATTATCTGAATTTTTTGGTTATCTTAAAAGTGGAAAGTTAAAGAATGCACAGTCTTCAGTTACATTAATAAGCACCAGAAAACATTCTGTGTGACTCTTGTGGCTGCCATCCTTCTGGCATGGTGGACCTGGGAGGTAAGTGAAGTTTATAAATGCTCCTTACAGCTACAGTTATGCCTGGACCAAGACAATCAGCCCATATTCTCTGGCAGAAACCTTTTTTTTTTTTTTTTTTTAATCTCTCCTTCATCAAGTCAAAAGGTTCAGCGTAGGACTCTCCCTCGTGGCACAAAAGGTTAAAGCACAGCACTATAAAGCTATCTACAGCCACTGAGCACCAGTTCCATCTCCAGCCAGGGAGCTGATCCACATGGTGCAGCAGACCTCTCCTTGCCAGCTGCTCCCCCCAGCAGTGTACTTTGTCAGTCTGCTTGTTCTGCTTCTCACTCTGTCTCTGGGGAATCCTCTCAGCCCTAGAAACTCTGGTCTATATACCCCAGTTCTTGCATGCATAAATATATACATCTTAAAAAAGATATGTTCAGAGTAGTTGAAATCTAGTGGTGATAACATTGATATTTAGTTTGTATATCTGAAGTATAGAATATAAAGAATATTCAATTTTGACATGTAGTATTCACGGTAACACTTGGGGCATTTTTTACATATTTAAAAAATACATGATATGGTACTTTGAGTCTCAGTGTTCATATTGCAAAATGAAAATAATGGGAGCACCTAAACTTAGGATTGCTATGAGGTTTACGTGAGATAAATAAAAACAAATTGCTTCATAAATGGTAACTATTGTTACTGATGCTGGTGCTGTTTTATATCTTAAAGGTTAAATATTTAATAAAAGAAAATATTGTAAATTCAAATGTCCACGGACTAGAGATGCTACAGGTAAAATAATATTTAGGTGATTCTTCCCCCCACCCCACCCCATCCAACCTGGGGATTCTTTTGCAATGTAAATCCCTTGTTTCCATTTGCCTCATAAATTACAGGTTTCCTATACCAGCTGTTTCAAAAGCTGGGCACATCCTTTCCTCTCAAAAATGGTTCTCTAAAACTAACCAGATGGTTTATTGTGACACTAAATACCTTTAGTGTCACAGTGTCTTTAAGATATTGTCTGATTATACAAGGTGGTGCTTTAATGTGTTAAAAATGCTTAGGGTGATTTTCTTTTTATTGATAACCTTCTCTGAATGTTGAAATAAATAGCATGCATGTCAAGCTTACTTTTGTTGAGCTAATACTGTTTTCTACTTATTGAAAAAAGTATCTCTAACTTATTAGTATTATTAAAACAAAATCCCCTAAGAAACATTGCAACAAGTACTTCTGTTTAATTAATGCCCCCAATATCTGCATTGAATATCAATATAGTGTTTGAATTAACTAGATAATTTTTTCAGTCATTTACTTACTGAAAGCAGTACTTTGGGGGTAGTTTCATAGGAAGTTGGATTCTGATTAAGAGAATTATCTGGGAAAAATTCTTCACTTTTGGGGTGGGAGGATGTACTTAAATTTAAAATCAGATCTGTTCTAATGGCTTCAGGGTGCCTGTACATTCATGCAGAAATTGATATTAAGATAAAATCTTGAACAATTAGGGATAAGTATCTAAAACTCAATTAACCTTTAGCAGTTTCTCCCATAGCAGTGGTATCTCATTTTCATTGCTTTGGGATTGAATGAATTCTTTGCCATTGTATGACCAAATACAGAAATCCAACTCTCTAACACCACTTTTAAGCAGTGCATCAGAGCAATTTTCTAAGGATGGGGATATGTATCCCTTACTCACTTTACAGTGCTTTCAGTAGGTTGTATTCTCCTTTTTGATCTATAGTGAAGCTACCTTCAAGTTATTTTGTAGTAATGAACTTGCCAACCTGGCCCTTGAGGCAAAGAGTCATGTAAAAATCACCATCATGTCTGCATTATTTATATAACCAGTGTGTCTGAAGGTCAGAAACATAGAAAACGATACAACAAAAACAAATTTCATTTTTAGAAGCATACCAAAAAATAAACAAATAAAAAAGACTCACCCATCTTAAAACTACCTTCATAGTAAGAGAATTTTATTATGTCACCTTTACATATTGACTGTGTAGGCTGTTCTGTACTTTTGGCAAATAATGATAATAGAACTTGGCAAAATTTCTTCACATTTCAATGTCAGAATGGTGAATCACCTTTCATGAAAAGAGATGTGATCTCATGGTACTCTGTTGGTTTTGGTTTAAAGATTACAAACCGAGTTGAGTAGGGCACCATGACTTCACATCTCTTTTCATGATAGGTGAAATAAGTACTCACCAAAAGAGGGAAATTTCAATGAAAGTCATAATTTTGTGTTTTTCTATCTTCCTATACAGTTAATTTGTGCTGATATATGAGTTTTTATTATAATCATCCAATGTTTCTAATTGTTTCAAACTCAGTAAAAGCTTCCTCCATATATTTAAATCCCCACTCACTATTTTTTTAAATCACTGATCCATGTATTTCTGTAACACACATAGTATGCATTATTCAAGATTAAATTTTAACCAGATGGATTTCAGTATTAGAGGGAAGCGTTCTTGCTAGCATCTTTTCTTAAATATTATAAATACCACTAAAATACATTCAGTACTATTTGCAATAGCCATGGCATAAAAGCAACCTTAGAGCCCAACAACAAATGAGTAAATTAATAAGATATATAATGGAATAATACTCAGCTCAAAAAAAAAAAAGATGAAATCTTGCATGCCATTTGCAACATCATGCATAGAACTGGAGGAAATTTTGCTATGTGTAGTAAGTCCAAGTGAGAAAGAAAAATGCATAATGATTTCACTCATATGTAGAATATAATAAAAGAACAGAACCCTCCCTGATGGTGCAGTGGTTGAAAGCACAGCACTGTGAAGCTAACAGCAGTTATTTCAGTGCAAGTTTGATCCCTAGCCTGGAGGTGACCCCCATGACTCAGAAGACCTCTCCTGTCTCTCCTGCGGCTCCCCTCAGCAGTGTACTTCATTGAGCTGCCTATTCTGCTCCTCACTCTGTCTCTGGTGAATCCTCTCACCACCCCCACACTTCTGGCAAGAGTAGGAGTAAAGGGAGGTGGCGACTCAATGAACCATGGTGGAAGATTATTATTGATTTGGTGGTGGGTGTGATATGAGAATACACACATGTAAATGAGGTGTGAACCTATACTCCTTAAACATGTCATAAGTCATTAATCAATAAACATAGTTAAACATACATACTGTGCTATAAACACACATTACCTTTATAAACACAAATATTCTAAGTGGAAGTACTTTGACTCTCCCCACTGCAATACATTGTACTATTCTCATTCTAAAGTTTCTTCACAGGATGAGCTCCATGCTTCTTTTGGGTGTTCTTTCCCTTAGGGTCTTGTATTTTAGTTGCCTCTGTATTCTTTCACCTTCTCCAACAGATAAGGATGAAAAATGAAAGGTATCTTAACTAAAAGATGGACACAGTTAAGGAGAGATGAATAAATGGCTGAATGAACAAATCATCTAAAGCATGAACAATTTAACTATATTTCCAGAAGATTATAAGCACAATTCTTCTCTGGAAGTCAGATCTTCTGTTCACTTCTCTGTCACCATTCCCAGTGTGTGGGGGGAAGGAGGGGCAAAGGGACTAAAATATCCATATTACATTCTGTTTTATGCTAATATATTTTTCTTTCAATTTCAAAGTTGACAAAAAAATAATTATTGAACATTTGCCTTTGGAAAAGTTAATATATTTTAAAAGACAAGAAAATTGTCTACCTTGATGATAAAGATAAAACGCTTCTTTTAAACAAGGCAAGGATAGCTTTTTTGTGTGTCAACTTTCTCATTACCATTCTGAACTAAATTGTGGATTTGTTTTGCATTGAAAAAAAATTTTGCACAGTATGTTCATTTTTCACAGCTAGAACAGATTTTAGAGTAAAATAAAAGACTTCTTTATGGAGCCAGCTGTATGTGTGTTTTGTGTATATCTGTATATTTATGAAAAAATCTGTGGCAAACACATTTCCCAACAGATTTTCATAATTTTTGGTAACATTTTCTGGACATTACCTAAAGCTGACACTTTGCAAACAATAAAAATTTCAATTGTCATGTATTAACCTTTGATATTCACACAACCAGCAGATCAATGGCTCACTTTATATGATTTAAATAATGAAAGTTTTATTTAAATAATGTCATTGAGTCAACAGCTCTTTGAGTAAGAATTATGTGTCAGGCATAGATTATCATAGTGGGAACAAGACAATCCTGATAGATTGGTGGGAAGGATGGTCATCAAACAAATAATTATAGACACTACATAACTGCAGATGTGTCGAGTATTACAAAGGAGATAGACAGAATAATAAATTAACTAAAGTAACAGAGGCTTTATTTGCTGCAATTTTACACAGTAACCACTAGTTACATGTGGCTATTTAAATTCAGATTTCAATATATTTTATTTCATTTTTATTTTTAATTTAAATATATTTAATTTAGAATTAATGAAATAAAGTGTTCACTTTCTCCATCATATTACTGTATTTCCAGTGTCCATGGTTATATGTAATCATGAGTTCCATATCTACAAATCTAGAACTCATCCTACATTGTAGTGAGTTCTATTCTACAGCATTGCAACAAGATTAATAGCTATCTTCTCTTCCAGATTAGAAGCTTTTGAGAGTAGGGGGTGTGGGGGTGGGGCGTGAAACAATGTAGTGTGTCTATGACTCAACATATATGTTGGGCATAAAATAGACAAAATATTAAATGTCTCTTGAATTTGTAAACATGATTTTGAAAACACTAGAAATTTTGATTTGACTTTTTTTTAAAGATTAATTTATTTATGCGTACAAAACTGGGTTACAAGCCAGAGGTGCAGGGGCGGTGAGAGGATACACCACAGACAGAGCAGGAAGCAAAACAGGCAGATCGATGAAGTACACTGCTGAGGGGAGCAGCGGGCTGGTCAGGAGAGGTCTACCAAGCCAATGTTTTCACCTCCGGGGCAAGCGGGGATCGAACTCATGCTGAAGTGGCTTTAGCTTCTTAATGCTGTGTTTTAACCCGCTGCGCTACCAGGGAGGGCCTGATTTGACACATTTTAGAGTAAGACTCTTCTCTATTTGATTTTGAAACGTAAAACCGGCAAATTATTCTCTATTGATTTAAATGATTATAACCCATAATTCATTTGATTTCCATTCTAAGTGTACTGAACTCAGTATCAAAAGAAACTTTAATTTCAGAGGAAGTAAACTGATTATATCTGGCACCAAACATAACTTTATTAAAGTCTGCAAGAAATAAAGACACACAGATAAGGAAGAAATAAAAGACATCCTAAAGCATGTTGAGAATCGAAGATTAAAAAAAAAAAAAGACAGCTTGTTAAAAGACTAATGCTGAACTCAATTTTACTAATTTCATATAATTTGCCAGCAGCAAGTCAAGGGGTTGGATTGTTTGTTGATTGAAGTAACTTGATCTGATCTGTCCTCATGCCTCTTCTGGTCTTAGACCAATAATTTATAATCCCAGTGTAGACATATGTGAGAGGGGCATGGGGGAAAAGAGACCAGGTAGAGAACAGAGAAAGCCACATGGAGGGAGATAACCACACATCTCTTTTAACAACAAGTTTTTTTTTTTTTTTTAAAGATTTATTTATTTATGCATACAGAACTGAGGTACAGGCCAGAGGTGTAGGGTTGATGAGAGAATTCACCAGAGACAGAGTGGGGAACAGAACAGGCCCACTGATGAAGTACACTGCTGAGGGGAGAAGCAGGTGGATCAGGAGAGGTCTGCCGCACCACAGGGGTCACCTCCTGGGCAGGGATTGAACTTATGCTGAAATGGCTTTAGCTTCTTTGTGCTGTGCTTTAACCTGCTGCTCCACCAGGGAGGGCCCAACAATGAGTTTTAAATAGCTAAAATTTAAATGCACCAGTCATTTAAATTAACCATCCACTGATATTGTACAGAGTGTTAGTAGGTATTACTAACAGAAAGAAAAAGACCAGAGGGGCTGGTCTCTGCTTGCACTGTAAAGTGTCTTAAGTAAAATTTAGCAGGCATATCAATATTTGACTTTCAGCGAAATCTTGCTAGATTGGGTAACAGCATTTCTAGGTCCTAACTATTGACACATCTACTAGTTCTGTTCAGATAACATGTGAGTAAAACTAGAGAAAGTATTTAAACCACTACAGAGTACTTCCTAAGGAGAGACTTATGTAATGAAGATACCACCTCTTGAAACTCTTTTATATGCTCAATGATTTTATGATATAAATATATAGAAGCTATCACAAGCAGGGCCTTACTAATTTTTATAAAACCATAGGATCCTGTTGTAAAATTAAATTAGAATTTTAATGGGATAGGTACAGAAACCAAGCTTCAATTTGCCTGCTAGTTAAAATTTTTGACTTAAAATGAAAAGCCTGCTAAATCGAGATTAAGTTCTTAACCAGTCATTGTTCTTAATCCCCTCTAATTCTCCTTACCCTGAGCCTACCTTTGCAAATGACCATCAAATCAATTTTTGAATGTTCATCCCTCTGGGTGATGTTTAAAATGCATTTTTGAAATAGTGTTGCAGTTTTCCAAATTAAATCATAGAGAAGAATTACTTTAACATTAGAAATTATTATTGCTTTTCATTCCAATCAGATCGAAAATAAAAGGAAGGGGGCTATACCAACTGCTACTTATCTTAGTTAAAAACAGTCATTGACAAGCCTTTGCATTTCTAGTTGCATGGATTAATTTGATTTAATCTCGCACATTTCCTTGGTGAGCTTTTATTATGTCAAAAATGCATTTTAATAGGTATTTCACTATAAAGCACAGCCTCTGTTTCCTTCTCAAATGATTATAATATTTTGATTCTAAAACTGAAGTGTTAAAAACTGGAAACTGCAGTAGTTCAGCCTTGCTTTCCTGATAGGAAGATAGTGTCAGAGGTGAAAATAGAACCCAGGCCTTCTTGAAGTGTTCAAGTCCTCCACTTCTAGGTCACCTCTTATGTAAGTATAAAGCACAGTGATATGCACCTTACAGGGTTATACTGAGACTAAGTGAGATAGTACTTGTGGAAAACTCAGCACAGTACTTCATAGATAGTAAATACTCATTAAGTAATGACTGAAATGATTATCCTTGATATCATCAGTCAGTTACTGGGCATCTACTAAGAATTTTGGAAGCGGCATCTGTCCTAAAGATATAGATCCACTTCCAAGATTTTCCCGGTACTAGATCTACTAACAGTGTGCAATGAGGGCATCCACTAGAATAGTATGTGCCACCACTATCTCCTTTACAACATGAGTATAAACAACTGAGAAACAATGTAAACACTGGAAGATAACTTGAAAAATTCAAGACACTTCTTTGGACAGATCTGTAGTCATAAGTTGCCAGTTCAAATATTTTATAATAATTGTTGAAAAGTCAAAATTGCTTGCAAAAATAATCATTCAGAATGCTGGGGAGGGATTTAGCATCCCTTGTCTCTGAATTATTTAAGTTCTTTAAGATTTTATGTACATATAAATATATATAAATATATGTATAATTTAACATATGTATATAAAAGCATATATAGCTTTATCTACAGGGGATGAGTGCTAAAGTGTATGTGTGTGTGTATATATATATATACACATATGTGCATATATATATGCACATCACATACATATACATGCTTTCTAAATATATATAGTATGTGCATATATATTATGATATAAGCAACACAAACATTTACAAACTAGTCATTTTTTTTAAAGTGGCGCTGTCAGTTATGACAATAGGCTATTTTTTTCTTTATTTTGTAGAGTTAAGTGTCATACTGATGTTGATTCCAACAGTTTCAGTCTCAACCACTGACTAATACCCACACTTAAGAATTACCACTTTTCCAGTTGTGGTTTTCCTACTTTTCTTTTTTGGAAGTGGGCATTTTTATTTAGCATATCTATTTGTCACCTTGTTTTTAATGGAGATACCCTATACATGAAATGTTGTGCTAAATTATAGGTGAATAAAAGTATACTTTTTTGTATACTTTTTTCCCATAGTAGGGATCCACCATATCTTTTCAAATGTAATGTAGTAAGAGACATCAATCAGGGCCGAATAGGGACTAGAAGAGCCCTGTTATTATACTCAGGTTCTCAAATGACATGTTTGATGGTAGTCCCAGGGATGAGTAGGTATTGACCACTAGGCAGAGAGCCTGACTTTGTGCAAAGAAAGTATTGAGATGCTGAAAATTTATGAACAGTTCATACAAGTTCAAATGGCTTGGTGTGGTTCCAGTATGTATTATCAGGGAGGAAACAGGATATAAAACAGGACAATTGGCAAGTAACAAAAGCAATGTCAGATTTGGGGGGGCAGATGTTTGGGAGTACTTAGTTTTAAAATAGGGTACGATGTGGCCAAATTATTGTTCTTGGAGGAGCATGTTAAGTGAGGGTAGATCAGAGGAAATAGATCAGTTTGAAGACAATGGAAATAGATTGTGCAAATGATGAAAAAAAAGTTTACATTTAGTTCTGACATAGAAACAAAACTGAGAAAGTCTGAGATTTAATGAAAGCCAGTAACAACTGGGTCTTAATGATGGATTGGATAGATGAAGGGGTGGGTGAATAAAAGGATAGAAAAATCTACTTTAAGGTGGCTAAGTTACATAACATAGCCACAAGAGAAATTCAGGAGCAGGTACATACATTTGTGGGAAAACAAACAGACCTTGTTTTGGAGATGTGAGTTTGTGGTTGTTATCTAGGTAGATATTTAAACTTGGAATGTTAATGCTGGCATTTTCACTGCACTGATTCTGATGATAGTCTGTAAATAAGGTAATTTTATTAGGGGAGTGGGTCTATATTTTTAAGAGAAAAACACTCAAAGCAAACTTAATTAGTACCTGAAAGTGTTTGGAGAGGAAATCTATTTTTATATCAGCTTTTAGACCTATTATTTTTGCTTGATCTCAAGTTCTAACTGAATTGGGCCTTTGAAAACATGATGTCATTTTGAATCTTGGCCAAATATGCTGTTAATTTCAGAATATATCCATAAACTTAATGCTTATGACATAAGATTTTCAAATGTCTCTTCCTCTTGTATATTATAGGGAAAATGACAGTATTTATGAAAGATCTAAAGCTCTGTATAGGCAGCAAATAATCAAATGCTATAGCAGACACTTTTTACTAAGATAGTAATATGCTACCAGTGTTTTATTGTATATAGTTTAAAAAATTTGCCAACACAGTTACCCAGATTATTTTTTTTATCTGTAGTTTAAAGATGTTTAGTAAAATGCTCTTGAGTCAGCTTTGTATGAGTTACTGTTGTTGAGCAGTATGCAAACTAAGAGCACCAGTCAAAATAAGCAGGTGTAGTTGGCCTACTGCCTACAATTGTAATGTTAAGCCTGAATATCAACTTTCTGACTCAATCTTGATAGAACAATTGGCACAACTTGGTATCTGACAATACACAGATACAAAACCGGACTAAGTATATAAGGCAACTGAGTTCTGAGTTTAGAAAATGAAAGATAGTGTAGGTATGCTCCTCAGTAAGGAAAAATTGCAAGAATTCCTATTTCCATTCATAGAGAAAAGACCACAGCACAGTGTAGTTGTCTTTCAAAACTGAGGTGTTCATTTGAGTTTGAAGTTCATAGTTGTTGAACTGCTTAAAATTTGACAGGATAGTAGAGAGGAGAAAGCTCTCTGGACTAAGATGCTGAAGTGGAATTCATGGGCATGTCCTGTATGCCATTAACCAGGCTATGCTATATATCCATAAAATGGGATTCCATAAAACCCAGCAAATTATAGCTATAGTAGAGCTTAATACTTACCAGAAATTTCAAAATTCTTATGTTGCTAAGAGATGCTCAGCTTCTGTTCTCACTAGACTGACAAGATCTTTCCAAATAGCTCAGAAATATAGTTGTGAAAATAGACAAGGTCAAACCTTAGGGATCATAATCACAATCCAGAATAGGCCATGTCCTCAGAACTAAGAATAAAACCGTTTAGACCCACTTTAGAGAGAGTATAAAAACAAGCATGACAGGATTAAAAGTCTTTGCCAACAATTTAATCAACTGGCAGAAAAGCTCTAAATGCCTGCAAGGGAAGAAAAGTTAGTCCAGACACATTGCAATGAATCATGTGTAATTATGATACATGTGAAGCAGCAGGAAGATGGAACATCCAGTAACCAAAAAAAAAGGAGTCTCTGAAAAGAGATGCCAAGATGACCAGGATGTTGAAGTTGGCATAGCTATAATAACAACCTGAAAGAACTTAATGGAAAAGTTGGACTTAATATATGAACAGATGGGAAATTTTGGCTAAGAAATGGTAATGATGAAAATAACCAAATGGAAGTATTAGAATTGAAAAATACATTGAAATGAAAATGTAATGGATGGGATTAACAGTCAATTAGATGCTGCATGATAATAGGTTAGTGCACTTAAAGCCATATAAGTAGAAATTAAGTAAGCCTGAAAAGTTATGAATTATTTTGACATGGATTATAGTTAAAACTGTAAAGCTAAAAGTTAAAACTGTAAAACTTCTAGAATAAAATGTAGGGAAAATACCCTGAAGACTAAAGCTAACAAAAAGCACCAACAATAAAAGAAAAGCAGTTGATAAATTGGACTTCATTAAATTAAAAGCTTCTGTTGCTCAAAAGACTCAATTAACAGTAAAATAAAAGTAAAGACTCAGCAAGATGGTGGCAGAGTGAAGATGTCTGCTTGCCTGCTTCAGGTATTCATAACTAAACTGAAATAAAACAAAAACAAGAAAACTACTGAAGGAAAAAAAAAAATGACCAAAGCACATATAAAGAGCCAGCAGAAAGGGGTAGGAAAAACTTCATAGTGATAACA
Source organism: Condylura cristata (assembly GCF_000260355.1). Lineage (NCBI taxonomy): Eukaryota > Metazoa > Chordata > Mammalia > Eulipotyphla > Talpidae > Condylura > Condylura cristata. The sequence continues at coordinate 53,649,006 of NW_004567105.1, forward strand.
GGTTGTGAAATCAATGAAAGGAAGAGCAGCGGCAGTATACACTGCAACTCTTGGCTCCGGCACTCCAACATCGGGGCTTCGGAGACTCAGCACTGCTCTGAATAAGAGAATAAATGAATTAGCATGCAGGGTAAAGGATGGTGTATTAGAGAGCTGCAGGATTAAGGGCCCAGAGTGAGGACTACTGACTTGACCCTGAGGCTTTCAAATATAGAACCATTGGAGCCTGAATCAGTAAGGAGAAGCACCTAAGTTGTATTATAGAAGAGGCTACTACCTGAAGCCTAGGCTGAGCTATCCAAAACACTTGCCACCCCCACCCCAGGATTAAAATCAAAATAAAGAAACTCTAGAACAAATTAGAGCTCAAGCACCTATCAATAATAGGAACAGAAGTGCCACAATATGGTTCTGTACTAAAAGAAAAAAGAGAACTCCCAGCCTCCAATATCAACATAATTAATGCCCAGAGCTGCATCGAATGATAACAGTGGCCTACAGTGGAAGTTGTCATGAGACTATGAAAGACACTGAGAAATTAATCTAGAGGAAAGGGTCACTGTTGTTCCCTACCTCACAATTCTGATCCCCATAGCACAGAAGAATATGTGAATTCCTGAGCCCACTGGAGGACTTGCTGGTGTTTCTTACCAGTAACAGTACTCACATTACCTCAACAAGTACAGAGACAACAGTCTGAAAACGTCCTAGATTACAACCCATAAAAAATTAATAATGAAGAAAGAGGGCCCTACCTCGTGGCACAGCGGCTTGAAGCACAGCACTGAGAAGCAAGAATAAGCTACTTCCGCATGAGTTCGATTCCTGCCTGCACTGGAGGAGATCCACGTGGCGTGGCAGACCTCTCCTGACCCGCCCGCTGCTCCCCTCAGCAGTGTACTTCGTTGATCTGCCTGTTCTGCTCCCTGCTCTGTCTCTGGTGAATCCTTTCACTCTCCGCATCTCTGGCCTGTACCCCAGTTCTGTATAAATAAATAAATAAATCTTTTTAAAAAAATTAATAATGAAGAAAGAGAAGAATACACTACAAATACCAGTGCAAAAATTCCTCAAAGGGACCCTAATTAAGCACAGTTGCAGAATATGACAGATGGGGAGTTCAGGGTAGTAGTTCTGCCAATGCTTACACAACACTCACACACACACACACACACACACACACAAAACACACACAAGAGGGTACAAAACAACAACAGAATAAAGATATGGAAAATATGAGGAAGCTGCAATTGGAAATAAGAAATAATGAAGCTGATTGAAAAAACATAATTGTGGGCCCTCACTAGGGTGCAGTGGATTAAAGCACAGAAGGGAAGCAAGCTGCAGCCACTTCTATGTGAAGTGACCCACTTGCCGCAACAGACAGCTCCTATCTCACCTGCTGCTCCCCTCAGCAGTGTACTTCATCCATCTGACTATTCTGCTCCCCACTCTGCCTCTATTGAATCCTCTCACCACCCCTGCACCTCTGCACTTCTGGCCTGTACTCCAGTTGTATATGCTAAATAAAATAAAGAAAAAATATAATTGAAGGCCCCAATAGCAGACAAAAAGAACCAAAGGAGAAAATTAATGAGCTCAAAATACACAATGTTATAGAATGGTGTATGTACTGGGTGAGGGGGGGAATTAAAAATGAAAATAATGTGAGAGTCCATTGGGACAACTTAAGAGAAATAGCTCCTATATAACAGGGGTCCCAGATGAAGATATAGACAGAGACAGTGTATTTAAATAAATAATTACTGAAAATCATCTCAATCTGGGAAAGTAACCAAACATTGTGATCCAAGAGGCCCAAAGAATTTCAAACACAATAATATCACACAATGACACATTATAATAAAGCTGTTGAAAACCAAACCAATGACAAGGACAGAATATTAAAAACATCAAGAGAAAAAAGGACAACTTATATGGAAACCCATGCAGACTGTCAACAGACCTTACAGCAGAAATATAAGCATGAAGGAACTTGGAGAAGACATTTAACTTGCTTAAAGAAAAAAACTTAAAGAATCCTTGACCCAGAAGACTAACGTTTCAAGGCAGAAGGAAGAGCAAGAAGTTTCACAGAAAAGTAAACGCTAAGAGAATATGCTAACACCAAGCCTCACATAAAAGAAATTCTGAAGGGTTATTATAAAGCAATAGAATATGAATATCAAGGCAACAGACAAATCACTTTGCATGGAGGATGAGGGAGAAAGTAACAATACAGACTATCAGAACAAGTCAGACAAAGACCACCCAATGGATTACACAGACCCATCATACATTAGCCTTAGTAGAATCCTTAACCAAAAACTTAATAGAACTAATACATAAGACAACATAAATGGAGTCCAAATTATCAAAACATAATAGGAAGCCACAAAAAAGATCAACAAACCAAAATCAAACAAAACCACCACAAACATAACTAAATGACAATGAGCACAAATTTCTTAATTGTCACCATAAATGCCTGGGCATCTCCATTCAAATTATGTAGTGAGTGAATGGATTTCAAAACAAAGAACAACCTTCTGTTTACAAAAAAATAAAAATAAATAACTTACCAACAAAGACATAGATTTAAAGACTGGAAAACAGTTATGTAAACAAATTAACCAAACAATAAGTAAAGTAACAATAATTCATAATAGCTGTGCTTGTATCTGATAAAAAAAAAAACTTCCAATTAAGAAAACTTTTGAATTAGAGACAAACATTACTTTATGATTGAGGTCTACCACAATAAGAAGAGATGACACTCATAAATATGAGCACTGAATAATGAAGCACTAAAATACATTAAACAACAGAACTTAAGAATTCTTGATACCCACCCAATAATACTTGCGGGCTTTAATCCCCAATTATAACAATGGACAGATCAATACCATAAATAAGGCGGGAAAATAGCCTTAAATGGGGAGCTAGACCAAACAGCTATAACACACATCTTTAGAGCACTCCACCCAATGCATACACATCTATCTAGATGTTGATAGATTTTGTGCCAATAATCCCATCAAAAAATGTTCACTGTCATTACTTATCATGGAATAAGATAACAAGATACCCTTTCAGAGTCATGTGACTAGTTACAGGATGAAAGTGTTGGGGCTTAACTGAAAGTGGGCATTGGAGATCTCTCTTGGTGATGAGAATGTTCCATCAAGTTTAATCAAGTTTTGGTTTTATGTGCATATATATTTGTTAAAACTCATCCATTATAAAATGTGTTTTACTGTATGTAACTTGTATTTAAATTATTAAAGAAGATTGAACACTTTTGCAAACAATAAGCAATAAAAATTCAAATTGCTAATTGTGATTTTGCATAATAAATCAAAGTAAGTATGTTCATAAGCATATTAAGTGCTTCAAATACATCAACTAAATTTTGGTTAAGAATATAATCTGAGAGCATTTATTTATTGTTTAATGATTTAGTTTTGATTTTCCTACCTTTTATGTCTTTAGGAACAGAATTAGCTATAGAATATTCCCTCCAATAAAAACACTTTATTCACTAAGCAATTCATTTAAATGAAATATTATTCGAATTCTTTTCAAAAAATACTCTGGAGGGACATTGAGGAACTCTAGCTATTTTATTGCAGAGAATTGGATGCTGATTGAGAAGCAAACCTTGGATAATTGAAACCATTTATCTGGAAACTGAATGTCCAGACAGAAATAGGACCTGACTTAATTGAAAAGAATTGATGATACAACATTAAGAACACTAATCCTTTGAGAGTGAAAGTGAAAGGGCCAGTCCAGGGACTACTAACAGTTAACATTGTTAAGGGAATGTTGAGTTCATTTTAAGGAAGTCATCGAGTGATTAGGATCAGTGAAAATGGACTGACAGAAAAATCTCTCCTTTTCTTCTCCCTCACTCTCCTTAAAGGACAATTATAAAGAATGAAACTGTGAAGAATCCCATTGAACCTATCATGTGAATAATTTCATTTCACCTGTGTGTTGTCTCCCTATACATGGGTAGACAGTATGATATATAGTGGTAAAAAATCTGATGCTGGATATCAGAGACTAAGTTGCTGTTGGCCTTTGTCAAGTCCCTTAGCCTACTGATCTTATCTTACAGGGTTGCTATAGGGCAAAATGAGATATCACATATGATTTGCTTAACATATGGTATGTTAAATGACTGTAGTCTTTTTACAAAAGTTCAGCTCTATACAAAAATAGTAAATTGAGGTTACTTGAGAAATCATTTTCTAAAATGGTAATAAGTAATGGAAAACAATAGCTATTTGCTAGTTGTCATATTATTCATGGTGTTGTATTTAGAACACCAGTGTTATGGTCATTAAATAGAAACAATTATTTGTAAATATTAAGTACATTTTAAAGTGGTATAAGTATCTATGAATGTTTTATGATGCATGGAATAAGCTACTAAACAGTTATGTTTTTTTGTTAATGTGTTTTCTCAAGAGAAGAAGTAACGTCATACAGTTAGAGTGATTGAGAGCTAATGTTACTATATATCCAAAGATCAAAATCATTCAAAAATCCTTGACTAAGATGACTTCCTGAGCTACCATATCATAATAATCGATCCTAAGGAGAAAGAATGATGTTACATTTTTGGAAGTCTACATGTAAGTGTTAAATATTTTTTTCTGTAAGAAATGACCTATGGGCCCTCTCTGGTGGCACAGCGGGTAAATTTAGCACTAAGAAGCTAAAGCCACTTCAGCATGAGTTCAATCCCCAGCCTCGGAGGTGACCCACATGGCGTGGCAGACCTATCCTGACCCGCCCGCTGCTCCCCTCAGCAGTGTACTTCGTCAGTCAGTCTATTCTACTCCTCACTCTGTCTCTGGTGAATCCTCTCACCATCCCTGCACCTCTGGCATGTACTCCAGTTCTGTATGCATAAATAATAAATCTTAAAAACAAAAAATGACCTACTAGTTCTAAGAACAGAGGATTTTTGAGAGTAATGTAGCCTTCTTTGGACAAAACTAGATGAGAAATGAATCATGTTATGAAAGAAGAACTATATTATTACTTAACTGAAAAGAAAGTGGTTTTAGTGAGTTATTAGGCTAGTTAGGTGAGTTCACATCATTTATTATTTTAATGTGTTATATAATCATGTTTTTGAAATCATTTTTAATAGTGAATTGCATTGGAATTTCAACCTCAGTAACTAGTGAAATATTGAAAAAAATACTTTTTTAATGGGTTAGTATTTTTTTAGTAAGTCAAATTAGTAAGCATGTGACCTACAAGTGAATCCTATTTCTGTCCCTTTGTTATATAAGGAAATTAAATGTGTGTTGGGTTTTAGTTTCACACAAAAATTGCTGTTTCAGACTCGTCGGGATTTTATGTTTTGACTATAGGTGATGATCCTCTATGTTACTAAATGCTGTCAATATATGGTTGGTCAAAGAGGAAATTTGTTTGTAGCCTAGTTAATCACTGTTATACATTTTTTTAAAGATTTATTTATTCATACAGAACTGGGGTACAGGCCAGAGATGCGGAGGGTGAGAGGATTCACCAGAGACAGAGTGGGGAGCAGAACAGGCAGATCGACGAAGTACACTGCTGAGGGGAGCAGCGGGCGGGTCAGGAGAGGTCTGCCACGCCATGTGGTCACCTCCGGTGCAGGCGGGGATCGAACTCATGCGAAAGTGGCTTAAGCTTCTTAGTTCAGTGCTTTAACCCACTGCGCCACCAGAGAGGGCCAATCACTGTTATACATTTAATCCAGCAATGATTGCATTAAATTCTGGGGTATGTGTACATCTTTTACATATAAAATAAGTTTTTTTTTTTTTTTTACTTTTGTGCCATCTAAGACACAGAAGGCTGCTCTTCTCTTCTTATTGATAAGCTGCTCAAATACAGTGCTATCTCTGAGATTTTATTCTATTCATTCTACAGTTAGTTTCCACATTCCTGTCTCTTCTTTGTAGTACTGTATTATAATATATGTATTCTTCTACTGAAGTGCATGATTTATTTATGTTTGCATCTCTGGGATATAGCTTAGGATTTTGTATTTGGTGTCTTTTCAATAACCCTTGAATGAATGAATAAATGGATGAATGAGTGGATAGCTGAGTAGTAAGACATAGGGGACACTTGTTACTCGTCAGTATTCTAAAAAGATGAGGTAGTGAGATGTAGGATGAGTAGGTGCAAGAAAAATCAGTAATGGGGAAGAAGATGGAAGATCTTTGTGAAATTTTAGACTTAGGTTTGTGTTATACCTAATAAAATAGAGATAAAGAATTAGAAATGCATCCATTTGGGGGATAATTTGATTGGAAGTTCATTTTGAAGGTGAGAGGTCAGACATTCAGTCAATAGAAATAAAGTGGCCTATTAAGAAAACCTAGGTGATAAATGCGAGAAAGTTTTCTTCTTGTGATTTTGTGATAAAAACCAGTAATGTATATGGGCTGTTCTAGTAAAGGGGCCATGGACTATCACAGAATTTGGAAGAGATAAGTTAACATTTAAAGCAATAATATGTACTTGTGAAATTTATTTTCTTGTTTTGTTGTCCAGTATTTTGAAGTTAATTCAGTCTGCTCAGTTCTGTGAGGTGGTAATATCTCTGCTTTGTAGTTTTTTAACCAGGGCTGTTGGCAGGAGAGTTCTTGGTACTTTGCTGTAATCCATCTTATTTGACCTGAACTTATGGGATACCTCCTGTGTCCCAGTGTGTGCTAAGTACACACTGATAGGGTTCTACCTGTGATGTTATGACCTGTTGTTTTTTGTTCCGTAACTTGAACAAGACGACTTACAATCCCTTAAATGTAGTGTCTGTTGCAACTACATTTGACTTTTACGACATACATAACAAATATACACAACCAATAACTATTATGCATTATGTATTTACAGCATCCATCATTTAGCTTGAATCTTTCATCAGTTCTGGGAGTTAGTTGCTATTGTTATTTTACTTTACATATGCGGACAGTCAGACACAAAGTAGATGATTAATTTCACCAACGACCTACAGCTAAAATTATAGACAAGGTTATTAGTTATAATAACAGTTATAAACCAAGTTCTGCCTGAAGAGCCCCTATTCTTGATTGCAGCACAATAAATCCATGGGGCTGCAAAAATAGTAAATCATCACCAGGCTGTGTAGACCTGTAATATGCTTATATTATTATCTTCCTCCTTCTTAACTTATGAATGTTTATTGGACTTTATAAAAGAAATGATGCATTCTCCCTAAAATAAAGCTGATTTTGTTTCTATTAGAATTTTATGTTCCTAATTTCCTTTCTAAAATTTACAGAATAATTGTTCAATTTTTCTAATTCAGTGTGATTTGTCATAATATAGGGGAGACCTAAGAACCCTGTACCTAGTCAGATGAAGGAATAAAATGATTTTCTTCTTTGCTTTTTTCTTCCCTACCCTTCTTCATTCTGATTATGGTCCTTTTGCTTTTTTTTTTTTTTTGTCTGACATGGCAAGTTAACAGAATATAGCAATGCCTAGCTAAGAAATATAATTTTTTTGGCAAAGGAAACCCACATTTAACCTATTCTCCTAAAATGAGTTTTGTCTCTAGAACATTTTAACTTATTTAAAACCACAAATGTTTAATAAGTAGCTATTAATAAGTTTAATGAATCAATCTTGGCACTAAAGAATGTTTCAGTGCAATGCTTCTCAAAATGTCAGTGCTTCCCAGCACACCTAGTTGTCTTGCTAAAACAGAGATATTAGTACATCTCACCTCCAGAGTTTGATTTGGAGATCTGGGTAGAGAGGTCTATAACTTGGGTTTCCAATATATTCCCAGTGTAGATAGTGCTACTCTTCTTGGAAAACATTTTAAGAGCCAGTTATCTAGTAGGAGAAGGTTGGTTCTCACATCTGAGCACTTGTGAGTGAGAGACATAGAATAAAGAAGTCTCAAAAGAGAAGGGTAGTCTTCCTCAAGGACTGTGTACTCACTTTTGTCAAAATCAATAATAGACTATAGTTCAAAACTTTTGACATTTATTAAAGTGTCTCGCTGTTATGTGGAATATAGGAAACCAAGTCATTATGAAAATGCATACTGCAGAGAATGACATGCATAGGTATAACATCCATAGAACATTTTCATGTTATGCTGACTTTTTTATTTTAGATTTTGCCAACTGATCCTCACATAATGCGTAAACTTTTGTTAATCAGTAATCATTTAATATACTGGTACCCACTAAAAGTGACTTTAACTAGTGTTCACACTCAGGAGACTTGACCATCTGAAGTAGTCCCCAGCTTTTTAATTACTTGAGAATAACTATAGAATATTTTGGACCAATTAAAATCTGTCATATGTCAGTAGGCCTGAAGGAAAGAAAAGTGCCTTCAATCAGAGCTTGATAGTAGAGTGAGATACTGCTGCACAATATGATTTTTCACTCATTCCTTTACTTCACAGCATCTTTTTAGCTGATTTTTATTTGCTTTTGCTAGTTATTTGGGGCCAATCTAAAACATCTAGAACAGTTGGCCCAGTTGCAGGCAAATGTTTAACTTTCAACATATCTTTTCTGCCTGTAGGGCTTAAGCTGAAGACCTCAGAAAAAAAAAAACAGTAAGGTACAAATTCTCTTTCCACGTTTTAGTGAAAGCTTTTAATAGGGTTTAAATTTTTCCTTTGTTTTAATTTCTCTGATTTTCTGATATTCAATATCCTCTTTGATTTTCTTTTCTGTAAAGAGGATGGACATTTTTTTTCCAACCTAAATCAAATGGTATTCAGTATAATTTCTACAATTTTTTCCCCCATCCTGTAAAAATCTGTGAATAGTTTGGGAATGGCATGATGGTGATGACATTAGGATGGCAGGAGCTTTGTTTTGCTGAGAGTATCATCTAAGAAAATAAAACCGAAAGGTGTAGTTTTTTTTTTTTTTTTTTTTAAGATCTATTTATTTGTGCATACAGAACTGGGGTATACAGGTACAGGCCAGAGACTCAGGGGTGGCGAAAGACTTCACCAGAGACAGAGTGGGGAGCTGAACAGGCAGATTGACGAAGTACACGGCTGAGGGGAGCAGCGGGCGGGTCAGGAGAGGTCTGCCACGTCATGTGGGCACCTCCGGGGCAGACGGGAATCGAACTCATGTGGAAGTGGTTTCAGCTTCTTAGTGCAGTGCTTTAACCCGCTGCGCCACCAGGGAGGGCCCGAAAGGTGCAGTTTTTTAATTGTCATGCTATCTTAAGTCTTCATATTTTATTTGAAGTACATAAAGAAATAGCCCTTTGCAGTTTTCCTCATTGCTTATTTTGTTACTGCTAAGACAAGCAAACTCTGAGTTGAATTCAGTTCATTTAACATTGGAGCACTATTTTTGGTACTTGTACATATGTCATAAAACTCTTCTCTATAACCTTTGCAGCATTATTCAGGATGGGTCAAGTAAATCCTATGTTTGCTGGTATATATCTCTCCTGAATGAACACACACACACACACACACACACACACACATACACACACACACACAATTAAATTCCTTGTCATAAATGTAAAGCTATTTCACTGTGTCAACTTATTTTAGTTTCTTATATAATTGTCAAACTCTTTAGTATAGTATGAATTTCGTGCTCTTCAATGGCGTGTTGAATTCTTTTGAACTCTAAGCTCGTAATGTAAAACATTTCTCTTATCATTATACTTCCTGTGTTTGGATGTCAACTTGATAATAACTCAGTGACTAAACAAAAGCAACTTAAGGATGACAAAGTAATGAATAATTTTTACTAAATGAAGATATGTATTTACCTACTCTAAAGATTATGGACAACAGACAAAGAGCTACACCTGTGATTTACAATATAAGGCACTTTGAATCAATGTCAGTTGGCATTTGTCATATCTATTTGTCAAGACTGACTTTTTAAAATAAATTGTGATAAAAATTCAAAAACCCCTATCACTCTTTTTAAATGATACATTCTAGATGTAGACAGATGCTACTGATTGTTTCTTTGCATGTTCATTGAGTTTTTAAATCTATTTACTTGGCTTCCAATTGACTGTTTTAATAATATTTTTAAATTTCACTTATACACATTTAAAAGTGTATGTAGCTTTTGGGTTTTTATTTTTTACAAAAATAAATTAATGTCATTTTCTTGCTTTGCTTTTATTTTTTTTAATATAGCCATCTGTTTAGTAAACATGGAAAATTGATTGATATGAAACTCAAAAAGTTCATAATGACAACTAAATAACAGATGACAGATTAGATAAGAACAAGTCATTTAGTTGGCCTATAAAAGGACAGCCATCTGTACCACTAAAACGATCTTCCTATTGATGACAGTAATAATTTTCTGTCTGTGACAGCTGAAAATTTATAGAATAAAATGGGAAGCTTGTAAATTGGAGAGTGGAACTTGATTTTGGTTACTAATGTAACCATTTTGTTCCAGTGTTACATGACAAATGAATTGGAGATTTTGGCAAAATCCTTTGAGTTTGACACACAAATTGAAAATTTACCATTATATATTTTTGAAATATTAACAAATAAAGTGCATTTAATTCACTGCAGAGTATATGATTTTATATCCCAAGATTCTTTTAAATCCAAGCTACAGGTTACTGATCTATAATTAAAACATAAATTTAATGGAGATGTTTAAAGATAGCCAGTCACAGACTCGCTAAGACTGAAAAGGGTTATAGGATCATCATTTCTTACCTTGCCAATATTATGATCAAATTTGAATCATTTTTTTTTATTTTTTAAGATTTATTTATTTATGCATATAGAGCTGGGGTACAGGCCAGAGATGCAGGGGTGGTGAGAGGATTCACCAGACACAGAGCAGGGAACAGAACAGGCTGACTAACGAAGTACACTGCTGAGGGGAGCAGTGGGCAGGTCAGGAGAAGTCTTCTGTGCCATGTGGATCACCTCCGGGGTGGGGATCAAACTCATGCTAAAGTGGCCTTAGCTTCTCAGTGTTGTGCTTTAACCCCCGGTGCTACCAGGGAGGGCCTAAATTTGAATGATTTTTTTTTAATTTGAATAAATTTTTATGAGCACTAAAAAAAATCACTGAAGAATAACAGGATGAAGTGCAATCTATTTCTCATTTGATATTGTTATATATTTAGCTGCTTTGTTCAAAATCAGGTACAAACTGTTGGACCTGGACAATTTGAAGAAACCTGCATCTGCTGACATTTAAAAACCTGGTGAAATTTAATTTTTTTAAGAGTTGTTTTTCATATTCTCTCTTCAATAAGCAAATCCTTTCATTAATACGAAAAAACTTGAACCTTTGATCTTTAATGTGAACCTATAATTAGAATTAAATTAGGTAAAAGTGACTCAACTGGTATTGATTCTTGTTCTGCTAACTATCCCTGTTTCATCACATCCTCTGCAGAAGTCTTAATTGATATTTACAGAATGAAATGCTGCTGAGATTGGCTTGAGGCTTTATGGTTAGTCATTTATGTTAGAACTTAAAGAAATATTATTGAAACTGACTCTGTACTTGGTGTATAGGAACTGTACCTATTCCAGTCTTGTGTCTTGGACTTTCATCATTTTTATGAATCTAATTCATACGTAGGGAGTAAAAGTGTAAAGTAAGTAGAAAGAAAACAAGTCACTGATAAGTCTACCTTTCACAGATAGCTACTAATATATTAATTATTGTATTTCCCCCTACACATTTAGCTACATTGTGAAAGTACAATAATAATTGTATTTAAAAGAATAATTAATATATACTTCTTTTCTATTTAGTATGTTGTAAGCATGTCACATGTTATTAAATAAAACAATTATAACAGTGGTATATTTTATCATAAACTACATTTGATATGACCAATTCTTTATTATGGGACATTTAGATTAATCTAGCCCATCATTGAGATAGAAAAATCTAGATATATCTCTTGGCATCTTTTTGTTGACTCCTATTCTGAATAGTAGAATAGTTAAGATAAATGTGTAAAATTTAGGATTTTTTTCTATACTATCAAATTCCTTCCAAGACATCTACCAGGACTACCACCATTGTATGAATATCCATTTTCTTGTACATTTTTTATTAGAAATTTTTAATTTTTTGCAATTTTAACAGTGATTATAATGTCTTATTTTGAATTTTTGTTTATTGAGATACCCTTCTTTTCAGCTGCTCAAGTATTTGTCTTTTATGAACTGTCATTTTCTTTGCTCATCTCATTTATACAGAGTTGAATTCATTATTATTAATTTCTGTAATAACTTTGTATTGAAACTCATGCTTACAAGATGTTATGTTTACAAGACAAAAATCACTTCTTTTTATTTGATTAAAATTAATACATTAAGCAATATTCATGCTTAATAATTCATTTTCTACATTGATTGGATGGAAAATATTTTAGATTTACACTCACCAGTACAAGGAGGTATAGGAAATATCTGCCTCTGTGGTCTGTGTTCTATGCTCTGTCTACTCTAGGGGATAATGAAGAATTCTCTTTGGCAGTTTTCAGTCTTAAGTATTTATAGCCATTATGTTTGGTCATACATTTAACTAGTTATAAAAATCAGTCAGGCAATTAGTCTTTTATTGACTCTTGTCTACTTATGGGTATGTAAATATAGGGGTGTGAAAGAGAGAAACAACATTCTGGTTTAGTTGATATTAAAATATGATGGAGATGGAGAGCTTGGATGGAGAAGAAGCAGAGGAGTCCATTTCTTAAAAATCAGTAAATCTTCATTTCCATTGTCTTTCAGAAGGAACAGGTAAAATCTCCAAATCAGTCATAGAGGGAAATAGAATAATATTAAGATCTCCATAATGTTTTTTTCTGGAGAAATGATTTCAGATTTTTCTGGCTAAACCACTGAAATAAATGGGAAGAACTGGCATTTGTACAAATCACTTCTTCAAGTGAAAATTAAGGTTATCTAGTGAACCATCTGTTGCTTTTTAGGGAATCAATCTCAAAGGAAGTTGTGAATGGAGAAATTAATTTCCCTCGCTGAGTTGTAGGTCCATTCTTCCCAGAGGGAGCTCCCTAATTTTTGATACTTGACAAAACAAGCTGAGTAGAAACTTAAGTAGAAATTATTTAGAAAAAGCTTAATTCTTCAAGCAACATATGAAATAATTTAACATCTGGGTATAGTAGATACCTATGATTCTCCTTCTAATTTTAACATGTGTTTCCTATTGTTCTATATAAATTTTCTACCTTGAAAAACACCTGCCTCAGGCTAACTTCTAACATATTTTGTGTTTCAAACCTCTCAGCATATTTTTACTTTCATTATCCAAGCTTGTTGTGGCCTCATCATTGTTAAAATGATTCTCTTACCTCTTGTTCAGCCTTGGCTAATAGCATTTATTCATTTTACCTGTTGCTTAGCATTTATTGAGCATGTAATATAGTCAGAATACTGTCCTACATGCTGTAAATAAAAAAAAAATAATAACTACGATCCCTGATCTCAAAGAGCAGTTATTCTAGTGGATAGGACTGAATTATTTGAAGAAGCAATACAAGACAGGGAGTAAAATGATAGGATTGGATTGGATTGGATAGTCAACGTATTGGTCTGCTATGAGATAAGGAGCTTGAATCAGAATTTATTTTATTATATTACTTCCTTCACTGCAGAAGTTTTGTTATGAAGAGTAAATAAATATCAATTAAAAAAGTTGGTTAGGGCTCTCCGTGGTGGTGGAGCGGGTTAAAGTACAGCACAAAGAAGCTTAAACCACTTCTGCATGAGTTCGATTCCCCCCTTCCCTGGAGGTGATCCACATGGCGAGGCAGACCTCTCCTAACCCACCAGCTGCTCCCCTCAGCAGTGTACTTCGTTGATCTGCCTGTTCTGCTCCCCACTCTGTCCCTGGTGAATCCTCTCACCCTCCGCATCTCTGACCTGTACCTCAGTTCTGTACGAATAAAAAAAAAAAACAAAAAAAAACAAACAAAAAAAAACTTGGTTAGTGATATCATTAATTTTCATTTTAATACAAATCCCTTGCATTAGTGTCCTGTCACTACGTAAAAAATTATGCCAAACATAATGTAAAACAACATTTTTATTGTCTTTATGTGGGTCAGAAACCAAGTATAATTTACTCGGGTTTTTCTGCTTCATTGTTGAGACAGTCTGCAAGCTGACTTTCAGTCAGGTATGGTCTCAATAACAGAAATGGGAAAGCATTGACTTTCAGACTCTCACAGGTTGTTGACAAAATTCATTCTTTGTGGTTGTAGAATTCAGGGCAGCTTGCTTCTTCAAAGTCAACTGAGGGCAGGGATTGGAGAGTCTGGTGATAATTCAGTCTTATATAACATAGTACTATCATAGAAATAATACCATGACATCATAACATATTTTATCAGAAGCAAGTCACAGATCACTCCCACACATAAAGGAGGGAGCGATAATATTTCTTAACCATACTTTAGAAACTATTGTTTGCAAAATGTAGGGAAGGAGGACGTGCAGGATTTCCTTTTTGCATTCTTGCCAAGAGTTACAATGGCACCTTCTTTTGGGTGCTTAAGCATGTGTCTTATTTGTTCTATACAATGACTTTAAAAAAGTGTGATATTTAAAAATTTGGCAACGGTACTTAAACATATCTATTTCTAGTTTGATTTTTACTTATTTTTTTAAGGCTTTTTATTTATGCATACAAGAACTGGGATAAAGGCCAGATGTGAAGAGACAGAGTAGTGAACAGAAAGGTCAGATCTACTGAAATACACTGCTGAGGGGATCAGCGGACAAGACAGTAACAGTCTGCTGCACCATGTGGATCAGCTCCTTGGCCAGGGATCGAATTTATGCAATAGTGGCTGTGGATCACTTCATAGTGCTGTGCTTTAACCTGTTGCACTGGCCCTAACTGCCCTCTAGTTTCGTTTTTAAAAATAGAAAGCTGTAGTAGCTCATTGCTTTACTTTCCTCCATGGAAACATTGACTAGGTTTATTAAGAAACATGTTTTTCAGTTGAGTCTACTGCCATATACACTGCTCAAAAATCTAGAGCACCCATACTGTGAAATCAGTTCTACTCTGTTTGTTTAAAGTACCAGCCCTAACCTTTTCAGGCATTTGAGAAAGACATTCCAGGACTGTGGTTATTCAATCCTAACTGGCTTTGTATTTTTACTATGGTCCTTGATCTTTTTACCACTGCTATTTATACTGATTTATGAACTGATGTATCTATTAATTTTTTTTTCTATAGAACATACTCATTACTCACAGTCCTTTAGGTAGATGCCTACCACACAAATAACAACTGCTATTTTATCAGAATAATGGCTTTCAATGTTTTAGTGTCAGTGGCTTGAATCATGAGAATAGAATGAATCAGGGAATTCTAAGCACTTTGGTAAACAGATGTCAGCATAACCAGGTGTTATCTTCAGGGGGTTGATAATCTAAAAGAGATTATGTGATATCAGGCATAAATATGGCAACATATGGTTTCTAACATATTACCTTACATAGTTAGCCTTTGGACTTACATTATTTTATTATTATTATTATTGCTATTCCTTTGGAAAACATTGTCCAAGTTGCAATATTGTTTAAAAGAAACAAATGATCTGTGAACAAATTTCTTGTTTTTCTCAAGAAATTGTGTTTGCTATAGTCTTTAGTTTACGAAAAACACATTCATAACTTTCAAAAATCACATTCATTATTTTCAATTCTATTGTCTCCCAAAAAGTTATACTTATGCTGAATCCTTTGGAATGTGTCTGCTTTTTTGTTACATATTTTTAAAATAGATATTACACTCCTTCATTGTAGAAAGTGGTTAGATTTTTACCTCTTAATTAAGTATTCCAAAACACATTTAGAAATCCATGCTTGCAGTATTTCCCAACATGGTAAACATTGAGATATGACAGTTTTCATTTATTTTATGTGATACATTATTTATTTATCTGCCCCATAAAATTTATAAACAATTTAGGATCAGAGAGCCTTGTCAGTACCAAGAGCAGGTGTTGACAATTAGCAACTTGTGAGATAAATTCATTTGTTGACGTGCTTTCTTGTGTTACCTTTCATTACTTCAAAATGGAGACTTTGCATATAAATCTTAGCTTATCTTTAAAGAAAAATAAAAACAGAAACTATATAATGGTTTGTTAATTATTTTTTTTGTTGTTAAATATTTATTTATTACTTATGCATAAAGAACTGGGGTACAGGCTAGAGGTGCTGCAGGGGAGGGGAAAGGATTCACCAGAGACAGAGTGGGGAGCAGAACAGGCAGATGGAGGACACAATGGGCGGGTCAGGAGATGTCTGTTGCACTATGTGGAACACCTCTGGGACAGTGGATCAAGCTCACACTGAAGTGGCTGTGGCTCCCTTGCAGTGCTGCACTTCAATCCCTTGTGCCACAAGGGAGGGCCCCATTGTTAATTATTTTGATGAAATATAGTACTGGTTTGATTTATGAAACCTGATTTCTCTGTTGGGAGTCAATCACACTACAAAGCTTATATGTGAATGTATTGGCGATCAAGTAGTGCCACATCACTATAAGGTTTATTGTTTATGCATACATGGAGAATCAGCTGGGGCCACCTAAGCTACTGAACTGGGTGATATTTGTTCACTTGTTTGGGGTCAGCTGGCTGTGGGATGATCTAGGCTCATCTAGGCTCTCTACGACTGGAGTGACTCAACTCTTCTAAATATATTTATCTCGAACAATGTATGTAGCGTAGGCATATCCTCCTACTGATGGCAAAAGGGGAGGGCAAGAACAAAGTCACACAAGTGTTTTTCAAGCTTATTTTTGAGTCTCATTTGCTAATACCCACTAACCAAATAAAGTCATATGTTTAAACTTAGCATCTAAGGGTAACATAGATCACCTAGTTGGAGGACATTGCAAAATCACATGGGCTCAGCCGTGCTATCTACTGTAAGTTCAGCACTTCAGTTACCCAATTTTTGTTTAAAATTCCTAAATGTACTGTGTGTTTATAACTTTACTTGCTTTTTACAAAACTATAAAACTATGCCCTTACACCATTGCTTATAATGGCAAAATTTGCGAAATACATAACCATCAAGTAGAGATTGAGTAATAAAATTAATCTACAGACATAAACTGGAATAATATTACTTTTAAATATAATGAGTTAAATCTATGCATGGTAAAGTAAAAAATCCTACAAAATTTATTGTTATAGGACATAATACTATTAAACAACAAATCCTGAAAATCAGTAAATAAGTGCAACCCATCTTTCTTCAGTAAATTTTAGTTTACATGTTGGTTTTCTTTTAAAAAAAATCCAAAAGTGAATCCATATGAAATAATCTCTGACCTTAGTGAATTTGACACTATTATATGTGAAGGTGTCACTTTTATCGGAAATATGACGTATGAAACTGTTTATTATTTTAGTTAACATTGGAAATACTGATCCATAAAAGTGATCAAATAAAAGTAATAAACCAAAACATTTTCTTAGGTTAAGTAAATGTTTTTTTTTTTGTTTATTCATTCATCCATTTATTTTGAACAAATATTTATCAACCCTTCTCTAGGTGAGACTAGAGAATAAAAACTTTGTGTAGAACTTGTATTTTGAAAGTAATGTTATAAATAGAAATTTTTTTTTCTTGGTGGAGAGTCTCTACAAGATTATTCATTTTGCCAACTTATTTTTATTTTCCTTTTTTGAAAGAATAGGCAGACTTAGGGTAAATAACAAAAGTGTGTGCAAAAAAAAATAGTAGCAATCTAAAAACAGAATTGAATGCTTTAAATTTTGCTTCAAAGGAGAGAATTATCTTGGGGCTGTAGGATGAATTTTCCTTCCTAAGACACTTTTTTTTTTAATAAGTATAGTCATTTGCATCCTCAATAACTGTTGATGTGAAAGTGTTACAGTTTTGTTTTAGTAAATTGCATGAGTAATTGTACCCCAGCACTTGCTAAGTTGATGCTTCCTTTTTTAATGGCTGTAATATATTTGTAAACATGTTTCTTAACTTACTTGAAAACATGTTTGTTCCATCTCATTTATTTGCAGACAACTTACTGTCTGCTAAATCTTTAGCTTCTTTTTTTTTCTAATGACTCTTTTGAAATATTATTTTAATGAACCTATGAAACACATCATTGTATTCTTTATATTGTGGTAGACTGCTAATGAGACTCATCCATTAAGTAAATGACTTTGTAGGCAATGCAAATGTAATAAATAAAGTTAGTCTGTTCTTTACTACTTTTCTGCTGATGGGCATACCACATGCTGAGAAGGTAATGTTTCATGACCAAAACAGTTCAGTTGGTAGGCCTATTGGGAATCTTTGCATTAGAAAAAAAAAAATAATAACAACATCATAAAAGCATGTGTGCAACCCCAAGTATTTTTTATCAGATCATAAGATAATGCATTCCCAGTGCAGGCCTTATAGATTGAAACAGTGTAGAAGAAATTAAGTATCCTATAGTCCTTAGAAGAAAGAAAATGCTTCTCTACACATAAAGAAGAAAAGGACAAAAATACTTTGTAAAAAATTTGTAAGAAAGCGACATTTATACAATAGATAACATACAAAAAACCTAAATTCAGTTTCTTTTTCATTTTGACCTCATTACCAACTTTGATTTTCTGCCTTATCAAAAAGAGATTTAGGTGTCAAAATGATCTTGCACATCTTTTTTTAGTGGAAGCCAGTAGAAATACCAATTCCACTTTGGAATCTCAGGTTTCTTCATTGTTTGCAATAAAATGCATAAACATTTCCCCCTCAATGTTCTGTTGACAGGGAGCTATTGTTGTTGCTGTTATTATTATTGTTGTTATATTAATGCTTATAATAGTCTTTTTGTAGATATCTGGCTGTTCCAATTAGTAAAATTAACTAAGTGGCATAGACAACTACTTATTTTTCTATAATACTAACGGTCCCACAACGTGGCTGAATTGGCAGAATTTCTAAGTCTCCATACCTGTCAAAGGCTCCAGCCTCTAAGAATGGGAAAGAGACAACATTCTTCTCAAAGGAATAACTACAGATTTGGGTGAATGTATTGATTAAAAATGGAGCTTTTCTCCCCAAGTCAGGACTTTCTCCGTTGTTTTAAATTATTTGCTGAAGGGCTTGATGGTGGATGTAATACATAAAAAGGAGAAGAGGTTAAGAGCAAGCGTTGCATGTCAACACAACTAAAAACTCATCAATTTAGGATCTTTCTATCAAAAAGTATTGGTGCAACTTCAAGTAACAGATTTTACCTTTTTTTTTTTTAAAGGATGGAAAGAATACATTTGCATTTTATGACTTTGTAAAATTGGGCCCTTATAACTGATAATAGGTCATTGTTCTTTAAAAAAGAATGTTTTCATAAGTTATATAAAATAGTGGTAGATCTTAACCTTGGTGTCATCTAAGATCCAGTTAACTACTATATTTTGGGATTTTCTTACTTCATTTTTTATTGAAAGATTTGTAATGGAAGTTAAGGATGGTGATTCTGGCTAGAACCAATGGTCAACATTCATGAATTTCACAAAGAAAGGACTAAGTCTTTTAGTCTCAAGTTTGTTTTCAGATCTCATTCTAGATCTTCATTGCAATCTACAATTTTTTAATCTTCCACCTGGTTTGCATACTTGAAATTTTAACAACTTATCTATTCTCTAATAAGCTAGAAAAGGAGAGAGAATACTGACACAGTCCCATGCCATCTCAGGTATTCTTAGCTTAGTGTAAAGAATGGGTGGTTGTAAATATTAGTCGCCAGAACTGGCAAAGCAGTTTTGGCCATTAGATCCCTGATAGTAAAGTGTGGTCCCTGTAGTATCTGTAATGAACTCCATAAGGTTGGCTCTGGACTGTGTGGTTCACTGAGGCCTATACAGCTTCAGCATGGTGGTAGGGTTGGAAATGTAGATTGCGTATTTGAAGATTTTTACAAAGAAAAGGAAAACATGGAGGTGTTTTGATATTTGATTAATAAAGTTCATTGAATATGAATTTCAGCTGAGTTTTTAGAGTGAATTTTTAATCTTGCTTATTTTTTACGTAGGAAAACTCTTGGAAGTCTTGAAAATCTAGTATTTTTTAATATACTGGAAGCCATCACAAAGTCATTTTTGCATGTGAAAATTTTGGGAAATTTCTAAAGTCAAGTTTTTTGCTATTTCTGTTGTTTTTCCCTCTACTTTCTTCCCTATGGTTTTTGCCTCAGATACAGCATAACTTGAGCATGCAAACACATTGCCAAAGAGAATTTATTCTCTGTTGTGCTGCCTTAGGTGGCTTTTCTCAGTCTGTTTCTGACATGAAGTAAGAATCTTTCATTAAAATAGAAAATAAATACAAAGATGTATTTTCATACATTAGCTTCTTAATGTTTACTCTTCTGAATTGCTGTTTATATTATCTTTGTTTAACACCTCTGAGCCTGTTCATATAAGTTTTTGTCCGTTGCCCCCCCCCCAGAAAAATAAAATGTCCTGTGTTTAAAATAGTAACAAATGGAAATATAGTGAATGGAGAATAGTTAGCAGTTTCCATTAAATGCTCCCCATAAGAAAGAGACAGAAAATAGACTTCACTAAGATCCTTTTCACATGATGATTAATTTCTTTTTTTTAAGATTTATTTATTTTATGCATATAGAACTGGGATATAGGGCAGAGGTACAGGGGCGGTGAGAGGATTCACCAGAGATAGAGTGGGGAGCAGACAGGCCGACTGACCAAAGCACACTGCTGAGGGGAGCAGCGGGTTGGTCAGGAGAGGTCTGCGACGCCATGTGGATCACCTCCGGGGTGGGTATCGAGCTCATGCTGAAGTGGCTTAAGCTTCTTAGTGCTGTGCTTCAACCTGCTGGACCACCAGGGAGGACAGATTAATTAATGTTTAAAGGAATTATTCTAGAGATATGCTAAGCTACTCAGCAGTAATTTAAAGTTGGCAACCTGTTAACAGTTCCCAGTCTGCTCCACTGAGGTCAGCCAACTTCTGTTGGATAACTGTAGTCATACAGTTTGAAAGCAAAGTGCAAAATGCCATAGTTAAAGTTGGTGCTGTCACTTTAAATTATATCATACTTGATGACAGGTTACAAGAGAAAATGATACATGATTTTATAAGCTGAAGTCATCAAAAGCATGCTCACTGAAATTTTAGTTGTCCACCACTGTCAGGATTGAAATGACTATCAGAAATTAACAGAATGTAAGACTTTTTGATGGGAAGTAAACACAGAAAAGTTGTTCTATGCTTATAGTCTGTTTACTCTCCCGTGGTCTAGAATGAAGGAATAAAAGGCATTCTGCTGTAGATAGCAGTATCAGTCTTGGAAACTTTACACTACTGTCTTGACAAGCATAAAAAAGGAAAATATTAACTAGACTGTAGTATCATGACAGGAGTGCTGGAAAGTTTGGGCTGGTATTGGTAACATAGCTGCGGGGGCTTTGGAGGTGGCATTTGAATAATCAGTGAATGACCCACCTTTCTCCTCTACGTGTACACATATTTGTTATAGGTAAAATGTAATTGATAACTTGAACTACACTTACATTTATAGCTCGTTGTATTGGGCGTTGAGAGGATTCACCAGAGACAGAGTGGGGAGTAGAACAGGCAGATGGACGAAGTACACTGCTGAGGGAGCAGCGGGGGGGGTTGAGAGGTCTGCTGTGCCATGTGGGTCATCTCCAGGGCAGGCTGGAATCGAACTCACACTGAAGTGGCTGCAGCTTGCTTGCAGTGCTGTGTCTTTACCCTTTGCATCACCAAGGAAGACCCTAAATTATCCTGTTCTATGTGAGGGAAAAGGGCAGTTCAGCTTTGTAGGATTATACAAATCATCTTGCTATTTATCAAAAGCAAAAGATAATTTCTTTAAAGGAAAAAAATGATTCACAGTAACAAGAGCATTTAATGCCACAAAATTCTTGGCTTAAAAATTGTTCGAATGGTAAGTATGGATTATATAAATTTTACCACATAGTTTTAAAATAACAGCATTCAGTGTCCAACCACAAAATATTCATAAAATGGGAACTCTATTATGTCTGCCAGATTATTAGACCAAGACAGTGTTTTTAGTTCCTTTCAAATCATATCAATTGATCATCTGCTTGTTCTGTTATGCAAAGAATCATCTCTACTCTTTAGATTTTGCTGATGCAGTTTGTTCTGCAACTACTTATTGAACACATGCTGTGCACAGTACATGAACTCAGTTGCTGAAGAATTTCCTTGGCACCTCAACTTACAGCACTGACCTATGTTTCACTAAAATAACCTGCAATTAAAATTACAATACCTGTAATGAAAATGGAGGCCAACCTAACTATGGGAATTAGGACTAATTGGTACTAATTATAAAACTGAAGCACCAGATAGAGACATCCGCCCACAAATAAGCACATAGTATTTCCAGAAGCCAATCTGTAATAAAGATGTTTTGAGATAAAGAGAAGCAATAAATGGTTTGCTGCTTTTAAGGGTTGATCTTAAAGTATTTAGACTACCATAAAGAAGAAATTATGCAGGTACTTATGATTTGTGATAGAAAATGTTATCCTGTGCACTCTTCCCACCCCAGTTCCGATCCTATTCCCCCTCCCAGTCCCATAAAATATCTCTGGTTTATAGTTGTTCATTGTTTTTACTTTTACTCTGTTACATTTGTTAGTCTCTCCCTCTCTCGCTCTCTGTTTTTCTTCTTCTTTTTCCCTGATCCCTTATGCTCCTGATATGTGTGAAACCATCCGATATTTCTTCTTTCTTTTTCTGGGTTATTTTACTAAGCATGATCCCTTCTAGGCCCATCCATGCTGTTGCAAAAGGCACAAATTTATCTTTTTTGATTGCTGAGTAATATACCATTGTGTATATGTACCACATCTTAATCCAGTCATCTACTTTTGAGCATTTGGGTTGATTCCACGTTTTCCGTATTGTAAATAAAACAGCAATAAACATGGGGGTGCAGGTGTCCTTTTGAGTTAATGTTTTTGTGTCCTTTGGGTATATACCTAGGAGTGGGATTGCTGTGTCATATGAAAGCTCTATTTTTAGCCTTTTGAGAAACTTCCAAATAGCTTTCCATAGTGGTTATATCAGTTTGCATTCCCACCAGCAGTGCAGGAGAGTTCCTTTTTCTCCACATCCTCACCAACATCTGCTGTTGCTAGTTGTTTTAATATGTGCCATTCTCACTGGTGTGAGGTGGTATCTTATTGTGTTTTTAATTTGCATTTCCCTTATTATAAGTGATGTTGAACATTTTTTCATATGCCTGCATTCTGCATTTCTTCTTTGCAGAGTGTCTTTTTATCTCCTCTGCCCATTTTTTGATGGGTTATTCACTTTTTTTTTTTATTTTTGCTGAGTTTTGTCATCTCTTTGTGTACCTTTGTGATTAGACCTTTGTCATTAGTATTGTGTGCAAAAATTTTCTCCCAATCAGTGGGATGTCCCTTTGTTTTGTGTAAGGTCTCTCTTGGTGTACAGAAGCTTTTTAATTTGATGTAGTCCCATCTGTTTATATTTTCTTTCACTATCCTTGCTTTGGGTGATGTATCTGTAAAGATATTATTGAGGTGTATGTCATGCAGAGTTTCGTCTACTTTTTCTTTTAGATATTTTATGGTTTCAGGTCTTTCATCCAGTTCTTTGATCCATTTCAAGTTGGTTTTTGTGGATGGTGCGAGGTAGTAGTCTAGCTTCATTTTTTTTTTTTTTTTTTTTTTTGCATGTAGCAGTCCAGTTTTCCTAGCACCATTTGCTGAACAATTTGTGATGGGAGGCCCATGGGGATTACAACTAAGCTGAAAATATGCACCAAATGAAGAATTTGGTTACCTCATTAATTGTTGTCTTTGTTTCTACATAGACTTAATTCTTTAGTTTTGGCAGAATCTACATATCTGTGGGTTTATAATATAATGCTTGGGCCCTCCCTGGTGGCACAAAGTGTTAGGACATAGCACTACAAGCTATCCGCAGCTTCTTCAGTGTGAGCTTGATCCCCAGCCCTGGAGGTGACCCACATGGTGCAGTAGAACTCTCTTGTCTCATCTGCTGCTCCCCTCAGCAGTATGCTTCATTAGTTGCCTATTCTGTTCCCTACTCTCTCGCTGCCCCTGCACCTCTGGCCTATACCCCAGTTCTGTACGCATATTTTTTCTTTAAAAAAATAGGAAAGGTGGTAGAAATAATGAGAAGAAATTTTAAAATAATAAATAAATAAAATAAAATGCAGTGTTTTAGGGCCCTCCCTGTTGATACAATAAGGCACTATAAAGTGAGCCATACTCAGCATAAGTTTGATTTCGGCCAAGGAAGTGACCCACATGGTACAGCAGACCTCTCCAGTCTTGCCTACTGCTCCCCTCAGTTGTGTACTTCATCAATCTGCTGTTCTGCTCCCCACTCTGTCTCTGGTTAATTTTCTCACTGCCTTGCATCTCTGGCCTGTACCCCAGTTTTATATGCTTAAATAAATAAATCTTAAAAAATATGCAGTAAAATAATGTGCTTCAATAAGTAATAAATAAATAGATGAATGAATAAATAAATAAAATACAGTGTAATGCTTTATGATTTTAATTTCACCTTTTAAAAACTATAATGCTTATTTATTTCTTTAAAATAAAATAATACAGCTAACTTAGTACTGCAGAAAAAGAAGTTTAATATAGTTTTACCATTTTGAATTAAAATGCTGTGTTGATATAATTTGTTTAAAACAATACACTCCATTGGAAAATAAAACAAATATGCTCTCAATAACTGAGTAATTATTCTATAGTTTGTCATCTTGCATATCTTGATATTTTGCTTAAAATATTTTGTCATTTAGTTATATATTTCATCTTTCTTACCAGATAAATTACTATTAACATTAAGGCCTATCCTTGGTTTATCTCTCTCAAGAGCTGCTAATAGTGTCTTTTGCATCTGCAAAGCAGAGATGTGAGAAGTGCTGCAGTGGATTAGGAATGTCTGTCATGGGCATAGCAACAAGTTTCAAAACACTAATTTACTAGGAGGTGAAGATCCTTTTGGCTGAGGTAAATGATACACCTTTTGCAATTATGGAGTAAGTCAAATGAAAGCCTAATTATTCGTGTACCTGTATATCATGTAAATACGCAACTTCAATTGCCAGCATCTCTTCTCTCTTGGAATTTATTCTGTATGCTATTTAGTAATGTTTGTAAGTTACTTAAGGGCATTGTATTAAAATATAACAACTACATAAGTGTTTCTGTAATGAGATCTCTATTGCCTTAATTGCTATTGTAGAACAACTGAGTTCAGAGAACAAAACTAAAAAAATAAAATTAATTAATTAACCCCCCCCCAAAAAAAAAAAAGATTTGAGGCAGAAGAATCTATGCCAGAGCATAAAGTGGCATGTTTGCATTTAAAATCAAACCAGAGGTGTCAAAACCCATCTGGTTAGTCAGGATTTCTAGTGAGTGATTGGCATATTTCAGACTTTCCTCTTTTGGATCCTAAACTTTTTCATTTCAAAGTCTGCAATAGTTCAGGGGAAGATTGAGAATGAACATGAATAAGAGTGAGGTGAGGACATGACCAACATTGTTGTTTTTAACATGACTTACACATGGAGCCTGGGGAAAAAACAACTTCAGGCCTTTTCTGTATGCACATCTGGTGCACAACAAAATGTAGTTAATTTCAGTCACTCGTGTTTTGATTCACAGCTGTTATGAAGTAGGGATTCCACTTTTGTCATATTGGCTACAAATATTTCCTTCAAGCAGATGGGATTCCACTCATTGAGGGAGGAAATAAATTTCAAGAGTGTAAATGAGACTAAGAAAGAGCTGGGGTAAACTGATGGTTTAGTGCCTCTCTGACATCTACTTGAAGTACTGAGAGCCAATAGTGAACAGAAAGATGGTTTGCTGACCAACTGTGAGTTTAGAATTCCAGAAAAATTACTGTGTCTGAGAAGTTAATTTGCTTTCTTCCACGGGTGTATTAAGTGCAAATTGAAAATAAAAATTTTACTCTCAGTCTCCTTTGATTTGGGATATTTTGGGTCAAAATAAATCAGTCTGAAGAAATTTGGGAAAACTTGATTATTTTTTGAATCTGAAATCCACATCTAGATAGAAGTAAAAAGTAAAAGTCGGCATCAAAAGAAATCACTTAAAGGTCAAAGAGCAAAAATCACTTATTTGTAAAAATAATGTAAAGACACATACATTTTATATATACATATTTTTTAGTAAATGAATCAGTCATAATAGAAGGTCATTAGTACAAATATTTTTATGTACATAATATATAGCAAATGTGTACATAGACTAAATGATATCTGCCTACACATGGAATATGTAAAACATTGCCTTAAAATCATTTTTGGTGGTTTTTAATTTTTTTGTTGTTATTTTATTCTCTGAACTCAGTTGTTTCCATAATAGCAATTAATACAATAGAGATCTCATTACAGAAACAGTTATGTAATTGTTATATTTTAATCCAACAACCTTAAGTAACTCTCAAACATTACTAAATATGCTACAAAATAAATTCCAAGGGAGAAGAAATGCCTTCAATTGAAGTTACATATTTACCAATATATGAATATAAAGGTGCAAAAAACAATTGGGCTTTTATTCTTTGTGATACATTTTGTAATTGATAAAGGTATACTATGTAACTACAGCCAAAAAGAACTACTTCCCCTAGCAAATTAGTGGCACATTGCTTCCTTTGTGTGTTGTGTGTGTACAATAATATATTTATAAGCAATAAAGTATGTATTAAGTCAATACAAATAATACAACTCTTTTATATCCATTACAAAGTATGTGCAGATAGTATCAGCTGTTCCTTTGTACTTCTCCTTCTCTCCTTCCCACAAGTCTGGAGAATAGGCATAATTATCTCTACATCAGAGTTAAGGAAACCGAGGTCACACAATCATTAACTAGGATGCCAAAGTTTGAGGCAGGCCCATCTGACTCCAAAGTTCACATACTTTTTCCAGTTCCCCAAACACTCTCTCATTGTGAGGGTAGGTTATTTTGCAGTTGGTGCTTTATAGACCAGTTGGTAATTTCTATGCTCTAATAAATAAATAGACTACTCAGTCCCCAAGACAGTGCCCCCATTGTATGCCATGGTTTTCTGTAGTCACTGGAGCTCTTCAGATATGTCATATCAAGCAGAAAACAGCATGTGCCATATCTTTTTTGAGCACCAGTGAATGAATCAAGTAACTGAAAATCTTTACCATCTTTATTGAGCTCATTTTGGAAGACAGATTGTGATAAAGGAATTTTCTATCAATTTCAGGGACAAGAAACAGTCTAGTATTTCTTTGAATGTCAAACTATTGGAATTTTTTAGTGTTTTGATGGTTCATAGAGACAGTAAACTTTTTGTGGTGGAGACAGTTTTGGAAAAGCAAGCACATATGGTTTATCATAGACTGTTAAAATATTAGGCTTGTCTCCAGGATGGTAGCAATTAATGGAAAAGCTATATTCTTCACATGGAATGTGGTGGGATCTGGCACTTTCCTATAATTAGCATTATTGAGGCAGAGTTTACTTATGCTTCAGTTTGTGACACTTCTCTAGAAAGCTCATTCTATCTTGTTTTCTGCTGCAACTCATGTATGGTACTCCTCTTGAGGTCTCTACGCAAATGGGAAAAAATTTAACTTTTGAAAAATCTTTTTACTAATACAACTTGAGTGTTAAATTTTTATCATCGTAATGTTCAGGCTTTACAAAAATGTGTGATTATACTAAGTTAGAACAGTCTCCTAAGTTAGATCATACCCAGTGACCAGGAATGTGGATGTTTTTATTGAAAGGCCCTTCAAATGTTCCAGTTCCTCATGTTCTCTCACCCCTTTCCAGTGGCCCTACTGTCTTTGGACTCTGGAAATTTTTAGTGAGCCCATATCACCTGTGGTTTCCCAAGGAAGCTTTTAGTGTTTTTCTCTTATGAAAATGCTCTCTCCCAGCAATATAACCCTGATTTGTCAGAGCAACTCTCTGTACTGGGAACATGAAGAATTCAATGCTAGTAACTGGCGCAACATGAAACAGCCATGGGGAATATGGGCTGTCTGCGATATTTTTGTCATACATGTTTAGTATTGTCACATAAGTTACATTGATTATTCACTGCATCAAAATATGCTACATATTTTTAAATTAATAGTCATAAGGAAAGAGTGGTTGCATTAGGTAAACATTTCTTCAGTCAAAAATTGGCACACCAAGAATTGTTCAGGCACAATCTCAGGTATGGTTTGCACATGTGGAGACTGAGGCAGGGGACATGCTTATATGTGAAAGAAGCAAAACCACAAAGAAAGATTTTTTACAACACAGACACAAACTTTTAATCATCATTTGGTTATTTTAACTCCCTAGAATTGCTTTTTCTCTTCCTAATGGCAAGAAGAAATAGAATATATATATATATTGTGTTATTTTTTCTATGCTTCAAGAAAAACAAGTATTTATTCTCCAGTGTATGGCATCATAATCTATCACATTAAGGAGAGAATCATTGTCTCTGTGGTGACCTTAACCAAAGAAGAAACGTCACTGAGTCTAGCTCCTTCTTGTAAAAATGCAAAATCATAATTCATCATGGCCGAATTTTAACATGAGTTTTCATCTGGCCATTGCAAGTATTAAACAAGTATATATAAATGAAAAGTGTATTCATTTATTTTACTCTCTGACTACATCTCTAAGTATGACCTACAAGTTCTCCAAACTAATAATGAAAAATTCATTTCCTTTGGTTTTGACATAATGTACCTACAGTGATAGGATTTGTTTATTCTATATTCTAGGTGACTAGTTTGCATTCTAGACAAATGTCATTCTCTACCCTACTCAGCTCTTGTTTTTAAGTTTCCCAGATTGCTAACAGATTGTTGCTATCTAGTTTAACACACTTCAATAGAACTTTCTGCAGTGATGGAAATACTCCACATTATTCTGTACAATAATCAGTGGCCGCATGTGGCTACTGAGCACTTGATATTTGGTTATTAAAACTGAAGAACGGGTTTCTAGTTTGTTTAATTGGAATATAACTGGCCATATGTGACTGATGGCAACCATTTTGTACAACACAAATTTGATTAGATTTTGACAAATTGATTTGGATTTTCACACACAAAAAAAGTGATAAATGGGATCTTAGAAATTGTGACAGAATTTTGAGTTAGTCTCAAGTGTCATAAAACAAGTTCTTCAGCAGCTGATATTTTACCCTTTTTTCTTTCTTTCTTCTCTTCTTTTCTTTTTCTTTTTCTTTTTTTCTTTCTTTTTTCTTTTTTCTTTTTTTTTTTTGACAACTTTGAGAGACCAAGGTATTCTAATATCCTTTGGAAATAAACAAAAATGGTACTCTCCTTTCTGGGTATCTCTTTGGTAGAGTTCTGGACCCTCCTGAACATCTGAATCAGCCCCTTGTGAACACTCTGTACTTGCCATATTAAGAGGAAAGAGGCACAGTAGTGTATTCAGCCAGGAAGCAGCCTCCATTTGGTTCAGATTTGCAGAGTACATACGAAGGCACAGCTTGCTGCTGATGTAAAGCATGTGGGCAAAGCCCATGGGGAGTTCATTTTCTTTCATGATTGAATGCTAGTTCTTGGTGGTGTGTTGAAAAATAGTCTCTTACTTGTACAGGCAATCAGCTGTTGTTATCTGAAAAATACTCATTATGATAGAAAGCACACTTTTTTATCAGATATATCAGGATATGCCCTGTGTTAAGATATGCATGTTTCAACTGAAAAAAAAAATGTAACTGCTAATATAGCAAATTAAGAGAAGTTGTTAGCAGAAATGGGAGTATGTCTTATTTTTCTTTACCCCTCCCTTCCAGTACTGCCACTAGAAATGAAAGCGCAAACAATATTTTTCATTTTTATTTTAGTATTCACATTGTAAATGTTTAAAAATAAGTAAAATAAATTTAATATAGTTTATGCAAGCCAATGTGACAAACATTTAAACGTATGTAATAGTATGAAAACTATGGGATTTATTTTTCTATGAGTCTTTGAAATTCAGTATGTGTTTTACACTTAGTGAATATGATGAGGACTAACCAGATATCAAGTGATCAGTAATGACAATGTCGGGAGTTATCAGATATCTAGCAGAGATCATAGGTTCTTCTATTTATCACCTGTTATCAACTTCATTTAGGTTGAAACTTTGATTAAGAGAAAAGACAAGATACAACAATATGCAACCATTTAAGGAATATGCTTACTGTTTAAAATTCCTCTAAATGCTTTTGGTTTAATTAAAGTTTTTCTTGCTTAGGTTATGACAATTTCTGAAGAAAAAAAAACAATTGTGGAAGTTTTGTTATTTTGTCTCTGTTCAATGTATTAATCATAAAATTAACAATTTTCTTGTGAACTGCTTCTTTAAAAAATTACAAATATGGTATAACTCAACTTTTTATAAAAGAAAATATTTCTATCCCTAATAAATCCAACTAGTACATTGGGTGGTATTAAAATAAAAATTTACTTCATTATTTCATTGTTCTATAAGTTAAAATCAGGTTTTTAAAAAAGCAGATTTTGTGAGGGTAAACTGAATAGGACTATTTTCAATTGCTGTTACATTCTGTTTCTTACATACTGTAGCTGCATGGTTAAGTGAAAACAGAAAAAAAAACAGTAGCTATCATTCACGGCTATATCTATTAAACCACAGTTGGGTTAATTAATACATGTTTGTTTGTTTGTTTGTTTTTTTCATCAGTAGGATATTTGAGGTATAGACTGAAATTCAGGTGGAACTTGCTGGCTGTTTTAGAATTGTGTAAACATCCTTATAGAAAGTTGTATCTCTAGACTATCTGATTGTATTATCAGATACTTGAAACCTAAGCTAGTAGTTTTTAAATATCTCTCTGAGCCTAGTTTTCCCTTAATGCGATTAATATAACTTGGCAAAAAGGTGGGTGCAGAAACTATGGTTCAAAAATACATGTGCTATAAGTAGCATCAGGCCATTGTAAACACTCAAGGTTAGCGATCTGTATAATTGCCTCAGATTCTGTATATATAATACCTATACATATGTAATGCATATAGGATATGCATAGGTATGATATATGTGCAGATATGTATGTACAGGTATTATGTGTGCAGGTATATATGTATGATAGCAAATGTTTTGTATTGGAATATATTTGCTGAGGAAGTATTTATCACTATAAGAAATTATATATGTATCCTGTGTATTAATATTTTTCTTTTCAAATTTCCTTTAACATGAAATTTTTTATAACAAGCAAAAAAAACTTTTAATTGTGACATGGTTTGGAATGAAATAACTGAAATCCAAATATTCCTATTATGGCGCAATATCCTAGCTAATTTCAGCACAATTCTTTCTTTCTAATGTAAAGTTCACAGTACCAACCTTCTGTGTCTGCCTTTGGATGCCATTAGCAGCAATGTATTTATCCCCCTTTTGGGAAGTAGCTGAATGGTTTCAAATCTCAAATGTTACCTTTGTTTCCCCCTCGACTAATGGGAGAGCAAGAGTACAATTAAATTGATTTTAAATCACATTTAGCATTATGTATTGATTGGGTACAAGTGCTCTGAAGCAAATGTCACATTGTTCAGCTCCAAAAAGGTATCTGCATTGGATAAGAGAAGCTATAGAAGCCTTCATTTCAGTTAAGTAATTCAACCACTGTTACACGTCATTGTGAGATGGACATGGGACTAGTAAATGGCTCCAAACCTTATTATTGAAATGCATCTTTCAGTTCAGATTATTAGTTTGTTCTTTATTCCATTTATATTTTATTACCAAGGAATACAGTCATAAGATCCTGGAAATGGAGTTTTCTTTAATAAATTGTTCATAAAGTTTTTAAAATCTTTTGTTAAGTGATGTTGAAGAACAGATAGTGATGACTAAGTCAGATGTTGAGATGAGGGAGACCAAAGTATGCCTCAAGTTGGCCATGAGTCTCTTTATATCTCTCACCTTCATTCTGTCATCTTTATTTCTGGGGACTGTATTTCTGGTTGTGTTAGAAGTAGTGAGAGTTTGGGGGATGGTAGATGGGTAGATTTGGATATATATGTTTTGTTTAAATTGTTTCTCCACCAAGTAGTTGCCTTTTCACATCAAGGGTCTCCTAGAAAGGTAACAATAAGTCATCTAGTGAGTGACTCACCATCATTCCAAGCTCTTGAGGTCTCCCAAAGGCTCTGCTTGCATATATGAGATTCAGAAGTAGTGTGATTTATTAACAGCAGTTTCCAGATTTTGCAGCCCCCCTGTGGGAAAAGTACAGCAACTGTTTAACTAGTTTGTTCTTCATATCTTTATCGGTTTATTTTCTAATATATCCACTTGGCACCCTGCTATTCTTCATTTATGATCTATTTCTTTCTCTGATTACAGGATGTATTCAAATTCCCTCTATTGTTTAGACAGTTTTGATCCAACCCATTTCCTATATGGAAGTCCAGGAGTTTGCCATCTTGGGCATATATAACCAGCATTGCTTGGTATTTAATGGTACAAATGGGCCAGCTAGGCTGTGTAAGTTCAGGTGTTTGATTGCTTGCTGTTTAATAAGTTTGAAATTTAGGTGACATTTTAAACTTCCTATTTCTAAAATGGGATAATAATAGGATATACCTTCTATTCACATGTTGTGAATACCAAATAAATTAATACATTAAAAAGCTTAGTGTGGTACCTGGCATACTGTAGATGTGCACACATGCATACAAATGTACACACATAATAATACTTAGTAAATCTTATGGAATGGAAATATTACCCTAATGGTCCTTGTGCTACTTTTTATGGCCTTTGTTGGACCCCTCGTCATTTGTGTATACTTACTATACAGAACTGGTGGTGAGGAGGTACAGGCTCATTCAGGAAAATTGTGTCTTTAAAATGTGACCAAATCATGAGCAACTGTTCTTAATCCTGACAGATTTTTGGAGTATATGGTTTTATATTAAGAAATAGTAAGTGCGAAAGAAGCCACCAAGGTCTAGTCACTCAGGAAGGCAGAGGGTTAGAGGTTGGGGATTACCCAAGATTTTGTTCCTTATCCTCTAAAATATGAACAAGCCACAGCCTCTGCTCTAAAGAGTGTAATGCTTTGGTAGGCTAAGAGATGAGACAATAGGCAGTTACAATGTGTAACTAACCAAATGTGTAAAGAATCAAAAACATCAGCATAGTTAGGCTCATGATGTACCCATGAGAACAAATGAAAAGGTAATCAGGACAGCCTCCAAGAGCTGCAGCAAAGCAGGACCTTGCTGAACTAGTGAAGGAAAGAATAATGTGTGCAGAGGCCTAAACACGAGTACTTCATGAAATCCAGTGTGCATTGAGCATGTGTAAGTGAAAAGTACTATAGTGAGTTGGGGAAGTAAGGTTGACTGAGGTCATGCAGCAGGACATTTAGTTCCATCCTACAGTTTAATAGGAATCCTTGAACAAGGAAACAATGGGGATCCTACTTGTCCTATAAAAATTAGATCTTTCAGAAAATTAAGAGATACAATTAAGACGGTGGAGGAGGGGGATTGAGCTTTTTACCCATAAATACCTATAAAGTTAAAATACCTACAAAGTTGGCTTTCTGTTTCCTGTATCAATCAGAATTGTGATGTTCCTTTGACTAAAATTCACATATATTCTGCTCCTGGAATTTGGTGGCAAGAGTTAATTTAACAGGTGTAAATAAGATTTTGCTTTTCAACTCAGTGGACAATGAAACTGAGATTGCTGTTTCCAGTCTTTTGCTTTCATAAAGAATACAGCCTATGACCTTGTTCATGCATCTTTTGAGCACTTATCCAGTCATTTCCATAGGATAAATCCCTAAAAATGGGTCTATTGTTGTGGAGCTTTTGATATAACTGGTCTCAGGGCAGGTTAGATATCTGCAATTATGGTAGATAAGCAGGTGCTAGTTTTGTGGCATTGCTGAAATAACAAAGATAGAAATGAAGCATGCAGTGAGCAGTCATGACCAGATGGGTACACATGCCTAATTTTTCTCTTTGGGCTTCTTTGTGCCACCAGGCCCTTTCTCTGGTCACAGTAAGACTTGATTGGATGAGTACCTAAGACTGACAAGGTGTTTGTGTATAATGACAAGTAGCAGCAAATGATGAGCGGCCCTAGGGAGTCATCACCACCCCCTTGAGAGAGATCCATGAAGGGTTTATGACCCATTTGAATCCTGATCGAGCATCACTGTCTTGACCCTCAGGGAACCAATTGTCTGGAATACTTGCTCTGTCAGTCTGAGCGATGTGCTTAGAATTCCTTGGAAACCTGGGAGCCTGATTGTAAAACACAGAGTGAATTATCAGAAAGGTCTAGAGATTGGAAATATTTTAGTGCCCCTTTACAAAACCAGGTTCGCAAAATATATTGGTGAGATCATCAGGCTTATATCTAATATGTCAGCTTGCCATGTCCATCTGTGAATTATTACTTGAAAGGAGGATACAATGAACTTTTAATTTTGGTTATTAAAAAATAAGGGTAGTTTTGTAAATCATTCTCTTTTTGTCCCTTATCCATAGTAGGACAGTTACTTACCATATGTGAAACAAAAAGAAAAAAAATTAAAAACCTATAGGAAGGTGAACTCATATAGTGTTTGCTAGTAGCTTCAACTATGATAGGGCACAGGACCTCAGTGGAAGTGAAATATAGATAGTGTAGAGGCAGGAAGCACAAGTAAATAGGGCTAACCAACTTTGTTCCTATTGTCCTGCTTTGCTCAGATGTCTTGTTGGTGAAATGTTGGAATGCAGATAGAATAACTCTATCGTCTCAATGTTTGTAGTTTCTGCTATAGACACCCACTCAGACCCTCCCCAAGTCTTAACTCTCCAGATTGTTCCTCAGTTAAAAACAAATGAGCAGCAGGGCTAGGATCGTTAGTATAGAGTAAGTTAAAGTGCTTCAGTGATTATTAGTAGAAGCATAGCCTGGCGATCCACATTATCTGTTTGTTTTTCTGTTTGCTCTAAAGATAGTGTTCATAAAATCCTCTAGTGACGGTGAGGATCACCAAAGATCTCTGATGAGAAATCGGTATTTTTTGCACACAGGGAAGCTTCTCTTGGCTGCTTTTTAAAAGCTAATGGCAAGAGATGCTCACTAGAAAATAGTGGTCACAAACCTTCATTAAATGTTAAAATGGTTAGCTAAAAAAAAAAGAAAAGAAAGAAAACTAGGAAAGCTCCTGTATAAGTAGGTGCAGGAAACATCAATATTGCTCACTAGCAGTCTTTTCTTCTAATTTGAAAAGAACAACTATTTGTCATGGTTTTCGTCCTTGAGCTAGCAGTTACCTAATTAAATGCATATGAAATTCAAAAGGCTTTACTCAGGGACAGTAATTTTCCTCAGTTCTGTTTAAAGTTTCTGGGCTGAAAGACTTAAACTGGGTAGGTAATGGATGGATACTTTTATTGTGCATTGAGGTCCCATATTGACTAATCATGCAGTTATTTATCAATGTGTTACCTTGTAATTTGAAATTAAAGGCAGCATTTTCATTTAATGCTGACACTACGAGTACTCCAATATCTGGTTGTTCTAAGGGGTGGAGAAACTGCCCTCACCAAAGATCCCAGCATAAATCACAATCAAGTTTTGACTTGGAATATGTTATGTGCATCTATGGGCAATATCCTGATTATTTGGTGGCAGTTTTTGTAAAATATGCAGTGTCTGCAACGAGAGATTTTCTTGTTTGTAGTTATTCAGCATGATGTGTCCCCCAAGTTCTTGATGCCAGTCCAAAAGCCAAGAAGCAACCCTGGTCTTCTCCACATGCCTCCCTTGAGCTCACCTACTGCTCAGCCCTGTCCATAGTTCCCAGTGGCTCGTCCAAGGTGAGGTGTCTGCATGTAAACAGGGCATGGGGAGTGCTGTGAGAGGAGAATGCTGTGATGTACATAGTGACTGGGAAAACCTCAGTGATAAAAGATTTAGCCTCATTTTCCATATTTGCTGCCTGCATTTCCCACTATTTGTATCTTCTCACATGCATTTTAATATTGTCAGAATTTTAAAAATTAAAAAAAAAAAAAACGCCTTCTTCCCCCCCCCCAATTATTGATGTTCATCACTGATCAAAAGCTGGTGGAAAACATGAAGGTGTTTCCTCAGCTTGGAAAATCCTTCATTTAGGAAGTATTTTTTCACATTTCTCTTCTTAAACAAAAGGGAGGTGTAGGTCATGGAGCAAATATGTTTTACTTAAGCTCTACGAATCATATTTGTAAATGGTCATTACTATTAGCTTTTGGCAGTGGCAGAGAATTTTGATGAGGGAAACTTTTTTCAATACATAATATTTAGAAGCATTGTGAGATGAGATTTGCCTAAGATTTAGGACATTGGTGAATTTATTGATATTTATATTATATTAATTGATATATAATGAAGTTACATCAGTTTTTTTAAAGTGATATGAGTTCCTACTCTAGATATATTTGCAACTTTTTTTCCCTTTGATTACTGCTCTTAGCTTTCATTAATTAGATTTCTTAAACAAACAATTTAAAACAAAACACTTCCACTAAGTGTAAAATATATTTAAAACATTTCAGACCTTAGTTTGTGCTTGCAGATATGCAAGAAATCTACTTAAAAATATATTAAATTGTGTCTGGTGCTTATATATTGTATATGATTTAATTTAGCAAAAATTTCTAGTGACAATCTAAAGTCAGTATGAGACTTACAAGATTTAATAATAATGATTAAATTTGGAAGCTTCTTTGCCTTCTAAACCCTCCCTGGACATTAACAGAATGCATATATAATGTAATTATAAATATGTAGGATGCCTTCATATTTCTCCATATCCAGGGTGTGTTTTTCTTCCTTTAATCCTCTATAAAAATACATATACGAATAACATAAAAAAGGTCCAGTTTGCTATTTCACTATCTGTAAAATGCTGACATGTTCTTTGATAAGTGTTAGGAATGAGAATCAAAGAGACATAGTAACACCATGGGGATATTTGAATCACCACATATAAACTTTGGTGTGATTCATAATCTAGAGTGCCCATGACTAACAAGTGCACTTCACTGATGCTTTGTAGTCAATGGAAACAGGAAAACCCTTCCTGTTTTATCAGGGATTTTAATTTGCTAAAGATACAGGCACAAAAACCTTGTTTACCAAAAATAGAAAAGAGTACAACAAATATTGTTAGGGTACAACATCAACCTGTACTCATCTTGGTTCTTCTGGGCTGGAAAAGAATCAAACAAGTATCAGGTTGTGATAAGAAAAAAGAGTTAACAGGAAGTTGAATAACACTATGTGTACTATCTATATGTATGAGAAAGACCCAGCAAAGACTGTATAACTTGCCCCAAGACTTCAGATGCCATCTTAATATCTTAGCTTAACTAAAACAGAAGGGCTTTGTAGGCTAAGGACAAGGTTGGCGTTAGGCAGCAGGAGGAGGGAAGGAGACGGTCACTTAGGCATGTTACCAAGGCACAAAATACAAAGTATATTTAAGTTACACCTTCCCCCTTGAGAAGAGTTAAAAGATAAGGTATTCCTGAGAGAGCAAGGGAGATGCCCTCACAGAAGTTTGCATGTGAATGTCATTTTCCAAAGTGACGTCCATCCATTCTCCAGAGCTCCTACCATAAAACCATCTTCTTGCCAAAAGACATACTTTGGAGAAGCAGACTTTTTCTCTGGTACAGTGTCATGAACTAATTAAAATGACAAGGCATTAGTTGATTATCTAAAGGAAGCACCTATCTATTATTGCCATCCAGGCCTCTGTGGCTTCTCATCACGCGGATCCTATTTGTTTGGGTAATTACCCATGACAGGATGTGAAACTTTGGGTATTTGATTGGTAAGTCTTATACTTCTTTGCTCTTCTCTCTCTATGCACACTCATTTCATTAAAGTTCTCTTACAGTAAGAGTGTTCTTTGCTTGCACAATGATGGCTGGACCCATTAAGAGTATGCAAGTTGG
Organism: Condylura cristata; assembly: GCF_000260355.1. Classification (NCBI taxonomy): domain Eukaryota; kingdom Metazoa; phylum Chordata; class Mammalia; order Eulipotyphla; family Talpidae; genus Condylura; species Condylura cristata. The sequence continues at coordinate 53,687,121 of NW_004567105.1, forward strand.
GGTTTGGGGATACCCCTTGGCTACACACTAATAAGGCTTCTGGAAAGTATATCCTGGTTAGAAATAGAGTATTTGTACTTAAATCAAAGTAATTTAAAAACATCCTGGATAGAAATAGAGTATTTCTACTTAAATCAAAGTAATTTAAAAAGAAAGTAAGCAGTTATAATAACATTGACATCAAATGATAGTATGGGGGAGCAGACTGTTATCCAAACCTTAAAGTTGACTGTGGTTAAGGAATTGCTCCAAGTGATTTCAGATTCCTGGTGTGAATCTGGAGACCTCATGGTGATGAAGGCTTGTTTCCATCCCACAGTGTGACAGGAGGCAAGTCACATAACCTCTCTGAGCTTCATTTTCTGCTTTATTTGGTATGATGGCTCTCTGAGATCTCTCTAACAACATGACATGTGGAAGTGTCTTTCCCTTAGGAAGTACTCAAGATTTCCCAGTAGGAATCTTTTACTCCAAATGTTTTATTCTGTATTATTCATGTGATCAGCTAAGTGAAAATAATGGGAACATTTAGTCAAGCTGCTAGATAGTTGACATTATATGGGTGTAGCCATTGACTGTTTCATGAACATAAAACAGATTTACTATTGATGTCTTGGGATCCCTGGGTAGTTTGAAGCTGCAATGGGGGACAAGGGGTAGAAAGGCTTAACATCTTGGTTTCAAGATACTTTATTTTGTTTGTTTTTAGGACTTTCTGGAAGAATTAGAAGTGGGTTGAGGGCAGGGGATGTTTTCTGCTTCTCTTTCCCAAACTAAAATCTAATGTTATTGTTGAATTTTAAATTTCCTAAATGTCTTTTCTGCCAGCCTTCTAAATTCCTGTTTCTTTTTTCTAGTTCTTGATATGTTTAGGGACCATTCTAGTGAAATACTTTATTCCTTTCATAACTTGGGTGTTTCTCATTTTTAGAGTAGGAATAATGGCATGTCTCTTTTAGGTTAGTATCAAAATTAAATAAGGTATTGTCTATCTCTCCTTTGCAAGATCGCCAATAAATTGACATGCTATAGTAACTATTATTTTTGGTTGGGAAAGAAAGAATCTGAAGAAAGGAGAGGAATGACATTTTGTGTATCCTCTGATGCACAGATAACAAGTAAAAAGATACTAAATAATTTTACTGAAATTTGAAGCTTCTTTTCATTCTGACCACATCATTAGATGTAGTGTATAATTGAAATATGCTTAATGAGGAAATTATTAAATGGGTGATCATTATGATTTGGATTTCAGGTGAGTCCTTGAAGCATTATTGTGGATATAAAGACTTGGGGTGATTTTATATAATCACTGGAATGATTAAAATATTAATATGTTCTTCTATTTCAATAATTATAATTATTCAGCTTTTCTTTCATATTACTTATAATTTTAAATTTACAGCACAAATTTCATGGAAAAGTATATCACATTTTGTTGCGTAATTGAATGTTTTTAGGTCAGTAAGTATCATTGTTTTAAGATTTATGTGAATGTCTGAAATTGATAATAGGAAGATAATTGCCACTAACTTCAAATATAGCATCCAGAATATGTAGCCATTCTCTCATGATAGTGATTGGAAAAGGCTTAAAACATGAATTTAAATCAGATTAAAAAAACATTATTTTTAGTGTGCACCTGTTAAAATGTCTCTTTATTGAAGACTATTTATAAAGTAATTAAAATTCTAGGAAAAAAAAATTCTGGTTAGCCACTTTCATCACATGCTATTTTTTCCTTTGGGTTTACTTGTGGCACTTCACATGTTATTTAGAGGGTATATCCTGAAAACATTTTCCAAACTACAACATAATCATAGAAATACTGCCATCTTCTCCCCACTTCCCTCCATGTCTAGCTCTTCTTTTCCTTAAAGGAGCATGCTTGATTCTTGCTTCTTATGTGATGGTGAAGAAAATTAAAATGAAGGGAAAGCATAAAGGACACACACCTATAACTATATAAAAACAAAAAGTGTGAAACATGGCTGGATGATTTTCACTGAATTTGAAAAATTTATTTTAAATAATTTAATATATGGATTAGGTGGTGTATACAAAATTGATTAGGTGTTGTATACAAAAATTCACCTTAAAGAGGCCATGTGAGGGGATGAATTCACATATAAGCTTAGTTCTATGACACCTTTCAACCAAGGTTCCAAAGATCACAAGTGCCTAAATTTTTGTGTTCCAGATGGCATAGTGCACCCTCCTAGTGGATTACTTTCCCTATTTTTCTTCCTACTGTTCTGTGTAGGAGTCCCCAAATATTCACCCAAAGTTGACTGTGTGCCCATCCTGTGATGAAAAGACCAAAATTCAGGAACTCAAAACAAGAAGTTAAGGTTATTATGATCCTGTCACTGCTAATGAGGAACAGCTTCTCGTCGCATTTCTCGAAGTTTCCTCAATGATTTTATATACTTTTAGCCTCACTGTGATTGGACAACTGTTTGAGTCTATGTATCCTTGCCATGCAATTTAGGGGAGCAAAAATTTTATTTCATGGGAGGGACTCAGAAAGGAGTCTGGCAATATGGCAGCAGAGTGAAGACACTGAGCTCACTTCCTCTGTCCATTCACATCTATACCAGAATAAAGCCACAAACTCCTGAAGGAAAAGCAGATGATCCCAGCACACACTAGGAACAATAATAAACAATGGTCTGCAGAAACGAGGACAAACTACTTGAGTGGTCTTAGAGTGACACTGGGGCAGAATCTCACAGAAGGGAGTTTTTTTTTTTTTTTTCTAGAGTTCCTTACAGTTGCTGACTCACCCATGCCCAAAGTGGGGACTCTTGAGACCAGACACTACACTAGAAAGGACGTGCACGGAGTTGGCACCCAAGACAGGGAGTGTACTGTCAGAGAACTGCAGCGGCTGGAGTGCAGACTAAGGATGGCTGGATTCAGCCTAAGACTTGCAACATAAAATAGCTGGAGACAGAATGGTGCAGAGATAAGGTTGCTCTATCCTTGTCCCCTCCATTAAAGGGGCTACTGCTTAAAACCTCAGCTAGAATATTCGTGGGAGAGCTCTGAAGGCTGAGTGGATGTTGTCTTTGAGAATGAAATTGATATATACACTTCTTTCTGTAAGGGCTTCTCCCTCCCTGTACTGGGAAGACCTAATCTTGCCTCCTTTCAGTAGAGAAGACAGAACTTATATCTGTATGTCTTTCCTTGTGTGCTTTCCTTAGTAAGCTCCCTAACTAACCTCTCCTTTCAACCCCCAATCTCCCTTGTCTTAGCTAAGTTAATTGAAATGGTGTCATTTAGTAAGTTTCTCTGTTTTGCAGGATCTGTGGGAGTTATGCCTACTATTACTAAACTCCTTTTTGGCTTTTTTTCTCTTATTGGTCTCTCTGGTACTTATTTGATTATTCATCAGTCTAGAAGAAACAAAAGGGGTATGGGATGATTTACATTGTGCCCCAGCACTCTTCTTTGTGCTCACAAGACAAATTGCTGTCTATCCCTGTAAACACAGTTTACAACATTTCAGAAATTCTGGGTCTGTTTCTCTAGTATCACTTTAACATTAAGCACACTGTCTGCTTTTTTACTTCTAGTTATCCTGATCTATATAGTACTCCATCACCTACTCTGCACGTTTGTTGTTTTACTGAGAAACACCACCCTGTCAGAATGTATACTTAGTTACAGAAAAAATCAATTTTCCGTATTGATCAGAATTGTCAGCACATCCTTCAAAGCTTCATAGCTTACCAGTTTGCTCTGCCATCTGATTGGGCACTTCTAGCCAACTCCTACAGAGTGAAAGTGTTGGGTAGGTGGCTATGTAGGTGAGCATAAGAGCAAACAACTGTTTTTTGTTTTTGTTTTTTTAGATTTATTTATTTATTTGTGCATACAGAATTGGGGTACAGGCCAGAGGCTCAGGGGTAGCGAGAGGCTTCACCAGAGACAGAGTGGGGAGCAGAACAGACAGATCTATGAAGTACACTGCTGAGGGGAGCAGCGGGCGGGTCAGGAGAGGTCTGCCACACCATGTGGGTCACCTTCAGGGCAGAGGGAATGCAGAAGTGGCTTAAGCTTCTTAGTGCAGTGCTTTAACCCGCTGTGCCACCAGGGAGGGCCCATGACTGAATTAGTTTTAAAAAGAAAATGCAGAAGAGATTGGGGTAAACTAAACCACATCTCCAAATATTAGCGCATTGTAATTCCTAGAACCTGTCAATGTTACCTTGTGTGGGAGAGTGTTTTTGTAGACACAACTAAGGATCTTGAGATGGGGAGACTATTTTGTTTTATATCAGTGCAAACATGTACCAACTAATTTAGGCAGAAGGAATCAGCAATAGGGATTAGGAAATGTGACAGCAGAAGCAGAAGCTGGAGTGATGCACTTTGAAGATTGGAGAAGCAACCACCAAAAAAAAAAAAAAAAAAAAAAAAGGACACTAGAAACGTGACAGACATGGAAGGAGATTCTCCTGTTAGAACCTCAGAAGGAACCAGACTGGCCAACACCTTGACTTTAGCCTAGTAAGACTGACTTAAAACTCCTGGTCTCCAGAACTGTAAAAGACTACAGTTGTGTTGTTTTAAGCCACTAAATTATAGTAAGTCATTATAGCAACCATAGGAGATAAATATAGGTAAGATAGAATTTAAAATATCAGTTAACGGCTACTGCATTCAAACTGGTTTCCAGTTGTGCTGACTGGGAATTCAGTGCTCTCACATCACACGGTCTAGTTGTCAGTAGTTGTGGTTTTGGCAGTTCTCAAGAGGTGTGTGTGTTGCTACAAGGACTCAGGGGACATCTGGGACTTGGGTACAATTTACATTATGCATTTCTCAGCTTCTTTAAGGGTATTTAACAACTGGTTTCTCACTGTAAAGGATTATTCCTCTTCCCAGGCTCCATGTATTTTTCTAAAATTTTTCCTGGTTTTTCTTACTCTTTCCCTTATTCCTATTATATTTTCAGTGCAGTGCTATTTCTTTCAGAGAAAAACAATACATCTGAAATTGAGTTTGGCTTTCTTTCTGCCAGTTGTCTTTTAATATCTAAGGGGGGTGGAGGGAAAGTCAGGCACTCTTTGCTCCTTAAAATGTGATTTTTGTACTTATTTTCAATATCACTCATGTCCAGAAAAAAAACTACATGTCTTTTTTGTTATACTGTATCATGATGTGATGTGATATTTTTAGATGTCTAAATAGAATCTTGAACTAGTAAGTAGAAGTACAAATGTTCTGTGGCACCTAGCTTTGACAGTCGCTCCTATGTATTAGCTGTTATATCAGTGCAGTGACTTGTTAATGGGAAAATGATATCATTATTTTAATATTTTATTAGCACTCCTATAAAGTTTCATCCCACACAAAGTGCATTTGGTAGCTTTGTGATAATTAACTATTGCAATATTCTGTGCAGTTTTGGTGTGGGTGGGATTCATTGTGTATAGTAGGAAACAGAGAATACTAACAAGCAACAGAGTAAAGGAACCATCTGGTAAAGGGATTGTTTCATTTTGATAATTGGTGCTTTTCTTATTATCAGTTGCAAAGATTACAAATGTCAGTCCTGGGATAAAGAGGATCTACAGAAAAGTTATGTATGCATTTGTTATGGGGATTGATTTTCAAAAGTCTATAACCAGACTTTGTTTTGTGAGTCTTCATACATACCTATGATAAAAAAGGAATTTAAATTGAGAAAAGCTATTTGATCTTGGAAATATAAAGCCAAGTAATAAATTGAACATAAGAATGTAAGAATATATTTTGTCCATTTAAAATTGACACACTGCTGGTACAATATACTTTGCCCTGAAATTTATTATCAGATTACTGTATAGCTATGGTTTATAAATTGTGCTGTGGACAAAACTCATTTGGGGTTATTTAATAAGATATGAGTTCTAAGGCACTTTAACCCCACAGATTTTGTTGCTAACTACTATCAGTGGACTTTAGAATCTCTGTGTTTAGTAAACATTACAGATAATTAAAAAATTCCTCAGGTCATACTGAAAGAAACATTTCAGTATACACACCACCAATAATGAAAATAGTGTTTACTATAAAATTATTTTAAGATATTACTTGAAGTCTTTACAAGCCTTTTTAGAAAGATAGTTGTCAAAAACACTGCTTGCTGTATGTTACACTGTGATAAGTTATAGAATACTTTTGAAAAAGGCTTTATCTTTTTTAAATGAATCTATAGCACTTGTAAGATTCTGATTTCACTTAATTTTGGGGCAATGCAAGTGGCATCCTTTAGATGTGGCTCTAATGTCCTTAGCTCAATGGCGATGAAACTGGCAGATATTTTCATAATACATATCAACTGAAAATAGTGCTTATTGCCAGTAGCTTGATCTGCATACATTGAGCATTTAATAGTTTGCATTTTTTTGCTTATTCACTTGTCCTAAATGCTTAATGAATATGCTCTAAGGCTTTAATTTTCAACCAATCCTAAATTTTATCACTAAAGTTTATCAAGCAATAAACATACTGTTGCACTTATATTATCATGCTTCTATAAAACAGTTTATAAACGGTGACATCTGGCAAAGAGGCAGATCTATAAAGATCATGCTGGTGGATGTAGTGACATTTTTTCTGCCATACTCCCAGAAAGAGTAATATTATTTTGACACACACATATATCCCCACTGTCAAGTTTCTATTTTTATAGTTAGCTTACTGCACATATCCTTAAGCTATACAAAACCTTTGGGCTAATGCAAAAAGTGACATTTCTGCATATTTATTACAGTGCTATTTTAGAGCTTGACTTTGCCTGATAGGATTTTTTTTCAATAACAAAGTCACTAGAATATGTGGAGAACAATACAATTGTGCAGTCAGTTAAGAAAGGTCAAACATGGAAACATGGAAGGACAAATCACAAATAGCTGATTTTAATGCTTGCCATGTTTATTTCTCAATATTTACTATATATAAGAATGAAAAAAAAAAGCTATGTAAGACATAACCCTCATTAGCAGTTCAATAGTAGTTGGAGTTTGAACTAGTACTTTAGTACAATATATGCCCTGCCCTGCAGTCCAGGAGTCCTACTGCTAGCCTTATACCCAAGAGAAATGATTGCATTTGTCTACCAAAAGACTGTACTAGATTGTTCATAAGGATTTTACTTACAAGACCTACATACTAGAAGGAACCTAAATGTTAACTTGCCACCAAATGAATAAAATACATAGTAGATTTATAAAATGGGACACTTCACAGTAAAACATCATCTACTTCTTAATGCAGGATCATTCATGAATATCACAGACAGTTAATGAATGAAAGAGTTGGCAAATCTCACAGAATAAAAGAAGTTGACTGTTAAGCATGTTCTATATGATATACAGTATCTTTAAAATTCAAGAACACACAAAATTATTCAGGATGATAGACATTAGAATAGTGGTTACCTCTATTTGTGTATATGTTGCAGGGTAGTTCATTGAGGGTACTGTATAGGAGGGAATCTTCTGGAAGCATTGTCTATCACAATGTGTGTGCATATATATACATGTGTGTGTGTATAAATATATGCACACACACATATAAACAAAGATGTATCACATTTAAGATTATCCCATTATACCAATACTCTTTGTACTTATTTCTGTGTAATAAGCTACACTAAAACATAATAACTAAAAACAATTTATTGTACTTTTATCTCACTCTCTTGTGGGTCAGACTACATTTCAGACATTGCAGCTATGACTGACATACTACAGTTGAATAGTGTCTGGAGCCTCAGTTCAGATGCTACAAATGTCTGGAAGTTAGTTGGGCATTTCTCTTTCCCTCTCCACATGACTGTCTCTGGCTTCCTCTCAAAAGTTAGCCTCAAGGTAGTCATACTTCTCTTGTTAGTCCAATTCATGGCTTTAAGAGCTAGTATTTTAAGAAAGCTAGTGGAAACACCATTTTCCTAAATTCTAACCATATTAAGTGAAAATACTCACAGTCCACCAGAATTCAAGAAAGGTAATGTAGACCCTTCCCTTCTTAATGGAAGGAATTTTTGCCTTACTTATACACACACACACACACACACATTTACACACATTATTGAGATAGCATTAGTGCATCATACTGTATATGATTGAGGGGAATAGGTTCAGATCTGAAGAGTGAGATCTATACCACACACTCTACAAAGGACACCCACTATCAAATTAAGCCCAGCATCGTGGTTTGTTATTCTTCCACCACAGACTCTTGGATTCCTACCTAGCCCCTTTGTTCCCACTTCCATTAGCTCCCATCTCCTAGACTCAGTTCTGCAGTCATAATTTTCAAGTTTGTTTTTGGTTAATGTTGTCTATTTTTTTTTTATTTTTCTCTATATCCACATATGAGTGAAATCACCTGGTTTTCAACACTTTTCCTTCTTACTTATTTCATTTAACATAATTCCATCCATGTTGTTGCTATGACAAGATTTCATCTCTTTTTACCATTGAATAGTCTTCCATTCAGTATTTATACACATTCACCCACTAATTTATTGTTAGACATTTAGCAACTGTAAGTATTGTTGTGATAAACATAGGAGTGTGTGTGTGTGTATGTGTGTATATATATATATATATACCCCTTCAAATTGTATATATACATAGGTGTGTATGTGTGCATATATATGTATGTATGCACATATATATGTATATATACACATATGTATATTCATATATGTATACACACACATAAATGCATTCATATCCCTTCAAGTTGTTTTTGCATTATTTGGATAAACACCAAGGAATGGAATTGCTGAATCTTAGTATTTTAAGGAAACTACATACTGTTTTTCATAGGGGCTGATTAATGTATATTCCTGCCAGCAGTATGAGAATTCTTTTTACTCCAAACTTGCATCAATATTTATTGTTTCTGTTTTATTTTGTTTGTTTTTGATATGAGCTATTCTCTCAGGAGTGAGTGGCATCTGATTATAGCTTTAATTTGCATTTCCCTAATGATAAGTGATACTGAATATTTTTTTCTCATGCATGTTGGCCATCTATATGTCTACTTTGGAGAAGGGTCTATTTAGCTCTTCTGCCCATCTCTTGTTAGTTTTTTTTTTTCTTTCCTTTTTTTTTTGGTCATTGTTGTATGGATTCCTTGTATAGCTTGGATATTTGCTACTTGTTAAGTTTATGATGTACAAATATTCTCCCACTTGGTAGGATATTGCATAAGTTTCTTTCATTGTGCAGAAAAGAAATCACTTTAGTGATTTGCTTTCTCCATTAAATATTCTCCAGTCCTTTGTTATAGATTAACTGTCCATATAAGTATGAGTTTATTTCTAGATTTTCAGTTCTGTCTCATTGGTCCTGTGTCTATCTCAATTCTAACACAATACTGCTTTACTACTGTAATCTTGAAGATAGTTTGAAGTCTGATAGGGAGATACTCCCATTTTTCTTTTCTGACAAGATTGCTTTAACTGTTTGGGATCCTTTATAGTTGCATATAATTTCCAGTAATGTTTGCTTAATTTCTTTGAAAAATTTCTTTGAAATTTTGATAGGGACTTTATTGAATCCATATATTCATTTGAGTAAAGTGCCATTTATTAGTATTAAATCTTACAATCCATGAGCTAGGAGTAGCTTTCCTTATTGGAAGGAATGTAAAGATTTTAAGATTTTTCTGTGACCTTTTTTTGTCACACCATAAGTAATCTGCATTTCAAATAAAATGTTTCTTATTTTAATGTAAAATAAGTTAAATAACTCTCCAAGTTTTCTCTGGAGGATGTTGTAAAACTTTAAATTTAATTGAGAAACAAATCACAACAACAACAAAAAAACTCCATTTGAAATCACAATTTCTGTCAGTTGTGATTTTTTTTTTCATTTCTTATTGAGGTTGAGAATTCTATAATATATTTTATTTGAAGTTTCTGAGCTTTGGGTTTTGTTTCTTCCAGAGTTGGGTGAACTTCATTTTTTATTTAGTCATTAACTGTGTAGAGTTAACTGTCAAACTGAAGTTAGGTAAGGCTTCTGATACAATAGTCAAAGTATGACTTTTTGAAAAGAAATTTTGTATCACTAGTCATCTACCAGATATATGTTGCCCAACTTGTGTCATATAAAAGTACTTATTAAGCATGTGAACAGCACAGCTGCATTTATGCAGTGACTTTTTGTACGAGGTTGAAATAACAAGCTAAATAACCTGGTTTGAAAACAAAGCCTCTTAAACAATTTGGCTTCATTTGAATATTCCAATGAATATGATGTAGACATCTTGGGAAAGCAGTGTGTATACACAAAAAGCCTGTATTATCAGATATATCAATAGGTTTCAATGCCAGTACATCAGATATTTCTAGCAGAGATAATCATTGCTCCCTCACCTGGGATAATAGGGGCCATAATGGCACTTCAGCCTGATCTTTTAAACATTGGACATCTCACTTGAAGAAGCTCAGGGGCCTTGCATAGCTCAGTTTTGTGCTTGTAACTTTGAAGTCCATTTCACAGTGTCAAGGTTAGAAAGATCTAACCTCATCCTCTCAGATTTTCTTTTTAATTAATTGCAAAATGCTACCTTCCTCTGTCTCTGTGCTGCCCTCCCCAGAACCAGAAAGGATTTATGCAGTAATTCCATATTGCCATAATTTCAAGACTCAGCTTTATTTTGTCACTGAAAGAGCCTTGTGGTATATAAAACCATCAGTCCAGCACCACAGCACTATCACTTTGTCAAAATAGAATTGTTTGCACTTTACGTGAAAACCTATTTGTATAAAGTGTCAGTATTTGAACTAAATATACCACATGAAATCTAACTTATAGAGGATAGTAGCCCTCATTATTACTGAATCACACTCTTCTCCCAACAGTCTTCTAACTCACCTCAAAATGTGGCATTGTAACTATGTTGTAAGAGAGCCCTTTAATGTAGACAATATAAATGTTGCTTGAATCCCTTGAGAAGTCACATAATTTCAGACAGCTTAATGTTCGTTCACACATTAGTTTCTTTTTACTTATCCCTGATTTCTCAATATTGTAGTATTTATAAAAATGGCCACTAAGGACGATGCTAATGTGCAGATATATATACATAATTTATATAATATGCAACATCTAGATATGTGTAAGAGTATTCACAATAATATTTACACATCTTTAAGTGAGTATAATAAAAGCTTGACCTGAGTTATTGACTAGATTCTAATTCATGTCCCTCCACTCTTAAATGGCATGACTTTGAACAAAACATTGAAATCAATGTGTTTGCTCATTTTTAATTGGGGAAAATAATCTAAATCGGCAGGTTTATGGAAGCACTGAGTCTTGTGAGTTACATCACACAGACCAGGATTTGTGCAATAGTAACAGGGCACCTACTGCTTTCACAGTTGGCACATTTTCTCTAATTGAATTGAGCTAATTCTAGCTGATTCTCCATAGAAGGGTGTTTTTTAATATTTTGAAGAATTAGTTGTTAAAATTCAAATAATAAAAGAAAAAAAAACTATGTATGGTACTTCATGTATATATCCTTCCTAATAAAGCCAGTGTCATGTTCCCATCAAGCTTATTAAAGTTATCCACAGGCTAGTAGCTCTAGTTTAGATATCATCCAGGAGTCTACTCTAAATTTGGAATCACAGATCCCACCCCAGACATTTTTAATCAGAAACTGTGTTTCTGCCTTTATTTTTTTTTCTCTTAAAGTTTAAGAAATTCTTTTTTCATGGGTGATTACTGGTGTTTGAGTTGGGAGATCTGGGTTCTAATGTTTTTTAATCATAACCTTCAGTAAGATGTACCTTTTATAACATTAACCATCCAAGGAGAGCACTTAAGCACAACTAATTAAAGCAAAAATTTCAGAAACAATATTTATCCTTGGTATACATTAGTTACCCACATATTTTAATTGTATTTCAATTTAGCACATGTAAAGTCATGGCCTTCTAAATTGATTTTATAGCAGCTTGCAAAAAAACCTGTTGTGCTATGTGACCTTCGGCAAGTCATTTTTTCCTCAGTAGACCTTGGATTTCTCAACTGTAAAAATCTATGAACTAAACCAAATTGACTCAAATGCCTCAGCTTCAGCCCAGTTGCTTTTTGAAATTGAAAAATCCACACCCTAGTCCTGGAGCACTTTTAAGAAAGTGCATGTTTCTTGGTTATAACATGTGTTGTTTATTGAGAGGAACTGAATAAGGACATGCAAACAGTGGCTCACATACCACAGCTTCTGCATAATGAAAGTCTATAGCCCAGAGTAGTAGACAACTTGAAGTGAACAATTATGTGCTGCTCTTAAACACGTGTCATTACTTAAAACAAACAAAGCACACTGTAAGCTTTTCAAAAATGGGCATACTTTGTCAGTGTGTAACTAAAGCATAATGAACTAAAATCATTTCTTCCTATGACACAATCAGAACATTAAGCATTTTTTTTTATTTTATAACAGTTTATTTTTACATCATTTTGTACATTTTTTTTTCATCTCAATTGTAATCCCCACGGATTTCCCATCACCAAGTCACCCATGTGCCATCACCATAGTCCTGTGCATTTCCTCATTAAGCAATTTTTTTAATAATAAGTATACAATGGAGAGTACCCTGTTCTTTTTTGTTGTTGTTGTTTTTTAAGGTTGTATTTATTTATGCATACAAGAACTGGGGTAAAGGCCAGAGGTGTGTGAGTTGGGAGCGAGAGTGAGAGACAGAGTGGGGAACAGGACAGGCAGATTAACTGAAATACACTGCTGAGGATGGCAATGGGCAAGAAAGAAGAGATCTGCTGTGCTATGTGGGACAGCTCCCTGGCCATGTGGGTCAAACTCATGCTTCAGTGGCTGCACATATCTTCATAATCTGTGTTTTAAAATTTTGTGCCACCAGGGAGGGCTTTGAGAATATCCTATTCTTAAGAAATATAAGTTGAATAATTTATTTACAAAGTTAGGGCAGGAAATATGTAATCTATATATAGGAAGAAAGAGTACAAATCATAAGTATATGGGGGAAATATTAACTGTGAATGAATCTTGGGGTATACACAGGTGTTCTTTGTACTTTTCAACTTCTTGGAACTTGTGGATAAGTTTAAAATTAATGTCAAATTAAAAGTTAAAACATGACTCTGTTGGGCCCTCCCTGGTGGTGCAATGCATTAAGGCACAGTACTGCGAAGATAGCCTCAGCCACTTCTGCTTGAACTTGCTCGCCTTGCCAGGTGATCCACTTGGTGCAGCAGACCAACCTTTCCTGTCTTGCCTGCTGCTCTCCTCGGCAGTGTACTTCATCGATCTGACTACTGTGCTCCCCACTCTGTCTCTGTTGAATCCTCTCACCTCCCCTGCACCTCTGGCCAGTACTCCAGTTCTGCATTCATAAATGAATAAATCATTTTTTTAAAAATGACTGCCTCATTCTCTTTCTTTCCTCTAATCACGTTTCCAAGATATCTTCAGTACTTATGTGTTCAGAGGTGTGCCCTTTAAAGGCCAAGTTCTATTACAAAGAAGGCTCTACTGTTCTCTAGTTTTTCTAGAGCTGCTGGTTCCCTTGGAACTTCAGGGGAGAGGCCTGAAGTATTTTTGTCCATTTGGGCATTGTGATCGGTTCCTCCTTCATCAGTATACACCTGGCTTGGACCAACCTAGTGCACAAATTTATTGTTGATTAACTTTAGTCCTAGTCTTCTTTTTCACGTAGCCTTTGACTGACCTTAACTACACCCTAGCTCTTTTTACACGTTTTGCGCTAACCAATTTATTTCACATACTTTTCATTACCAATTTTTTTGAGAAAGCACCACTCTTTATGGATCTTGAAAAATACACTAGGGTCCCACTGAGAGACACTGTCAAAGAGACACTCACATATCAACAGATGTTTGGACATGCCAGAATCCAGAGTCTTTAAATTTAGGTATTGAGCTCTTTTAAAATCAGAAATATGTAAAAAAACTTCTAAAATTTAAATATCTATGGTCTTTTTTCCCGGTAGCAGTTGAATACTGGAGGAGTAAATAAAGGCAATTCTTACTTGCTTGTCTTTTCGGTCCTGCACCCATTTATCTGGATTCCAGAGCAGTGACACTCTGATTTTGTTAATTATCCCTCAAAGATGCATTCTTGTCAAATTGATGAAAGCTTGTGTGATTAAGAGGCTTCAAAAAATTAGTGTAAATAATCCTGGATAGGAATGTGGGGAACCAGGAGGCCATAGTGGCTGTGCGTGCAATTTGGTCTGACAGATGCAGTAGAAGTGTCACCCAGGATCTATAGGGAGAGTCTGTTAATGGTTCTATAGTGAAAGAGATGATATTCCAAGAAGGAAACAAGGAGATGGATCTCAGGATATCAGCTACTTTATTGAAAACTCAGATCTCAGGGCCTAAGTGGTAAAGGAAGAGGGTTTAAATCTTGGACCTCAAGCTAGATTTCCACAGAAATTCTTAGACCTGCTACCAGAAGGGGAGGGTAAGGGTAGGAAATGAAGGGAAGTGGAGGCACAATTGACTATGGTGGAGAACTATAGGTGCTTTGCTGGTAGGTTTGGTGTAGTGGGAAGCTAAAGGATATGCAATATGAACAACTTAAAAAAATAATAAAAAAATAAAACAAATTTATTTCCAGAAGAGTATATTTATAGGCATGTTCTAGCAAGAATGTAAAAAATTCTGTCATGGAACCTGAACATTTACCTGCCTTGCACCTGCATTTTTTAATTTTGTCATTATCTTATGAATGATTTTAATTGTTCTCCACTTTGTCATTAGGTATTCAAGGATCACTTAAAAAAAAACAGATTATACTTATTTGAACTACTGATTTACAATTTCTTTCTTCCTTTTTTTTTTTTTTAATTACACCATGAGACTCAAAAGCAGAAGCTCCCAGGAACTTTGTCCATCTCCACCCAACCCTTTAATAAAAGTATTTCATGTACCTGAGAGGTGGGTTTCCTCCCCTATCCACCCCCAAGATAATGGTGCATTATGTACCAGTAATAGTTCCAAGATAATGATTCCAAACTGGCTTGTACTGTAAGCAAAGTTGGTGTTTAGTTTATTGGTAATTAATTACTAGCGCTTCCCTGACAGAACATAATGGAACTACAGAGCAATCACTTAGAAAGGGAAACAACTGTCAATTATCACTCTAATGAATGCTGTTTAACAGAGGTGAAGGCAGCCCAGCTGAAGAACAACCTTCTGTGCATATAAAGTGAATCCTTGAAAATTCTATTTCTATACTGTTAGTGGATTTGTGAGACAACCATTCTCAGGGCCAGATTTTAAAGTGGTTTTAGTTGTGGGAACAGTGTGGAATTTTGGAACAATTCTAAGAACTAGCAAGTACTCTTCCCTTTCAATATTTGAGTATGAGTTAACAAAAACAACCTTTGCAGATATTAAAAATAAATAAATAATATGGTCATAAAAGCAATTACTGAGAAATCATAGTACTGATGTATTGAGTAACATTTATTGGATAATATGTAATAGGCCTTATGCAAATGTTTCATTTGTATCCTCTTAATTCTTGATACAAGCCTGTGTTAAAAGACAATTTGCAGACAAGTAAAAATATGCCTTTTGCAAATATAATATGATCACAGTTAAAAATTTTATCCAGTTCATACTTGATGAAAGAACTAACAAGATAGTAAAATAAGTACAAAGATGATTTCAGATATTTAGTTGATGAAGTGTTGGGTTAGAATCAGAATAGGATAATGCCATGCTGATCAATATAGTTCAAACATCCAAATTGTAAAATAGTCTAGTAAACATAATATCTACCACACTACACTATCCCAAAGACATCCCTCCTTCTTGTTTAAGTATTTACACATTTCAAGTGATTTTTCTAGTGACTGTAAGGTGGGTGCTGCTAGCATCTATGATGCAGGTAAAGAAAATGAAACTTTGTGAGGTGACATATCTTGCTCACGGTTATAACGGGAGTTGGAACTTGGATTCAGTCAACATTGACTTATATAAATGGCACTGTGGTAACAAAGTGGATCAGTAAACACATGGCTTTGGTTTTGACTCCTAATGACCTGAGGTGAAATAATTAGTTTTTTTTTTCCCTCTTTCTCTTTCATTTACATGAAGTGGTATTGCTAATAATTTTTAATTCACATGGCATTGTGAGACACTGTACACAGCACTTCCTGAGTAATTCTTGGTGGTTGTTGTCATTACTACTGATTTGCATGACTGTATGTCACCTGCATGTTCTGAACCTATGTGGGCCTTGAAAATAACAGTGCCCCCACCTTTTCGAACTTGATTGGTCATAGTTGCTTTAAATATCTGCAGACAACCAACATGTGCATGCCAGGAATCACCATGACAGGAAATTAACCCTGTGGCAAATTTTGTACATGACCAGAAACAGCTTCCCCTGGCCCCAGGACTAGATTGCAGTGGAGTACTGGAAAAGTACTTTTCTCTTGGGAACATACTGTACATCACATTGCAATGTGGGTCATAAAATATTTCCCCTGATATTTTATAACCTGCAGGATTTTATAGATGTCTGAATCTATAGTACTAAGAGCTGGTATCATTTAAAAAATCTTTACAAAGTGTTTGTCAATGTCATACAACACATAATATCAATAGAGTAGATTTTCCTTGATGACTAAAATCTAAGCAGGGCATTCAATCCTTCCTGGTATTCATATTCCCATATATCTGTGAGAATGAATTTTTAAATGTTTAAGATTTGTTGTATTGCTCTACTATCTCACTTGCTCTAAGCAGATGAGGTGTTAAAAATACTATGTGAGTTTGCCTTATGTTATGAGGGAACAAAAGAATTCATAAGTCAGATGACAGTGTGTGATGGGTGAACTTACCTGAACTTTTAAAAAAGACTTCTCTGTAAATATATGATAAGGATATTAGGCTTTTTGAGCAGAATCTTTACTGAAGGTAATTTCTATACTGGCTTCTTATCTTTGAGATGAGATACTTACTGAAGCAGCATGTCTACATTTAGTTACTCAGTGTATTAGTAATTTCTCTTTTTGTTTTCATCTTTGTTCTATGGGTAAGAAGGAAGTATTCATGTTAAAAGTGTGGCAAGTTTTCTTGATTTAGAATTCTTTAAGAAAACCTCAAAATAACTAGCTTTGCTTTTCCAGAATTCATTTGTCAAATTTTTGGCTAATCACAAAAGAAATGTTCCATGTATGTCTTATTACTGTGGTTAGGATGAGGAAAAGAATCTCCTGATCAATTCTCTGTGATTTTCTTGTTATTACTGATAAAGCAAACAATATGTCTGTACTCTTTAAAAGTTGACAAGCACCAAATATATTTTTAAACATGCCAAGTATGTTTAGTACTCCTCCTACATATTTCCTTAAATTCATAAAATCATGCAGCATTTTTTGTTGTTTTATATTTAGAATTTATTGCTTTATAAACTCTCTTGCCACACTTTGAACAGCACAAAGAATCTCACTTTAATTTTCATATGCATTGGGTGAGGGATTGTGAAGATCTACTTTCAGAGAGTTGAACTGTCAACAGTTACTCCTAGTTGAAATAAAGTGGATCAGGAGAAATGAACTAGTAAACTCTCAGTCTAGAAGTATGGAAGTGATAGCTCAATAACTCATATCAGGATTCCTTAAAATCATTTCTTCAATTTCTGTTCTTCATGGGAAGACTATAGACTAGGTTAAGCATTTTAGTTCATATTTCTATTCCACATAGCTTTGATATTCTCAAATAGCCTTGATATTCTCAAAAGCAAATCTATTTTCTATTTCATTCTTAGTTTTCTGAAGTAAAATAGAACTCAAGTCATTATGAAATATTATTAAATGTATTGACCTAGGGAAGATATGTCTTCTAATTTTAAGTTCATTTGAAAGTTCATTTGATATGCATATTCTGTTTAGTTAAGTACTCCATTTCTTTTTCTTTTTTTTTTTTTAAGATTTAAGTATGCATAACAAACTTCATTGCAAACCAGAGATATGGGTGGTGAGAGGATTTGCCAGAGACTGAGTGAGGAACAGATTAGGCAGATTGACTGAAATACACTGCTGAGGGGAGCAGAGGGCAGGACAAGAGAATTCTGTTGTGTCTGGTGGGTCAGCTACCTGGCCAGGATCTAACTCCTACCGCAGTGGCTGCAGCTAGATTCATGGTGCTTTGCGTTAACCCGTTGAGTCACCACAGAGGACCCTACTCCATTTCTAATCAAAGGTTAGACTAAGTCAGGACTCCCTGGTGGTGCAAGGGATTAAATCTCAGCACTATGAAGTTATCCATAGCCACTGCTGCATGAATTAGATGCCTAGCCAGGGCATCTAATTTCCACTCTGTCTCTTATGAATCCTCTCCCAACACCTCTGACCTATACCCCCACTCTTGTATGCATAAAAAAATAAAATAAATATATATAT